>NC_080421.1:16838043-17188043 GCF_029873635.1 Malania oleifera | reverse complement strand
TTCACATAATAATATACATAATATCCAGCTAAACTATCGTAGTCATGGTCAACCTGGACCCATGGGTACCAGGGATATATCTGTCATAAAACTCTGATACCTAAGTAACAAGAAACATATAATCATATACATGCCATAAATACCAGAAACCATACCAGAGTTCTATTAAATCCGCAATATACATATACATACAGTCATCCACAAAAGACCAAAAAAATGCTCCTAGGGTCTCAACCCAAAAATCCATCTAACCCAAACTCATCCACTTGGTAGTCCAGTTCTCTTCTACTGTTGCGGGGCTCTATCTGCCCTCCTACCTGGATTTCCTAAAATATTTGTAATGCTGGGGTGAGACATCTCTTAGTAAGGGAAATAAACTAACACCAGTGTGTGGCAATATAAGTATTTTCGTGTTATACATAATATCAGTACATAAATCATATCTAGTAAAACTCTCTATATCATATCTGAATAAAACATGATACATCATAACATAATATAACGTACTAAATTTTTGTACATGAAAATCATCTTATATAATTGCACAATACATGAATAATACCTAGGATGGATAGCTAGCCGATGTCATGTATTATCCCCACATGACTGGGTTGTGCGGCTCGAAGGCAGGACCTAGCAATGGTTAGCCGACCACGTTAAGTCAAACATAAGTCTGTAAGTACAATGGGCTTGCCCCTCCTAGTCCGGACTGCTTGAGGGACTCCTGCACTACCATGAAGCCACATCGACCGCTATCACCCACACTCTACATAAGATGTGTGGTAGCACTAATTATGAACGTGAACTTGAACATATAGTTATGGTACCGTGTAAGGTGAAACTAAACTAAGTCATCCGGGTTCTGATAACATATAGTACGTTTCATATACTAGTACATAATTGTTTCATAATCATAATAATATCTGACATATTAATATTTCATGAATTCTTGCATATCATACATAATAACGGCATCTGAGCCAACATGAATCACGACATTTGCGTCGGCATATCATAATATGAAAATCACGACATTTGCGCCGGCATATCATAACATGAAAATCATGGCATCTGCGCTGACATATCATAACATACTGAACATGAAATTCTTGCACTAATTTACATAATATTCATAAAATCATGGTTCCTATACTGTTTAATAGTTTTCTTGAAAATTGTGAATTCATGCTTATTCTGGAAAATCATAATTTTCTAATTTAACATAATTATCATGAAAAATCATACTCATGCCACATAAGTGTAAATAATCTTCTATGCATAAATCTGAACTAAAATCATGTTTCCTAATGAAATGTATTAAAATCATTTCCTTATTCAACAATAGTATTCCCAAACACAATTTCATATTATGCATACTTTCGTGAAAATAAGTGTTGTATAATGGTAAATAATTTCATGAAAAATGCTAACTTAGTTTATCCCTTTACTTGACTATTAAGAAGCCTTCAATCTAATCCAAATCTACACCCATGGTATTCCCAGCTCAACACCCTGAAATTTACATTTTCCCCAACAAAACTTCAGTATCATTCCATCTACCACATTTCCTCAGACCTGAAATATCAAATACCCTATAAAACTTTAAATAACCAACTTATCCAAATTTTGGAATGGTGCCCAAGTTGGCTTAATCAATGATCTACTCTAGCAGACTCGAAAAGAATCTTCCCAGGAGTAGCGTGGCGGCTTCCGATCGTCGAACCGGTGGAGAACTGAGCCAAAAATCTTGAGAAAAGGACTAGAGGACGAGGTTTAGAGAGAGAAAAGGAGTTGCATGCGAAACTGCTTGCTAAAATCTGAGTTTGAGCTATTTATACAATTAGCTTCGTCGACGAGACATGTCATTTCGCCGTCGAGGCCAAGAAGGGAGTTCGTCAATGAACTCATAACCTTCGTCAATGAATATCAGGACTTGAAATTACCCCTCTTGGTAATCTTTCGTTGACGGGACACGTGGCGTGCGACGAATCCCATAGGAAGTTCGCCGACGAAACCGGAGGGTTCGTCGACGAACCTTGCTTTTTCCCCTTTTTGAATTTCCTTTCTCCTCCTTTCCTTTATTATTATTTGCTACAATTTACTGGGTTTCTACAGACATAACCCTTTGTTCCTTGTGTTAGCCTCCTTCGATTCACACCATTCCAAATTGCTATTTCACAACCATATATAGAAATATATTCAAATTCTAAATTGAATCAAAACCCCTTTCTCTTATCCTCAATATTTATGAATTAATCAAATCTTCTCTCATTATTTGTTAATACTAGTTTGGCTTTTGATAGTAACAATCACCACATCATCGTCATTAGTCTCATCATTCTATATATATATATATAAAACCTTAATATCACCAACCCGACCACCAGTTTGATTCACCGGTCCAACTGGTTCGACCAGCCAGTGGCTCTATAGGGTTGGTCATTGGTTTAGAATATAAAACAATCCCAAGAACAACCCCTTTTTACTTTATATCAGCCTCATCTGGTTCATGTCCAAATTTTAGCCGGATCACCTTTGATTTTTTTTTTTTCCATTCATTCATAAAAATTATTTGTTCCTGCTCATAGCCCTATCTCCACTTAATTTTGATCAAGATCAAATAACATTTCTAGAATGACTTTATTTACTATGTTCAAATCAGACAAAAACTTCCATTTTTCATATTTGTTACTCTCCTTTAGCTTATTCGCAAGTGTATAACTAGGATTACCCTACCATTGAGATGATCTCAAAATTCTCTCATGAGATCTTGGAAGCTGCTTCTTTCAACCATTATATTATGAAACCAAAAAAGGTCCTCACATTGGCTACTACCTTCTCCATCCATTAATATAGAACAATGATCTCATAAAATTCTCAATAGGCTATTTGCTAGACCCTAGATAATGATCTTCCAATTAAATGACAACAATAACATGCATTACCATTTGTCTCGTAGACTGCCAAAACAAAAAATATATTTACAATTATCAAGTCAGTCAATTTTATTTTTTATTTATTTATTTTTTAAAAATAAAACTGAATATTAGTCATTATTCATTAATCATCAACCTAATCAATGACATCTTTACTCATCATTAGAAAATAATGCTTCTCCATGGTTCCTTTGGCTTAACAAAAAGAATCCCCTCCACACCGAAAGAATCTTAAATACCACCCTTAGATACCACGTGTCCAAGGAAGGTAACCTGCTCCAATTAGAACTCACACTTCTTAAATTTTGCATATAGTTTTCTTTCTCTTAGCACTTGAAGCACTATCCTCAGATCTTCCTCATGCTATTTTACGCTCTTTAAATACACCAGTATGTCGTCAATAAACAAAACAACAAATTGGTCCAAATACTGGTGAAAGACCCTGTTCATCTAATTCATGAACACTGCAGAAGCATTTGTCAATCCAAACGACATAACCAAAAATTCATAATGGTCATACAGTGTCCTGAATGTTGTCTTTGGAACATATTTTTCCCTAACCTTTACCTGATGATATCCAGATCGTAGATCTATCTTCGAGAAAATTTGTGTCCCCTATAACTAATCAAACAAATCATCAATGCGGAGAAGGGGGTACTTATTCTTTATAGTCATTTTATTAATTTCTTTGTAGTTGATGCACATTCTCATAGACTCATCCTTCTTCGTCACAAACAATACCAGCGCTCCCGTGGGTGACACACTGGGCCGAATAAAACCCTTATCTAACAGTTCTTGTAACTGTTCTTTCAACTCTTTCAATTCTGCCAGTGACATTCCATACAATGTTTTAGAAATTGGCGCTATCCCTGAAACTAGTTCAATAGCAAACTCTACCTCACGATCAGAAGGTAGTCCCGACAAATCCTTGGGGAATACATCAGGAACATCTCTCACTACCAGGATATCCCCTAATCTCAACTCCCCTTCTGACACCTCCTTCACACAAGTCAAATATTCCTGGCAACCTTCTTGCAACAACCTCTTCTCCTGAATGACGGATAACAATTATGGTGGGGTGCACACACATGACCCCACAAATTTGTACTTCTATCCTTCTGGAGGTCTGAATACTACCTATCTCTGATAACAGTCAATACTGGCGTAGTTAGTAGCTAGCCAATCCATCCCCAGAATCACCTCAGACCCATGCATCTCTAAATCACCAAATTAGCTAGTAAAGCTCCCATAAGGCAACTCCTTGAGCTGCTAATCTACTACTACCGTTCACTAATACGCATCTTGCTTTATCACTGTTGCTTGTTGCCTTCTATTAGAATATTAGTAAATGCGTGTTAGCACTCTAATTAATTAATTAATTAATAATTATTATTAATTAATATATATAATATAATATATTAATATAATGTAATATAATATTATAACATTATATATATATGCCTGATCCTTCCAGAAGGAAAGGTTCAATCCTCGTCATGTTAATCGGATCAGACTTTTGATTTGGGGGTCCTAGGCACCACTCCAAGGTTAAGGCGAGGAGCACAAATTATGTCAATTATTTTAGAAATTCAACCGGTTGAATTATAATATGGGATTATTAAATTGGAGTATTTGATTATAGCATATGTTTGGGGAATATTTTGAAATTAAGTTAAATTTCAGGAATTTGATTAAATTAGATTTCTAGGAATATTTTGGAATTAGATTAACTGCAGGGATTTGATCCTATTGGTATTTGTGATATGTTAAAAATTAAATTTAAATATAAGAAGTGGATCAAACATGTGTTTTTAGAATTTAACTTGTTAATGAGAGCGTGTGGGCCTAGGAAATATTAAAATAATTATTATTTTGGAAATTGAATTGATTTATTTGGGGGAAATGTGAATTTCAGGGTTTTGAGTTTTGTTTGCAGCGGGCGTGGAATTGGTATTTTAGCAAGCCTCCCAATAAGCCAGGTAAAGGAAATAAATTATAACAGTTATTTTTGAAAATTTCTGGTTGAGTAAATAATTGAAAATGAGAATATGATATTTTTCCTGAGATTATTATGATATGAATATCAAATAAAATTGTGTGGCATATGATTTATACTGGAAATGTGCTGAAACTGGGTTATGTGATTTGCATTGAAAATAAAGAGACTGTGATATATTTATATTGAAACATTTCATGCAGAAATGAAGATAATGGAAACTGGTTATGTTTATATACTGAATTGTGATTATATGAGATTTGAAATATGGGAAATGTTGAAAGGTGGAATACAAAATTATTTTATTGAGAACGATAAATTGTGATATACCAATGTGTATTTTACTGGGAAATGATGGAATATGATATATATATATATATATATATATATATATATATATATGTATAGAAATGTTTTCCATGATAAACGAGGAAATAAGAAATATTGATATGTTTTATTGAGAAATGTGGAAATACGTGAAATGAGATATATCCTACTATAAAATGGAATGTGTATTGATATGATGAGAATGAAGTAGAAAATGATGAGAATATTATTGATATGATGAGATGAATGAACATACTGAAATGTGAATACTGAATTGTGAATATTGAAATATGAATATGGAAATGAGAACCCTGATGGATGGAAGTATTTGTGAAAGCACGATAATGTTGCTAGTGGGATTATAAGTGCAACCACACGGTCTCATGGGTGGCGTGACAGTTGATTGATCCAGTGAGAAGAGTAGTTTTGCCCCTAGGTCCAGACTAGGGATAGGCAGACTAATCGTACTACAGACGAAATGATGGATTTCTTATTTTGATCTAACTGGGTAGGCCAATTGCGGTTTAGATTCAACCTTCGGGCCACACAATCCCGACCATTGGGGGGAAGCATGGCGTTATGAATATCCTCAGGACAACCATGAGTTACGGACGACACATGGATGGGTTACAATGGACACTCATGAGCTAGATTGTGAAATGAAAATGAGAAGCGAAAGAGTGTGTGTTTAATTACATAAATAATTAGGGCGAAGTAAAACTCTTCACCTGAGGGCTTATTGAGTAAGGTGAGTGCCCTGATAAGTATCAGTTGTAGCCGCACTTAAACTATTTGGGTAAGGTTACAAATGATATTAGCGTAGAAGGGAGCTACATGTATGGGCATGTAATCTCCTTTATCCTCGAGAACTTTTGGTGATAAATATGGGTTGCATGTACATGAATTTGGAAAATGGAATAAAGCGTATAAAATATTGTGTTTTATATCTATACGATTATGAATACAAATTTGTATATTTTCTCAGATGGTATTATTACTTAAATGAGTATTTTATGATATAACGAAACTCATACTGACACACACTGTAAATAATTTATTCCATCTTAGTGAGATGTGTCTTACCCAAATATCTAACATTTTAGGAAACTGTGACAGACTAGGTGATAGAGCTCCATGATAGAGGGGAGCTGGTATCCTGATAGATTGGGCGAGTGTTTTTTTTAGGGATATATGACTCCTAGTGTATATTGTGGGTTTTTGGGGATGTGTATGGTTGTATAGAACTCTAGGTATTTGTATTATGAATGGTTTGTAAATATTGACTTCCGTTGTTAGGAATGTGTGTATATAGTGAACTGATTATCATGTACCCCACTTCGGGTCGGGTTATGTTTTAATGGTATCAAAGTTTTTAATGTGGCTGATGTTTGATTAATATTTATTATTTATTGAAGAGGAAAAAAATGGTATGAAAATTGGGACGTCACAGTTTGGTATCAGAGCCTAGGTTGCTAGGTTCTGCATATTTTTGTAAACAGCGGAATACAATACTGGTATAGGAATGGATTTTGATGGGAGTAGGAGATGGGTAGACTGGGATATAAGTCAGGCATTGTGGGGGATAAGATTGGAATTTAGGGTTCTATCTTGCGGCCTAGAGGCAAGAGTTCCATGGTTGTTTATGTGATTTTCCTGGGGTGACGACTTCAGAAAAATCATAGTAAACTATCGCCGGTCCTTGTTTCTAAGTGGTAGGACTGAATCTTAAATTGGGAAATACAAGGATATTAAGATGAATGGTTATAGAGGAATATTTTATGGGTTATAGTCGGATGTGTATATATGTTGTGTTATGATGATAGGATTCTAAGACTGTTTTGTTCCCTTTTTAGGAATGGACCATGGGAATAGTAATACGAAAGCAGGAGGTGATGAGGCAGAGCCTTCTTATGTGGGTGGCAGAGATCCCGATGTAGAGTTATGTAGCATCACCCGGCAGGTGATGGCAGAGATGGCCAGAAATTCAAGGGAGCGGAGCTGCATGATTGAGCAGTTCACGCATATGAATCCCCATATTTTTCTGGAGGGGCTGACCCATTTAGGGCTGAGGACTGGATTCAAGAGATTAAGAAAACGTTGGCAGTCCTCTCATGTACTGATGAGCAGAGGATCCTGCTTGCCACTTTTAAATTGAAGGGAGAGGCTAAACACTAGTGGAGATCGGTGAGAATGTTAGAGGAACGGAGGCCTGAACCTAAAGTGATGACATAGAGCCGTTTCAGGGAAATATTTTTTGAGCAGTACTTTCCTATTGCTAATAGGAGTGCAAAAGTAGCAAAGTTTTTGAGTTTGACACAGGGACACAAGACTGTGCAATAGTATGCATCTAGATTCGTCAAGCTATCCTGCTTTGCTCCACACCTAGTGCCAGATGAGGAAAAGAAGGCGAGGAAGTTTGAGGAGGGCCTATGCCAGGGATTATATAAGCAGGTTGTAGGCTTCCGGGTCTAGACTTTTTCAAAGATAGTTGATAGAGTTACAGTGATTGAGAGTGGCCTACAGAGAGGCGTTGCGGCACAGAGTTAGAGGAAGAGGCTCGTGCCTCCAGAGTTTCAGGCAGGTTCCAACCGGGGGTCGTGGATGAGGCAGGATAGTAAAGGTGGTCAGAGACAGGGGATGTGAGACCGAGTTGCACAGGGAAAAACGATGCCCCCTCCCCGTCCTAGATGCTACAGGAGACACCCACTAGAGTGCCGGGTCAGAGAGGTGATATGTTACTGATGCTATCGACCTGGCCACATAGCGAGAGATTACCGAGCACCACCAATGATTGTGCTTGCTCCTAGACCGTGTAGAGGAGGTAACCAGGCACCTCAAGGCGATCAGTAGAGGAATACTGCCCAGCATGGGTATACGCTTTGACACTAGGAAACGCTGAGGCGGCAGGAGATGTCGTGACAGGTACTGTTTGATACTTTTATATAAAGTTATTGCCTTGTTTGATTCAGGGGCAACTTATTCTTTTATCGCCCAAGAATTTGTAAAATTTTGTGGGATAGAAATTCAGTCGTTAGATATCAGTTTCTTAGTTTCTACACTAACTGGGGCTGTAGTGTTGTGTAGAAAAGTACTCAGAAATTGTCTAGTCTGTATTCAGGGGGTCTTTATTAGCTAATTTAGTGATTTTAGAGATGCATGGGTTCGAGGGGATCCTGGGGATGGACTGATTAGTTGCTAACTACGCCAGTATTGACTGTTATCTGAGAGAGGTAGTATTCAGACCTCTAGGAGGACAAAAGTACAGATTTGTTGGGGTGATGTGTGAGTACCCCACCACAATTGTTATCCGCCATTCGGTTGAAGAGGTTGTTGCTAGAGGGTTGCTAGGGATATTTGGCTTCTATGAAGAAGGTGCCAAAAGGGGAGTTGAGATTAGGGGATATCCCGATAGTGAGAGATTTTCCTGATGTATTCCCCTAGGATTTTCTAGGACTACCTCCTGATCATGAGGTAGAGTTTGCTATTAAACTAATTCCGGGGACAACGCCGATTTGTAAAGCGCTGTATAAAATGGCATTAGTAAAATTGAAAGAGTTGAAAGAACAGTTACATGAACTGTTAGATAAGGGTTTTATTCAACTCAATGTGTCGCCCTAGGGAGCGTCGGTATTGTTTGTGAGGAAGAAGGATGAATCGATGAGAATGTGCATTGACTATAGAGAATTCAATAAAGTGACTATCAAGAATAAGTACTTGCTTCCCCGCATTAATGATTTGTTTGATCAGTTACAGGGGACACAAATTTTCTCAAAGATAAATGTACGGTCTAGATATCATCAGGTAAAGGTTAGGGCAAAAGATGTTCCAAAGACAGCATTTAGGACATGGTATGACCATTATGAATTCCTGGTTATGCTGTTTGGATTGAAAAATGCTCCTGCACTGTTCATGGATCTGATGAACAGGGTCTTCTACCAGTATTTGGATCAGTTCGTGGTAGTGTTTGTTGACGACATACTGGTGTATTCAAAGAGCCTAGAGGAGCACGAGGAAAATCTGAGGATACTGCTTCAGGTGTTTAGAGAAAGAAAATTGTATGCAAAATTTAAAAAGTGTGAGTTCTGACTAGAGCTGGTTACCTTCCTTGGACACGTGTTATCCAGGGGTGGTATTTAAGATTCTTTTGGTGTGGAGGGGATTCTTTTTATCAAGCCAAAGGCACCATGGAGGAGTATTATTTTCTAATGATGAGTAAAGATGTCGTTGATTAGGTTGATGATTAATGAATAACGACTAATATTCAGTTTCATTTTTATTTTTTTTAAATAAATCAAATTGATTGACTTGATAATTGTGAATGTATTTTTTTGTTTTGGTAGTTTATGAGACAAATGGTAATGCATGTTATTGGTGTAATTTAATTGGAAGATCATTATCTAGAGTCTAACAAATAGCCTACAGAGAATTTTATCAGATCATTGTTCTATATTAATGGATGGAGAAGGTAGTAGTCAATGTGAGGGCTCTTTATGGTTTGATAATATTGTGGCTGAAAGAAGCAGCTTCCAAGATCTCATGAGAGAATTTTGGGATCATCTCAATGGTAGGGTAATCCTAGTTATACACTTGCAAATAAGCTAAAGGAGAGTAACAAATCTGAAAGATGGAAGTTCGTGTCTAATTTGAACATAGTAAAGAAAGTCATTCCAGAAATGTTATTTGATCTTGATCAAAAGTAAGTGGAATCACTACCTCTAAATATTTTTGGGGTCGTTACATTCTCTCTTTCTCTCTCAAAGAAGGACAATAAAAGGTAAAGTAAACATTTCCGCAAACTCTTTTTCAATCATTCATAGAATTGAAACCTATCTTAATTCATCAAATTCTATCGTAATGTATGCATAACATTTTTATTTTTTTTTGGCTGGAATTATAGAACAAAAGCTACCTAAAAAATAATTCCAAAATTATCAACTATCAGAAGAGAACTCAAGTTAATAGGAGGATATGTCATATTCAACATTAAATAAGTAATTTGTTGAACCCACTTTGGTCAAATAACCTAAATATTGATTGCCTTCACATAATGCACATTGATAGATTAGGTTCTAATTCAAAGATGCACATGTAACTTGTATGTATTCATGAGTTGAATAGCTTTCAAAGAATGCATATATGGAATTATCATTTTTTTAATAAGTGTCTTATCCTTTTTTTTTATTTTTATTTGTGCCAGGCCAATTTGAATTTATATTTGTGGGAATCTGAATAAAGTTTAATATAATTTTGCATAACATCTTATCCAAATCTACACAAACCCAAATCCCCAATATCTCTCCCAAACATAGGGTTAGTGATATAGGAAATCCAACTCTAAAACACCACTGGCGGCTGGATAAACCACTAGATTCATCATAAGTTGGAACTGGTGCAAGAAATTCATCAAGAAGTAAAAAAAAAAACTTCTTTTCAAGTTAACTCGATGGGAACCATTCAATAAAATGATATTCATAAGATAAGATCTCTTTAAATTTGGAGGAGATTAAGGTGGATTATCATAATAGTATTCCTTTTTTGTCTTATGATGTCAACAGATCATAGGCTTTGGATTATCTTAGTGGTTCATGGAGACAAGCTCTCATTGTTAAGATTCTTGGAATATATGTTGGTAGGCTTCAAATTCTTACCCTGATGTATCATAGAATTGTTGAAACCTCGAAGCAATTATGGGGCATTGATGTTCAACCGTCCAAAAATATAAAGTACATTTCATGAAGCAAGTGATTCGAAGAAATACTTATAATTAGGAATGGTTCTTACAAATAAAAATTTGGAATGCACCAATCACAAAATATCATGTTAATATTTATACACACTAAAATAATGCAAAATCTACATTATTAAGACCTATGCTAAACTATACTTTTCACTTTTATGAATCTAAATAATAATGTGACATCTTATAATTAGTGTATGTTATAAATGTTATTCGGAGGAATTATCCTTTACAAGTCTTTATGATCCGTAGTTTAACCATAAGTTTCTTTTAAAATGTAGTATTATTTAGGAAACTTTTTTTCTCCTCCTTATCTCCTTTGTTTTCTTTTTCATCCACTAAAATCATGTTCCCAACTGGTAATATCTTAATTTTTATTTGTATATGGATATGATCTGTACATTGATCCAAGTGGGGGCGTTGATGATGGGACATGTGAATCTGCATCTGCAACAGTGTTAAGTAACGGATGCATTCCCTTCAAAACCAGTTCTGATGAATCTTAAGATGCCAACATTGAAGTTTCAAAAGTCATATGTAAATTAATTATCTTTCACCTAAAGTAAGACTATAATAAGGGTAAAAATTTCTACAAAAATGAGCAATTTGTTAAGTCTACACTTTCTTTTTTCATGCATGCATTCTTGTAAATGTTGATCAAGAGGAATAGTTTTTTTTTTTTTTTTTGGCCAAGAAGAAAAAAAGGTAGCCTTTTCTTTAAAAAGGGAAAAGATAAATGATGAGCAAGTTTTGAATACTACCAAATTGAATATTGAGGTTTTATAGTTAGATTATTCAACTTTTTGATGTAAATTAATTCAAGGGAGTTATATGTTTTCTGATGTAAATAGGTTGATTATAAATATGACAATTCAATCAGGCAACATCACTATTCCATAAAGATATATGCGAGGCTCACTTTTCTTGCCTAAATATGGAATAAATTAAATAAATAAATGAAAATTGGTTTTCTAGTAATTTTAGGTTCAATGGGGTATGGCCAAACCAACTAGGCCGTATTCTCGTGGGACCCTTGCTGAAAGATCTTTATGAAACGCGCTTAGCTATCCGTTTTTGTTTCGATACCAGTAACGGCATCGTCTTATGATTGTCTTCTGGGCTTTTCCTTGCCAGGAGAATCATTGCGACACTTAAACTTCGCCACCTTTTTAAACGCCTTCACACTCTTCCTACCCTCTAATGTCCTTACTCTTCATATAAGTAAAGCAACTATCTATCCCTTCCCCTAATTGCTAAAGTGGTAGCTAAAACATGTCTCAAGGAAGAGGCTATGAAAACTTCTTGAGGGAAAACCAGTACTTATGGCCTCTCTCGAATTTGGATAACTATGGAAATAATGAAGAAAAATCTAGGAAAAAGTTACCAGATTCAAGCTTGAATAGCCATACTGTGATAGAGGCGGATCTAGCACTCCCTGGTAAGAGGCAGAGAACCGAAACTCGAAAAAATGGGGAAGGAAGTTCTGAAGTGAGTGATCATGGAAAAGATCATGGGGTAGAATCAGATCATGATATGCATATATGGACTGAGAGAGAAAGGAGGAAAAAGATGAGGGACATGTTCTCTACTCTTCATGCTTTGCTTCCACAACTACCTCCTAAGGTAATATACAATCACTTAACTTTCAAAAATGTTTGTGTGATTACTTCTTTCGCACTATTTTGATAGTGATCGATGACCATGATATTTCTTTTTGTATGTTGGGGTTAATCTCTCTCTCTCTCTCTCTCTCTCTCTCTCTCTCACACACACACACACACACACACACACACACAATTAGTTTCTAAAAGATAATTACCTTTGTTGACATAGCTAGATTTTCTAAGCTTTTTAGTACTTTTGCTTCCTTCATGTTCATCAAAGAATTTTTTTTTTTTTATTTTAAAAAAATATAGGATGTGTATGTGTGCGCACCAATTGGTGGGGTATAGGGATGGTTCGTCTAAAATATAGAAACTTTTTGTTAGGTTTAATGGATTTAATTAAGACCTAAAAATCACTTTATAAGAAATCCCCTTGTCTCCTTTTCACCTTTTGTTAATTTGTACATAATTTATTTTTTTCCCCTTTGTTTCCTAATTTGAAAATGATCTACCATGAATGAAACACTATTTCAATGAGAGATCACATTAGAATTTGAAGTCAAACCCCTCACACCATTTAATATACAACTAGAATATGGCCTTTAGGTCAAAGATGAACATTTTTCTAATACTAGTTGAAAATCTTTCCCGTATGCAAAATTTTACAAATATTCCTATTGACATCTCCATCTTTGTCTTTCAATCTAACTTCCAGTGAATTTTGTACAGGCTGACAAGTCCACCATTGTGGATGAAGCAACAAAATACATCAAAACCCTACAACAAACCCTTGAAAAGCTTCAAAAGAAGCAACAAGAAAGGCGTCAAGGAGAAAGAAGCATTGTCAATTGCAGAGAGCCATCTAAGATAGAAATCCGTAAAAAAGTTCTATCTATTAACTCAAGGGAGTCATTTATGGCAGATCATGTATCTTCTGCTAATTTGTCAATCACTGAAAAAAACTCTTCAAATTTGCTTTCGGTCTCTCCATCTCCATCTCCAGTCATGTTTCAAACATGGACTTCATCGAATGTCATCTTGAACATTTGTGGTGGTGATGCACATATCAGTGTGTGCTCCCCAAAGAAGCATGGCCTCTTAACCACCATATGTTTTGTGTTGGAGAAGTATAATATAGAGGTGGTGTCAGCTCATATTTCCTCTGATAATCATAGAAGCATGTACATGATTCAAGCCCATGTAAGTCTACTCCCTCCTTTTAATTTGGACAAATAAGGAAAAGAAATTCTTTTATGTTCATGATTAGCAAATGTTGAAAGATTCTAGATCACTCCCACATTTGGAGAGGTCGATCACAAAGCAATATTCTCTTTGAATGTGGAGATAAGATTGTGCACTTCTATAAAATATTAGGTACACCAGATCTCATATTATTTCTCCATATGTATAAAAAATTACCTAATTTAATTAAATACATATAGATGGAGAAATCAAATTATATCTGGTGTACGCACCCAATGTATCTAATAATTTCTCATATACTTCATTCATCCTTGCCATATAGCCCCAAGAGTAGTAACCAAAATAGTCTAGTCCCCTTTGTGTAGTTCGAGTGGTACTTAGAATTTGTTCTTGTTTGCTATGAATTGCTTCTGTACTATTGTTAGTGAATTATGTAGATCACTTTCTGAGTTAATTATGAGAGTATTGGATTGGGTTCATAGTTCCATGATCTTTGCTTAGGTTTTAATTAATGGTTCAATTATTAATGGAGCAATACTAATTAGCCTAATTGGATCGAATCAATGAGAGTGTGTGCTGCCAAATGAGACCCATTGAGCTGGTGCTTCGCCTATATGACCTGTTGAATCAAGGTTTTGAATTTCCAAGTTCAAGTTTCTAACCAGTTGTATCTAATGTATTAATTGAGCAGGCAAGTGGGGCTTCAGATAAGTTCTTGGAGAAATTTATAGTGGAAGAAATATATAAAAAAGCTGTAGGAGAGATAATGTTGTGGATTTCTTCCTGATGCTACAAATTCATTGCAAAATGTTTCCTGTGGGTGGCAATTGCAAAAGCATGCTCTTCAAATATATGAAGGATCAAGTAAAGCCTTGCAAGATATGCATCTTCGTCCCCCACTTCTTCTAGGGTAGGAAGGTAAGAAATCTATAATGTTAGCCTCTATAATAGTTCAAGGTTTCTTGTTGGTTTCTATAGTTGCTTGATGATTTAGCCAGTTGCTTCTCGCTTTGATTTGGGTTGCTTTGATCTACAACATTTGGACAGCCAAAATGCTATGATGTTTAATAGTTCTTTTGTTGAAGCAAATGAAGTACTACTTAGCATTCGCTTGGATGTAAAGAGCAGATGCCATGGTTTTAAAGGCTTTTGATCTTCTATGTTTCTGTTTGTAATTCTATTTTTGCCTTCATTAGATTTATTTCTTGTTGTTGCATTCCTCTTTGCACTTAGTATAATTCCTTCTCAGCTTTTTTGAAGAAAAAAAAGTTACTTTTTAAAAATTTTAAAGTTCCTAAATAATGATTTTTTTTTCATTTATTGTCACCTTGTAATCAACACTGCCAAGTATCAAATATATTCACTCTTGTCACGTAGTCGCATGTACAATTTTCTAAGAATGAATAGTACTGCAGAAGTCTTTTGAGAAAAAAACAGAGTTTGATACTTTCATTCTAAAGGTATCCTACAACTTTTAAAAAACGTATAGTTTTAAATTGTTGAAAATAAAGTTTAAAAGATAAAAAATGCAATTTCTTGACAAGTACAAAGGTTAGAAACTCTAAACCCTCTAAGTTCATGGTTCTAGGTATAACACTAATGGCAAGTTAATTTCAATTTCTAATTCCAATAGTTTTTACCAAGCCTATCCACATGACGCATGCTCGCCCCTAGTGAAAAAAGCTAGACCTAGTTGAGTAGCCATTTCTAAATTAGTGATTCCAAATGTAGCACAAAGTAAAAACCTTGATCCAAAAGCGTTAAATTATAATTGGTTTATTATGGGTTGGTTTTGATCCAAACATTACTATTAATTGAACTTGTTACAAATTAGTAGTGAGTGATAATGCAATAAAATGAAACTACTCATAAAATTTAGAATTAGTCATAAATTTTGTCAAAACCCGCCTAAATAGTCACATGACTGTAGACACCCTAATTTTTATCAGGTCATTTTAATTATGAAACAGGGGTTTCTGAATCAAATTAATCCAGGTTTTGAAGGTTGGAGTTGCGCATCATTAATTGACCGTTCCTAAGTTCCTAAGTTGATCGGGTTGCTATTGATTTACTTAGCCATGTTCCTAAGTGTCCTCAATCAGTTATTTCATGGAAATTTAAGTGAGGTTAGGAATGTTTAAAAACCCTTTGTGTTGTCAAAATTGATTGGTTAATTAAACCTTTTGGGAAGTTTTAATTCCTATTTGTTTCATACACAAATGAGGGCTCGGGCATGCATAATAAAGTAATACATTTTATTGAAGGGGGCACGTGCCCAAGTTATGGAATACAAGGAGATGCTGAAATATAGAATACATAAAAGTACAATATTGGGGGATATAGGGAATTACCGCAAAAATACATATAAGGAAAATACAGGGAAGTAATTGGGAAATACGGGGAATTACAATGAAAATACAAAGGAAATAAAAATCAAATCCAAATCCCAAAATGTCGTGTGCAAGCATATTTTGAAGCATCCTCGAAGGTCCTGTTCACCTAATAGGAAAGAAATATAAGAAAGTTAGAGCTATTAAATGAAAAGTCAAAGAAAATTAAATATGTGCGCAATAAGATTACCTTGGTTAAAGGTCAGTATGGAAACAAGTTCTCGAGAGATATTGCAAAAATTTGAAATATTCCCTCCTCAGACTCACTGCCCGAATTTCCATTGATTGGAGAATCAGCCCAATCACCACTAAACTTTACTTTGAACCAAACTAGAAACCAAAGCCCATATCTGTTTTAAAACTCCCCAAAGCCCAAACATTTTTAAAACCTAAGTCCATCTGCTTTTGAAAAAGGACCGAGCCCATACCCTATTTAAAAAACCAAGCCCACAAAACCTTTTAAATTAAGCTCATAAATATTTTTTAAAACCAAGCCCACCAACCCTTTTAAAACCAAGCCCAGCAACCCTTTTTGAAACCAAACCCATGAACCATTTTTAAACCCCTTGGCCGATGTTTTTAAGAAGAAACTGAGCCCACCATTTTTAAAATCAGGCTCCTACTATTTTTAAAACAGTCTGAGCCCACTAATATTCTTAAATTTGAGCCCATTTATTTTAAAATAACCCAAGCCCAAACCATGTTTAAACATGAGCCCATTCGTTTTAAAATAACCCAAGCCCAAAACATGTTTAAAACCAACCCACCACGTGCCAGAAATCCCTGAGCCCACTAAGCCCACTCGGAGTGCCTTCGAGCCCACACAAACCCACAGGTTGATTTGCACAAGTCAACCTCATTGCAACTCACCAAGTTAGGGTTCGGACTAGTCGACTCGTTCCTGAACCCTAACCCTTGAATCTAAAACCCTAGAATCACCCAAAACACAACCAACACTCAACTCATATGCAGTGACAAAGCATACACACATTCACACACATCAATAGCAATTTTCAGACAGAGCAATAATAAAGATGAGATACTTAGCTTTGAAACTTTCAGTTAGACCCCTCCTGGGTCTCGTCGCAAGGGTCACCATCCTTTAAACACCTTCGGGTGTTTAGTAGTTCGCCACTGTCAAGGCAAACGAAGCTTACAAGACCAAGGGGTTCTAGATCTGATAGGCTTTTAAAGGGGTTCTAGACATTTGAGGTACATGTTTTCAAATAGATTAGAGAGAAGGAAGAGAGAGTTCGAGGACAAGAAATGGAAAGAAAAAAGAGCTTCAGGGAGACAAAAGATCTGAACTGAAGTTTCATATCGTTCGAGGAAACAAAGAGGGAGAGAGCGTAGTTGACTCCAGGTTTTCGAGAGAGAAAAGAGAGTTTCAGGGAGACGAAGATCTGAACCAAAGTTTTCAGATCGTTTGGGGAAACAAATAAGGAGAAGAGAGAGAAATGAGAGATCTTCTAAGTGAGGAGAGAGAAGTTGATCGAGGAAATAACCCAAAAATGAAAAATTTTAGCTTTCATATGTCTGGTTTCGAGGCAACAAGAGTGTGACACGTGGCGCGCTATCTCCCATACGTGTAGGCCATTATGCTGCTTCCCTTTAACCGTTCGATCTATGTTTTTGGTAATGCAGACGATCGTGCCACGTAAGTGATCCGTGTCGCATGGAACCACCCCACCCGATGGCCTAAACGTGGCCTCCTCGCGTAATCCTGACGTCACTCATTGCAGGCTTTAATGAGAGGATATATATATATATATATACATGCCACGTGTCCTCACCCAGAGATGACATATGGTGCAGACCAATTGACCCGGACCAGTTCTCTGCGAACCGTTTGACCCCCTGAACCGGTTTGAACCGGCCTTGTATTTTCTCTATTTATTTTTCATATTAGATTATTTATTTGAGTTAGAATTTTGGGAAAAACATGGAAAAATTAGAAAAAAAAATCAAAGAAATTTTTTGAAAAATATTTTTGAGGTCAGAAAATTTTTTTTGCACACTTTTCATCCAAAAAAATAAAAAATAGTTCCCAAACTCTTCCAAAAAAATTTTAAAAATATTATTTAATATTTAGAAAAATTCTATAAATTTTTTGAAATAAATTTGGGAGTTATTTTCTTAAAATATTTTTTCAATTTTCATCCTTATGATTCAAAAAAAAAAGGGGCATGGGCTTTTCAAACTTTACGTGTCCTAGTTCTGAGGGATACTCTATTATAAATATGTTATGTAAAAATTGTGAATGTTTGTGTGGTTTATTTGCATGTACATTAGTATTTTGTAAACTTACAAAGGGAGTAAAATAAAAGGCTATTAAATTTAATTTGAGATAATTTTTAATTAATTAGGTACTCTTCGTAAAACAAGTGTGTAAGGAGTGCTAGTACCTTTCTCTCACATAACCGAACTCTTGATCCCGACTTTGGTATACGTAGACTGATTCTACCCTTAATTGAGTAGTAATCATGTGTTCTAACCACACTCCAAAAGGTTAATGGTGACTCTAACCTCAATTTTTTTCAAAAATCATAAAATCTTTTTTATTTGCCCACCCCGGAGCACCCTCGCTCCCGGGACGTCGCAACAATGGCAAGACTCATTTAGCTAGTTCTTAGTTACAAATGAAGCATTAGTGGGCAAATCTAGGTTGGTGAGCCCAATTTCAAGCTGCCAAATGTCAAATGACAATTTTCCATGGCAATGCATTCTTAATTTTCTTGATGGAAAGGAAAGGAAAATAGATAGGAAATTTATTTCCCATCATATTTTCTTTTTATACCAAATATTACTAAAAATAAGATTTTTTTTTTCTAATATAATGAAAATTAAGAAAAATTAAATATTAATGATGCCTAAAATTAATATTTTATTCATTAATATTGGTTGTCCCAAGCAAAATTTTGAAATGTCCCTGCCAAAAGATGGAAGAGCCCCTATTCAAAAATAGGAAAGAGTGGAAAGCCTGATGGGAGGTCTTATTGGATCACAAAATGCATGTGAAATACCACTTGTTCTTGTGACTGAAAAACAAGAGGGGAGATGGGTAGGGGCATCCATAAAGTTCATGGATAACTACCAAGACATGTGATTTCAAACCATATAAATCATGTGAACTACACATGTGTTAATCCCCATCCCTCTCCTTAAAACTTGTGTGTCAATTTTTCTATTTTCAGGGGTTTTTTTTTTTTTTGGTAAAAGAGGGCGGCACCTCCTAACTTTATTAGAAAACCCTTCACTTATGGCGGAGGAAAACCGTGGTTACAGGGTTAGGGGTTAATTTTGAAGTTAATTTTGTGATGCCATTATGCCTAATTATGCTTAATTATTGACAAGCTGTTCAAAGGAGAAAGTTGAACCATCCCTTCACCTACCACCAATTGCTCTCTCTCTCTCTCTCTCTCTCTCTCTCTCTCTCTCTCTCTCACACACACACACACACACACACACACACAATTTGAACATATACCCTATTTTCCAATTGAGTAACCTATGGCTAGCCCTAGGCCAATGTCCCTTTCATTTAAAAGTACTTTCTATTTCATTTTATATGCTAGTCTATGAAAAGTGTGTGTATGCCTATTTCAATATGTGTGTACATATATAATTATAAACAAAAATAAAAGATCAAGTAAAGAATCCTGCAGAAAATTGCAAAGTATGAATGATGAATTTTGAAATGAATTGTCAATTCAAGTAGTTTGGACTTGATATTACTGATAAGGTGAAAGTTGTATTTTAGGTAAACGTCTATCTCAAGGCACACCAGATATCTCAAAAGTAGCAGATGAATTTATAAAATTATTTCATTATTAGAGTAAAAAAATAAAGATAAAGAAATAAAAGAAAATACAACAGGGTTGAAGGCACATTTAGACCGGAGACAGTAAAAAAGTTGTATTTAAGGCAAACACATACCTCAAAGTACACTAGATATCTTGAAAGTGGCAGATCAATTTATAACATTTTCGCATTCTTAGAGTAAATAAATATAAAAAAAATGAAATAAAAGAAAAGTCAATTATAAGATTTCAACTTTCTTATTTGACCAATTGCCACATCAATTTTTACAATCTACAAATTCGAATCCTAAAATTTATTGTGTAAGAAAAATTTTAAAAACGGAACCTTAAAAGTTGATATGACAACACACCGTAAAAGTTTCCCCTAGTCTTCTATAGAAGTGTACTAAAATACCCAACTTTGAGTCCCGAGTCATCATCAATATCCCAATAATTTTTGAACACTCATTATCAAAATTAATAAATAAAACTTTTACACTTAACCTAGATAATTGATTTGAATACTAATAAATAAATCAAACATCTCAATCCCGAATAATCATACCCAAAAAAAATTATTGATTTATTTAGTATTGCCTCTCTAGACATTTTACTTTTTGAATTTTGCTCATTATTTCATAAAAAAATTTACTTTCTTGAAATTTTCGCATCTTACATAATCTTTTCACATTTAAATTAATATCTTTTTTTGGTTATGAAATTGATGTTCTTTTGAATTTTTATTTGATTGGATTTTTATTTTTTCTTAATATTTTTTTTTCTATTTTCCTTTTTTTTTTTTTTCTATTTTTCTTTAGTTTTTAGAGCTTATTTTAATTGTCTCCCGGGATTTAGAATTTGGGTTCCGGGTTGGGCCTAAATTCTTGAGCGTAGGACCGTGGGAACCTAAGGCCCTAAGCTTATGGCACTGGGCCTCGAGCTTAAACGCAAGAGGACTGGGCTGAGAACTGCATAATGGGCCGCGGCCCAAATCTACTTTGTTATTATTTTTGTATTATTTATAACTTTTTATATGTTCTTGTCATAAAAAACACTTTAACTTTGTTTGAAACTTGAAAAAAAATATTATAAAAAAAATAAGTTATTCATTATTTATTTATGTTGACAGTTTTTTATTACCGTCGTCAATTTTTAAATGTTTTTCAAAGAAATAAAAAATAAATTTTATAACTTTTGTTTATGAAAATCTATTAGCACAATACTTTAATATTGAAATGAATTTGTATGGAGTAAGTCATTCATTTTGTGAGCAATTTTAAATTAAAATATAAAAAAATCACGTGAATTTAAAATATAACTTTAAAAAAGCATCCATAAATTTTTTGAAAATTTTTGAAAATTATTTTAAAAATATTTTTGCTTTTCCTCAATTATCATTTACAATAATATTGTTCTTATATTACTACTAAAAAGTAAGTTTTGAAATATAATACTTAAGTAAAATAATTATAGCAATTTTTATTTTAAATATAATATTTTTAATTTATATTTTATATTTTATCATTTAATGAACTTTTTAATTGTTATTTGATTTAAATTTATTCAATTAAGTTTTACAAATATTCACCAACTAAGCTATTGGTTTTTTGCTTTTTAATTTTTGTTTTTGATTTCAAATTTTGTTTCCATAAAGTTTCTTTTTCATATTTGGTAATGAAGGAAAGTGAGAAACAAAACAAAATATATAGCAAACCAGTCAGCTAAGTTTTTATTTTATATATAATTAATATTTAATTGTTCTTGCTTTTATTACATTGAAACTAAATTTTCATTTTAATTGTATTTTATACAAGGAAAGAAAATGTCTTGGCTCTCATTTTGAATGCATGTGATCCAAAAATATCAATTTTTTTTATAAAAAAATTCAATTTGTAACAATAAAATATTATTTTATTATTATGTTGATTCTTTAATGATTTAAAAAATAGACAACTATGAGAATATTTTACGAATTTTAAAGATGAGACTAAAAGGAAATGGAGATGTGTCCCGGGAGTCGAGTTGGCCGAACGTCCAACTAATGCACAGAAGTCGTGTCTGCATCCGGACTTTACCCTGATCAGCGAGACTTGGGGGCGGAGGACGTTGATCCGTAAATTTGGTGCCGCATCAGGATGTCCGAAAGGCTCGTTGATGGCTGGAGTTTCTATATAAATCAAAAAAAAAAAAAAACAACCAGATGTGAAACCTCATTTATAGTATTTATTAGTTAAAGATGAACTCTGATATCATTATTGCGCAATATCAACCTTGCTTCTTTTATCTTTTTTCTTTAGTAGCTACAAATTAATGATTTTTATTAAAATCTAAAACCTTGGTAGTGCTATTTTGAAGGCAATTCAAGATGGGAGGGTGAATTATGTCTAATAAAAAGTTTAAGTGCTAGATTAAGAATTTAAAATAAAACCAAATGAATAGAAACAAATTCACACAAAATGAAGGAAAATAAAGAAAGTAAGAAGAACAGATAAAATGTTATTAGTGATCTTATCTTTCTTTTATATTTTTAGGTTTAAAGGATATAATATAGACCTTGAAGTCAGATAAGTTCGTATTTTTTTTTTTTTTGTCACTTAAAAAGTGTCTAGCACATTTTAAGTGGTGGTGTACATCATCTACAAATTTTGCCTTCTCTTGTTTATTTTATTTTATTTTATTTTTGTTTAATAAAAAATCAAATATCTTTTTAAGTGGTGGTGTACATTTAGATGCATAAATAGTGAATTGATTGTAAATAGACTTGTTATGTTGACTCCCATTAAAAGTGTAAGGATAGGGACAGCAAAAATTGCATAATTTGTAGAAGGGAGAGGAGAGAGAGGGGTGAAAAGACCTAGATCCGAAGAGATAAAAAACTTATAGAGAGGGAAGAGACTAAGGGAAAAAGAAAGTGAGAGAAAAAAAGATAAAGAGATAAAAGGGATAAAATGCACTAAGATTTGTTTAGCTATGAACTACAACATTATGTTTGTTGAATTGAGTTAGAAATCCTCGTACAATAACCATTATTCGTATTTATACCCTTCTCAAGTCAAACCTATATTAATTTTATGGTTACAAGTATAATTCAAAGCATTAAGTCTTAATAATAGAGGATGTTTCTACAATATTTAAAATCTAATCTTAAATTGAGCTGTTTCTTAATACTAAAAGGTCAAATTTATTATAGTTGACATAATATTTAAAATATAATAATTAATTGAGACGTTTCATAATATTAATGGTCAAATTTATTGTAGTTGACATACTTGCCTAATACTTATCCAGTTTGTCTGTCATCGATGACAGTCAAATTTTGCCTAATAACTTAGGTGACCATCGTTACCTAATGATTGTGTGGCTTCTATTGCCTAAGTTGTAAAAACCCGCACCATGATATAGGGGTTAATTGTGTAAAAGAGGGGTAAAAATGGAATTTGCACAGAATTCGTCGACGAGGCCATAATTTGTTGACGAAGGCTGAAGACTTCTCGTTAACGAGTGAATGCCGAGGGGTTCAGGAAAAATGTGAAATATCTGGCTCGTCGACGAGGCTAGTGAAGAATTCGTCGACGAGGACCTCAATTCGTCGATGAATCCCCTCGGGTCAAAGGCCTATAAAAGGATATTTTGGGTTACTTTGGGGCTAAGTTTCCCAAAATACACACACACACTCTCTCTTTAAAACTCTCCCTACACTCTCTCTCTCTAGTTTTGTTCACCGATAGTTGTTCGGTTTGTAAATCCAAGGTTACTACGAGGATCAGTGGGGGATTCTCTACGTTTCTAGCGGATCGGAATCTCGTTTCGGAGGATTTCGGGTTTCGGGCTAAAATCGAGGTAAGGCTCGGTTTTCGTTTCTGATTCCGTATATGTGTTGTAGTACGAATTGTAAGCATGTACTGTACTGTGGTTTGTAGGTTTTGGAGTCTTGGTTGGTAATTTTGGGGACCGTAGAGTTCGTAATTGGAATTCGGGTTAAGGTAAGGGGATTTTATTTATATCAATCCATTTTCGAAATCAGGATCGATAAACCTGTAGGCTACGATCGTATGTATGTTTTGACTACTTATTTGGGAAAATCTATCGGGTTGGGATTTTTGGGTTACAGTTTTTCGGGAAAATTGAGGATTTCGGGTATCATCTCTATTTTGTTTGAAAAACTATTGGTTGTGTTAAAACTGTATTATTGAGGTGACCGTAATCCATATTTGCATAAACTGTATAATTTAAATTGTAAATGATATGATTTACCGTAAATCAAATAAGTGTGGTATGTATGGTTGTATGTATTTGTTCCAAATATTTGTAAAACAGTTATGTGGCGGCTAATTACTGTACGCTAAAATGTATAGGAACGTGAGTTCCAAAATGATTCCAGAGATTTGTAAAATAGCCATGTATCGATTAACTACCGTAGGCGAAAGTGGCCAGCTCTATATCCGGGGTGTGAAATATCACCTATATGTTCTGGTTGGTCATCGAAGGGTGTGTTCTACGCCGTATGTAGCAATATAATCACTGTGGGCTTAGGTCGTCGCAGCGTAGTTGTGCATGTAGCAATGTAATCGTGGTAAGACTAGGTGACCTTATGTAGTTGCGTATGTGGCAATGTAATCACTATGGGCCTGAGTCGTCGCTTCGTAGTTGCGTGTGTAGCAATGTAATCGCTGTGAGACTAGGTGACCTTGTGTAGTTGCGTGTAGAGCAATGTAATCACTATTGGGTCTCGGTTGTCGCAGCGTAGTTGCGTATGTTGCAATGTAATTGCTGTGAGACGAGGTGACCTTGTGTAGTTGCGAACTAGTGTGACGACACTGACTGTATGTTTTGGGTATCATATGTACTGGAATGGTTTTTGTGAAAATACTGAAACTGTATGGAAATGTTTCAAACTGTATCGTATCTTTTATAGTGTTATGAAGTATGTATAATAATACTGGTATGTCAAACACTGATATAACCTGCTTTCTTCCTTACCGAGAGGTGTCTCACCCTGAATGTACGTACAATATTTTTCAGATCCTTCAGGTAGCCGTAAGTAACATCTTAGCGTCTGGGAGCAAGGGTGTCGTAGCTACTGCTAGTACCTATTAGGTATGAGTTTTGGTATCCAGGTTGTCGGGATAGTTTTGTAGACACCTGAGGTACATTTTGTATTATGGGGATGTTTATCCTAGTTTGTATAGACTTTGGTATGATACTGGTTATGTATGAAAGACCGTATTCCGCTGCGTATTTTGAATGAGTATGGATGGTTATGCGTATGTATGTGGGCATCCGTTCACCCCACGGGGTCGGACCCTCTTTTTATGTTGTATCATGTATGTTTTAATTGATACAGAAACAGGTTAGGTTACTCAAATTCACACCTAGGACTCACCTGCGGGTCTGAGGCGCGACATAAGTCGCCACTTACGACTTTTGTGTTGCCTAAATGATAAGTGATTTCATCCCTTTAGGCAATTTGTAATTTCACTTGCAATGTTTGTCTTAAACCTTTTTTAAGCAGTTCTTCATTTAATCATTAAGGTGACTAAGTTGACACATGATTCACCTTACTTAATTTTTTTTTAAGGCAATTATTCTGACTAAACAAACACCATTGGATTCCAGAAAGATGCATAAAGATTGCACAATCAGTTAGAATGGCAAATTTTGCACAATATTTATCCATTTTGTCACTTGATGATTGCACAACTTCCCAAATGACTGAGCTACTCAACTTCTGTTGCTTACATGTGATTCTTTGGTTACCTGAGTAATATTTGTCTTAGGTCTCATTTAGACAGTTCTCCACTTATTCACTAGGGTGAGTAGGAAATCTCCATTTATAATTTCTCAAGCAACTATTTTGATCGAGCAATCACAATCAAATTCCAAGGGAACGTACAAAAATGACTTTTTTAATGTTTGTTTGTGTAGAGGCATCCAAAACCTTGTCCATTAATGATTAGTAAGAATTTTATTTCTTTAGTTGTGCAAATGCAAGTAAATTGTGTCTTACAAGATACATACTCACACTAGTTGTACACTGATCACGGCGGAGCAAACAAACCCTTAAGCAAGGTTAATATTTATATTACGCGGCATGAAAAATATTTTTTGCTACATGTATCTTCTTCTTATACCATTTTTACAACGAAACATTGGCCTCCATCTTTTCTTCTTCCTTTCCTTCCAATTAACTCTCCTATGTTCTTGGTCCTTGCATATCCAATTACCTATGCTTGGCATGATACTAGACCAACACCCAATAACACCAAAATTTCTAACATTTTGAGTTCTACATTCGAAAATCTATCCAAATATTTTAACATAAATACTCTAAAGAATTTCCAGAATTGGTGTTTAAGATATTCAGGTTTGAATGGTAAAAGAAGCATAAATGAGTATGAAATGAAAGATGAGTTATCTATTTTCGTGTAACTCAAGGCATTGGATCGGTTTTCAATCAATTCAAAAAACATATATATTGGTATTTGAATTATGGGAGAGGCCGAGAGTAGTATGAAACAAAATATGGATTGTTTGTTTTTTGTGTAATCCAAGCCCAATATTGATTCTCAAATGGATCCAAAAAAAACAAAAGAATGATATTAAAGCTATAATAAAATTAATGGCCTTTTTGAAATTTAATCATGAAAATCTATAGCAAAAATAATGAAGCTTGAGAAAAAATTTTAAGCAGTGCTACCAAAATCGCACAACTAAAAAGGAATAATAAAAAGCTGGCACTTGTGTTTAGCTTTACGACATTCAATAAACGGGTAGGGGTTAAACAAGTCTGGATTCAAATTGACCCACTTATTAACGATTGATTAACATATAATTCCAAACGTGATTATTTAATAAACGGGTCATAAATGGGTACTCGTTAAGAAACTATTTAAAAATATAATTTATTCATTTATTATTTTTTAAAACATTTCATATAAAGTGACATAATTTATTTATTTAAAAAAAGATAAAATATAAAAATAGTACATCTCTTTAATTAATATTTTTTAATATAATATAAATATATATATATATATATATCAAATTAAATAGGTCACCTGACCTAAACCCGCTTAACTTATTTATTAAATGAATTGAGTTCGAGTTCATCCATTTATAAACAGATCACCTTATACTAAACTCAAACCCTAATTAAATGAATGGGTGACGAATCAGAATCACCCGTCGACTCGTTTTGTCACCCCTATTAGGATAATACTTGATTAGTTTATAAAATTTGTATACTATTTGTACATTTGTGCATAATATAAATATTTAGATTTAATGGGATAGGAAATATTCAAATTCAATGGAATTTTATGAATAAATATCTATTTACTTATTAATTTCTCAAGCTGCATTATTAATCAAGGCAGACATGGATGGAAAAGGAGGCCCCAGAGTTGATTTTAACATCCGTACTTTTCTTTAATTTATTAAATATTTTTAAGAGAGAAGAAATCCAACTCCAACTCCAACTCCAACTCAACTTATAATTAATTAAATTATTTTTCTAATTAAGAAGTAATTAATAAAAAATTTAACATGAAAACAATTCATCTTGATCTTGGTCATTCAATTTCTTAGGTTTAGGCCGATTCAACATATCAAATCTCGCAGCTGTATCACACTCGCGGCTCAATCATTAGCACACAACAAAAAACACAAAATTAAAATTAACAGCTTCATCCACAATCCACAATCCGCAATCAATCAATCTATCCATCCTGATTTTCAACCTCTCTCTAAACAATAATGATTCTTACGTACAAAAATACATACACAATTTCCAAGTGAAATTTCTCTATGTACCCACATTTTCTTTTCTATTCTTTCCAAAAAAAAATTATGAAAAAAATCAGATGATCAATCTAAATTTACGAAAAAAAGATGAGGAAGAACAATCAAATTATCAGAATGGGAAAACTTCGCTGCAGGCAAAGTCATCCGAATTGGCAATAGAATCTTCTGGCCACGAATCTCGAAGCAGCTTCAGCAGCATCTGTGCCTTTCGCTTCGCTCTCTCAGTACAATCGCTCTGCACCAGAAGCAGCAGCTGGGTCACCACTCCCGCCGCCACCGCCTCCCTCTGCGACTGCTCCGATGCCGTGCACAGCGACAGCAGCGCCCCCGCCGCGTATTCTGTCGCCCGCTCCGACACCTTCAGAATGGTCTTCACCAGCAGCGGCACCGTCAGCGCGTGCGCCGCGAACGCCGCGCACCCCTCCGGCACCCGGCAGAGCAGCTCCACCGTGGCCAGCCCGCGCTCCGCGTCGCACTTCTCGAAGTCCGCCAGTTTGTCCACGAGCGCGTCCGCGGCACCGGCGGCCACCGCCGCGGGCCGGGACTGCTTCACCAGGCACAAGGCGAACAGGGCTTTGATGCCCACTTTGAGAGCGCGCGGGAAGGCCAGCGGGCACCGCAGGATTTCGACGATTCCCTCGAAGATCCCCTCGGAGTTGCTGATCTTCGCCCGGAGCTCCGGCGACCTGATCCCCGCAGCGACGAGCTCGATGAGCGCGGCGGAGTTGACCCGGACCTCGATTGAGGAGTGGAATAGGAGCGACACAAGATAGGCCACCCGGCGCGGATCGGAAGCCACGGAGGCGCACTCCGACTCGGTGAGCGGGAACATTGCCAGAAGCGCGAGCGACTCGCGGCTCAACTCGGAATCCGAATTGGAATCGGAGAAGACGAGGGAGAGGAGGATGTGGCGGGCGTTGTGGGAGGAGACGATGACGGAGCGGTTCTTATCGGAGTCCCGGGCGAGCGAGGCGAGGCGAGTGACGGCGGAGAGGCGGGCGTGGGGGGCGGCGGAGGCTGAGGCAGACTGAGCGAGAAGCGAGCGGACAAGGGAGGGATCGGCGGGCTGCTTGGGAGTGGGGATGCGCTCGACGCCGAAGGAGCGGTGGGCGACGCACCAGTCCTGGATGAGGCGGCGAAGGGTGTGGTTGGGGATGACGGTGAAATCGGAGAGAGGGGAGCGGGTGACGGGGCAGGTGGTGTTGCCGGTGGCGACCCAGGACTCGATGCTGGAGCGGTCGTAGGTCTGGCCGGTGGAGACAGTCACGGGGTCGCGCATCAGCTCGAGGGAGATGGGGCACCGGAAGTGGTAGGGGATCTGGACCCCAACATCCAACGGCTCTAAGCTGCCCGGCATATTCTGCGTGCAACGTTTTCTCTCTCTACTGGTAAATTGTATGTTCCTCTGCGAAGAAGGAAGGGAGAAGGGGGGTGGGGGGTACTTGGAATGGGACTGGTTCTGCAAATTCTGTTTCGGAACTGGGAGTTGGTTTATCTTATACGAGGGAAGGAGAAGGGGCAGGCGTAAGGGGTGGGTAGGACTGCCCTTATCTGACTGTCCACACGTGTGGGGAGTTCGGTCAAATGAACCGTGCGACTGCGGTGGGGGCCGGCTGTGGATCCCACTGCACTTCCTCAGTCTAAAATCTTTTTTACTCCTGTTTACATCAGGAGTATTTATTGGGCGGAGGTGGTTTGTTACTTTTTCTTTTTAACTTTTTTTTTTTTACTGTGATCGGATGGATGGATTGACCGTGGTCGTAATTCATAATAACCCATTATTACGGGGTTCCGGGATTTGCAATCATGCCCCTGTGCTTTCTCTTTTCTCTCTTTTGCACCGCTTTCCCACTTTTTTTTTTTTTTTCTTTTCTTCTTGAAAAGATGCGGATCTTTCTTCCACAAAAGATGAAGGAGGGAACTTATTTTTTATTATGTATTTTTATATTAAATAATATAAATTTATTTTAATATAGTTAAAAATTTAAAATTTTAAATACAAATAGTGCGTAATATCATATTTTTTATTCCGAAATTTTTTTTATCTCAAATACTATTAAAAATAAAAATTAAATATAAATAGTGCATAATATTATATTTTTAATCATTGATTTACTATATTTCTTCGTATTTTTCTTTCTTCTAAGATTTTCCACATTTTTCAAGTTTCAAATTGGGTCTAAAATTTTAAAAATCTTATAAACTTTCTATACATAACTTCTTATTTTTAAAAATATATATTATTTTGACAAAACATCAAAATTTTTAAAATTTCAAAAGAGGGTTTTCAAATTTTTAAAATTTCATAAATGTCTGTATTTTTTCATCAAAAATCGAAATTTTTATGTTTTCTCATGGGTACACGCAATAGATTTTTTCTTTCTTTCTTTTTGGGTGGTCAAAAGGAGGAGAAGGGGGTGATTTTTAGAGGGGCATAATTATAGTGTGGAGGTGGATTTGTCGTACAAGAACAAAAGGGTGATTGCCAACTGTTAGTACTTTTAGAGCTTGGACCTTATTGATAATTTATTATAATTTTTTTTTTCAAAAAAAAAGGTGAAGTTTTAATTTAATTAGATGTATTTTTTAGGTTAAGCTTTTAATTCTATTAATTGAAAGTGAAATGCATAACTTTATTAGCAAGCAAAAACCATTTTGAACTTTTCCATAATTTTGTTTTCCTTTTTCATTTTTTGCGATGCACCGCAGTTAATTTTTGTTTTCCTTTAAAGTGAGTTTTAAAGATGCTTTAAGTATAAATTGTTAAAATGATAAAAAATTTGTATGGAAAATATTCAACTTGCTACTAATAAGGAAGGTTTTAATTTAACGTCACATTATTTGAAATATAGAAAATCTTCTTAGAGTACACCGAAAGATAACATTTAAGTACTTGCTTGAAATGTGTTTTAATGTAGTGTTAGAACTGGTTATCGGGAGATCTTTAAGTTCTAACATCGTTGCTCACATTTATTTTGTGGTATTTAAAAATTTCTTGTGTGTATATCTCTCTATGTGCGGAGGAGTATTAAAGCTTGATATATATTGTTGACCCACAACTTAACAGTTTAAACTTTTAGTTAAAGTGGTAATCTAACAGATTTGAATTCTGATTTGATTATTAATAGCTTAACGATATATAGGGAAATGATATTAAGAAAACTCCAAGTGACCTCTTTTCAATGCTCAAGTGACAAGGTATGACAATTGTAATTAATTGAGATGTATGAATGAACTTGAAATATGTATCGAGCTGTTATATTTTCTGATTATATGAAACTCTTTGTTTGGTTTCAAGCTTATTAGGTGATTCTCTCTAAAAATGGTAGTTTTAAAACCTTGAATATAGGATTTTAGATCCGGCCCATTATGTAAGTTGGATATGGTATAATGTGTTTTTCTTCTTTAAATTATTAGGAGATGAGAATAGAATTCTATTAAACATTCTCTTATCTTAAGTCATGTATGAGTTAAGAAGGTTTCATCAACTTCTTTTACCTTACTTGCTAGGGTTATATGCTAGATTAATAATATGTCATGGAATTACATATCAAGAGAATAGCATGTTCAGAAGTTATAATTTGGACTTAAACATGATCTCTGTTTGCATTAAAGTTATTAACTTACAAGTTAGGACCGAATACGCGGTCAAATTATCTGACTCGAAGAGAGCTTATAGGTGTGAAATTAATTTGAAGCTGGTATAAGCTTATTGATAATAAACTTACCTATTGTTGGTTGAACAATCAACTTTTGAATATCAAATTAATGTATTTATTTTAAATTTTTAAAATTACAATAATACTATCATATTTTTAATATTTATTTTAAAAAGTTAGAAAAAATATTGTCATTTTTCAATTGATAATTATTATAAATTTTTTTTTCCAAAAAAGGGTAAAGTTTTAATTAGATGCATTTTTTTTTTGGTTAAGCTTTAAATTCTATTAATTGAAAGTGAAATGCATAAATTTATTAGCAAGCAAAAGCCGATTGGAACTTTTTCATAATTTTGTTTTCTTTTTTCATTTTTTGCGATGCACCGCAATTAATTATCAGTTGAATGTATCTTCTTTAAAGTGAATTTCAAAGATGCTTTAAGCATAAACCGTTAAAATAATAAAAATTTTGTATGAAAATATTCAACTTGCTACAGATAAGGAAGGTTTTGATTCAACGCCACATTAATAAAAATAAAGGAAATCTTCTTAAAGTACAACGAAAGATAACATTTAAGTAGTTGCTTAAAATATGTTTTAATGAATATTATTTTGAGTTTATTCTTATGCTAATTTTCAACAATCTCGTTGAGCTTATTAGGCAATTCTTTAAATCGAGCTATTATATTTTTCTAATTATGTGAAACTCTTTATTTGGTTTCAAGCTTATTATGTGATTCTTTCTAAAAATGGTGGTTATGAAACCTTGAATATAGGATTTAAGACCCGTCCCATCAACAACAATATTAATCTATGTTACATAAAATTTAATTTAAGCATTAGAGTTCTATTGTCAAAACGGTCCTCAAAATTCAAGATCGCTAAGATAGAATAAGCACAACTAAAAATTTGTTACCTCAATTGATATATAGTATGAAGTTACTTGTAAAATTGCTATTAAAACTTTCACTAAACTGATTGTTAAGGGCAAGAATCACTTGTTTAGTTATAACAACAATTTTTATTATATATTTTTAATTTTAAAAATTACAATAATACTATCATATTTTTTAGATTTTTAATATTTATTTTTAAAAATTTAGGAAAATATTTTATTAATTTTCAAATCTAGTATACAAATGCTAGAAAAAAAAGTGCCAATTTTATAATTTTTTAATATATATATATTTATTTTAGAGCTAAACAAATTGTAAACTTTTACATAACAACTTACAGCTGTATTGTATTCTTAAAATTAAAATTTTTTTAAAATAAATCTTATTTAATTAATTTTTTCTTACTTTGTTCAAATTTCAATCCTTCACACACGACAGTGCTATTTTTTTTTTTATTATTACATAAAAATTCTACCCACCAACAAACCCTTCTAACCTCTCGATGTGACACCACATTTATGGATTAGCGCACCACAGTATTATTATGCGCCACAGTGTTATTCTTTCTTTTATAAGAAACACAAGGAAAGGGAAGGAAAGGATGGTCATTCAACCATTTACAGCAGGCAACACACCAAAACCTAGCACCGAAAAGGAAATAAAAAGAAAGCAAGGGGTGCAAGCGTAAATATGTGCAAATGTAGGATATGACAGTAGGACGGACCATAGGCACGGGAGGGAGCAGTCGTACGAAAAAGGCAAAATGATTAAATTAAGGTTTTCGAGGGGTGAGTTTGATATTTTTTCTTTTTAGTTTACTGTGGAGGCGGTCAAGGGTCAAAGATAAAACAGAGGAATGTGAGTGGGACAGCTTGTCCCTCTAATTAAATCTTTTTGGTTTTGGTGGATGACATGAACGGGTGGGACCCGCACAGATGGACGGCGGTGGTATGATAGACGGACGGCCGGATGGGGTTGCTGTGAGCGCCAAGCGGTCCACGGGGCGGAGAGAATCCGTCACATGCGGAATTCGCCCAATGCCAACCTTTTGGGTGGGTGTGTATGTGAAGCGCAGTGTAGTGGCGGTGTCGTTTAGCGGCGCACACACACGCGTGCGTGGGACTGGGCACACTGCGCCCCAGGGGCCACGCGCCAGGCGACACTGTTGTCCCTGGTCAACCGGGCAGGAGTGCCGGGACAGCCTACGCGCCCCCCCCCCCCCTGTTCGCACCGATGCACGTGCTTCGTAGCCCCCTCGCACGTGTTCCCAGCTAAGCCACCCATTAAATTTTTTTGACTGCCATTTCCCTTCACACACGGGTGGAGGGCACTGCCCCTCTCTCTCTCTCTGTCTCTCTCTCTCTCTCTCCAAACTGATTGGAAAGATCTTTGACGGAATTTATAGCAATCAAATTAGTTTGGTGAAGATATATAAATTCACAGTTGGCATAAATTGTTTTAATATGTGATAATTATTTATGCATTTCAATGTTTGTTTCATTTTAGGGTATTGGGTATCCATAATTAAAATAATTTTTTTTATAATTTCTTGTAAAATAGACATTGATGCTTAGTTAATTATTTATTATTAGATATTTTTAATTTTGTATGATATTATGGGTATATATGTGTTTGCTGCCTAGAATCACACTACTTTAATTGCTTGGTCCTTCAACTATAACCATTTAAGAAGAAACAAATAAGAATGGATTGAAGAACTAGAGGTATCCTTCGAGAGATCACTTTGATGTCTAAGTTAGAAAATGTGAGGTTAAAATTGTAACAGTAAGTGAAGATAAGTGAGAATGAGATCCTCAACTCCTCTTAGGATCCTCTTTTTATAGTGGCGAAATCAAACTGTCCCTTAGCTTAACATTCATGAGTATTTCATTATGTTTAGAGTGGTTATAGGTAACTTAAAGGAGGTTGTACAAGACATCAATAGTAGCCTTTATAACCGCATCAGGGGTTATAGATAACCTAAAGGCTAATAGCAACTCTTGTAATTGCATCAAGGGTTATAGATAACCTAAAGGCGTTTATGCAAGACATCAAATGCTAGTAAATGCTGACGATGTGATAGAAACAGTTAGTAAATTTCGAGGATGAAATTTTATAAGGAGTGAAGATTGTAGTAACTCGAACAAAAAAAATATATCTTGGAGGAGATATTTTTAGATTACTTAAGGGTTAAGTTATGTTTATTATATAACTCTCTTTCTCTCTCTCTCTCTCTCTCTCTCTCTCTCTCTCTCTCTCTCTCTCTCTCTCTCTCTCTCTAAGATCTCGAGTGGTTTGTTGCCTGAATTAACGATCCAACATTACTACGTGGATCAACGGGTGAATCTTTACGAGTCCTATAGAGTAGAATCTCAATTTGAGGATCTCCGGCTTTTTACTTCAAAGTTGAGGTAAGGGTCGAAACGAACCTAGTGACTTGTATATCTGTACTAAATAGGGTGATATTGATGTATGATCTTTCGGTTTTAGGATTTGGGAATCCGTGTGGCTGTTTTGAGCCATTGGGAGTCGTGTTTCGATATTCGGGAATGGGTAAGGGGATTTGTTTATATAAGTTATTTTTAAAATCTGATCCGGTAAAACTGTAAGTTATGTTTATACGGTTGTTTTGGTTACTTGTTTAGAAAATTTCATCAAGTGAAATTGTCGATTTTTCGGGTGTGCGCTTTTTGGAAAAATTAAGGTTTCAGGTATCATCTCCATTTCTTTTGGAAAATCGTTTATTTGAATTAAACTAAAGTATAGAGATGATCGTACCTTTATTCTATGTTAAATTGTATTTTTGGATCAATTATCATATGACTATTTAATTATCCAAATAGGTGTGGTAGGGGAGGATATTTTGTGATGATTGAGTTGTGATGTGTTTGAAATGGTATATAGGAACTGGAGTTCCAAACTGTTTTCAAGAATGGTGGTTATTAACATGCTGGTTTCATTACCGTGGGGTCAATAATGACATACCAGTTTGATTCTGTGGGGTTGAGACATTCTAGATTAATACCATGGGGTTGTAAGACATGGCGCGTTAATATCGATGGTCGTAAATTGTCGGTTTATGCCGAAGAGTGTGAAAACACTAGATTTGTGCTGGTTCAATACCGTGGGTCAAAAATGACATGTCGGTTTGTCGGATTATGGTTACTAAAATATCGGTTCAATATCGTGGGGTCAATAATGACATGCCGGTTTGTTGGATAATATCGAGGGTTGTGGAATGCCAGTTCAATACCGTGAGTCAATATTGACAGGCCGGTTTTCCAGATTGTGGTTACTAAAACGCAGGTTCAATACCATGGGGTCAATAATGACATGCTGGTTTTTTGGATAATATCAAGGGTTGTGGAATGTCGGTTCAATACCGTGGGTTAATAATGACATATTGATTTTCCTGATTATACCAATGATTGTGAAATATACTGGAACTATTTGTTAAAATACTGGAAATTCAAAATGCTTTGTTTCTTATTGGAATAACACTCATGTGCCCACAAACTGATATAACCTGATTCTCCCTTACTGAGAAGTGTCTCACCCCAATCATACAAATCTGTTTCAGGTCCTTCAGGTAGCCAAACCTAGCGTTCTAGAGGATTCTAGAGCGTAGTATTCTGTTAGTTTTTGTAAGTACTGTTGTGAGTACTGAACTGTAATCGGGATGTCATTTTGGACTAAGTTAGATACCTTGTGACTCACTCTAAAAATGAGCATCTCAGAAGTTATCCCAAGTATAGGAGTTCAGTCGTGTAATACTTAACCCAAAGGCCAGATCGTCTCCTAAGGGAATGCAGTTTAATCTCAAGTTTTATGTAATTCCAATCATAAAATAAGAAAAAAAAAACGCGAGGGGGGGGGGGGAGGGGAGGCACTGAACACAGTTCAGATTTGGATTTTCTGGATTGTTTGAGATTTATTTTGATAAATTAAATGAACATACAATTTAAATCCTAATTCCTAACACACACTGAATTTAATAACGAGAAACGGAAATCCTACGTTAACAACCGAACAAGAATTGAAACACGTGTTCAAGTTTGAAATAAAAACTAAAGATAATAACTTTCTTACGTAATTAAAACATGCAATAATAATAATAAAAAACTCAATCAAACACAAATGCGAACAAGAAAAACCAAACTTTTAACAAAATCAAAAACTTGAATCAAGATCAAAATTTAAATGCAAACAAGAACTTGAACAAAAAATAAAGCTTTAATAACTTAAACAATAACTAAACACGATAAAAATGGAAACTTTAATAAGATTAACTTAAACTAAATCAAACTTCAACAAACAAAATTTAAATTTTAAGGAAAACTACTAATTTAACTTCTAAAAAAATATTATTTTTTTTTGTATTTTATTCTTTTTTTTTTTTCTAGAAACAAAACCGAGTCTTAATCAAATAAGAAAAACTAGGTCAAGCAACACTCAAATCTAAAGCTAATATTAATTAAAAGAGAAAGAAAAGAAATTTAATTTCATAATAACACCCAAACAAATGAACAAAAGTTCAAAACTTGAATAAAAACTTACTGTAATTTAACTATTATCATATAAGTAATTAAAGACAAAAATAAAGAGAGAGAGAGAGAGAGAGAGAGAGAGAGAGAGAGAGAGAGAGAGAGAGAGAAAGTAGAAACAAGTTGTTGGTGGCTCGGGTTTGCAGATTGCAGCCACAACAGCAGTTGGCCCGTGAGGAGTAGCAGTTGTAGCAAGGGAGACTGGTCGCAGGGGAGGCTGGAGCAGCAAGTGTCTCCTTCTTCTACAAACAGCAACAACAAGTAGGGGAGCTCCTCAGCTTGTGGTTGCTACAACAGCAACTAGGATGGACCAAGATGAAGGATGAGCAGCAGAGCAGCACCTATTGAGGGTGTCTAGCCGTGGGACTGGAAGACGCAGCAGGGTAGAAGAATAAGAGGAAGCAGTAGGAGAGAACTGTAGGGAGAGTAACAGTAGTAGGTTGGGTGGCTCTTGAGTTGCTGCACATAGCATGAAGGAGAAGAAGAGAATGGGAGAAAGAGGAAGAGGAGGAGAGAAGGTAAGAGAGGGAGAAGGAGTTGCAGAGAGAACCGAGAAAGGAGAAAAGAGAAAGGGAAGGAGAGTTAGGGAAGAGAGAAAGATAGAGAGGGTGCAGATGAAACGAGGAAAGAAAAAAAGAAGAATATAAAGGGAGAGGGAGGAGCTGCCATACGCCAACCCAGCAAAGGATCTGGACTCAGTTGCATAGTCGGGTCACATCAAGGTAAGTTATATATATATATATATATATATATATATATATATATATATATATATATATATATTTCCTTTTGCTTCTCCTTTTCTTCTTTATTTTGTTTCCCAGCGAACGAGGGCGATTTTGACCATCTTAGAACCCGTATCTCTCGAAGCTTAAAACAAGGAAGTTGTAGATAATTTTTTCGGCGTTCCACAAAATCTTGAATTGTCTTAATCGGAGCTTGAAAGAGAAAATTACGCACATATTATAAAATAGCATCGGTTTTAGCTTCTAATAATCACCCTACAATAAAAAATACCAAAAATTCATAATTTACTCAATAAAATTCAAATATTATAAATAGGATACCGTGCTAAAATATTGAGAGTAATAAAGTATTTAATTAAAAATATAAGTGTAACAACCCAAAGAATAATGGTATTTAAATAATAAAGAGAGAGGGAAATGGAAATAGAAATAGAAGGAGGCAGCAGGCTTCATCAAAGAACGCTTCGCCTTCGTCAACGACATTGCACTTTGAATATAATAACTTGAAAATTTTTATACAGGGCCTCTTCAACGAACACAAGGAGTTCGTCGACGAGTGCATAAGTAGGCCTCGTCGACGAAGCCACGCCTCGTCGACGAGAAGATACCGAGAGTGGGTTTTTAGGTAATCTGAATTTCATCGACGAGGAGGTAGGGTTCATCGACGAAATTACTTAAGAACTCGTCGACGAGGTGACGTGTCTCGTCGACGAATCCAGTCCTATAAATAGCTGAAACTCAGATTTTTAACCAAAATCTTCAGCACAGAACCCTCCTCTCTCTCTCTCCTATGACCCCCTTCCATTCTCTCTTCGATCCTGGCCCCATTTCTTGTCGAATTGAAGATCTGAGGCCACCATAACGCTCCTGGCGAAGTTCTCTGCAAGTCTGCCAGAGCAGATCATGGGTAAAGTTGATTTGAAATTCATCCCAAATCCAGGATAAGACATTTTATTCAGATTATGTCTTCCTTGTAGTTGTAAGAAATGTTGTAGGTAAGAAAATACTAATATTTTGTTCTGGAGAATATTATTTTCAGGATGTCGAGTTAGGAACCCTGCGGGTATAGAGCCAGAATTTTATAGGGGCTATCCAAATTTAAGGTAAGGGAAATATGTTATGCTATCAATTTTTATTATGTATACAGAATATTATGAATATGTATATACAAGTATGCAGATCAGATTATTTTTCCTAGAGAATTATGAATATTATCTTTATAGCAGAATTATAAAAATTGAGCATAAGAATATGTTTACTCAAATGTGTGGCATGAGTTTATTACAGTATAGTATGTAGAATTTTCAGTATTACAGATATTTAGATATTTCAGATCATTAGCAATGAATAAGACTTACAGTATCTCTCAGAATAACATGATTTCTATAGCATAACACTAAGACAGATTTTACAGATAATACAGACAGATTATTCAGTTATAGCATCAAGATGCTATAACCAGATTATACAGAGATTACAGATATTATACACAAATATTATATACATTTGTTACAGATAGTACAGACAGAAATCACAGATGATATAGATAGATATTATGAATATAGTTATGAACTATAATGTTATGGTTGTTTTTAAAATCATGTTAAAAGCAGCAAAATTATTATATATTTATATATGTATATAGTACTACACAGTTACAGAACCTTGTGAAAATTACAGACAGATAAATATACAGCAAAGCACGGTACCATTTCTAGTACAGAATAAAGTGCAACCACATAACTCAAATAGTATGTGGATTCCGTCTAGCTGAGTCAGAAGAGATTGCAGTCTCCCCAGCAAGCTGGGTTGAGGTGGCCGGTTAGACGATGTTAGAGTTTGGAGATTGCCCAGAGAGATTACAGTGGGCTAGATTGGTGGATGTACAGATATAGATTGACTTGCCTAGTAGGCCAACCGGAGTAAGTCCAGCCTATGGGCCGCACAACCCTATCATGAGGGGTTATATCATGATATACAGATCCCAGGGTATAGCAGAAGTTCCTATGTACAAATATATCACACAACAGCAATTTATATTATTATTCTAGCAGTACCTTCAAATAGCAAACTCAGATATGCAGTCATATTTTGAAGATTACATGATAGATAGATATATTCTGTACAGTTTATCAATTTTCTCAGATTTCAATATTATTTCAATCTTTTAAATATGTAACTCAGCTGTCACACACTAGTAATAGCATATTTCCACTTATTGAGCATTGTCTCATCCCAGTGACTTATCATTTTTCAGGAGATCCAGCTAGGCAAGCATATTAGGCTCGCCGGTAGATGTTGACTTGTGCTTCCCTTTTGGGAAGGGTAGGTATTTTTTAGATAACAGTATTTTGGGATAGTTTTTAGATTATAGTGACGTCACTGGGTATTTTGTATTGTAAATCTATTTCAGAGTTCTATAGTTTTCTGGTATTGTATTGTATATAACAGTTCCCAATTTTTGTTTACCGCTGCCTAGTTTTGTATGACGTACAGAGTCTTCCCCAGTGCTCCTGTGGGCCTGGAATGTTATTAGTAGTATTTCAGACAGATAATATTATGATTTACAAATTAAAAAAAAATTCTAAATAAGTAGTAGGTTGTTATAATAAGCCTCAATGCACGAATTAAAGCACCTAATTTCGCAATTCAATCGCGTAATCACACCCCCCCAACTAACGTTTTGCTAGTCTCTAGAAAATAACGCGAATGAATTTCAAGGCGGTATCCACAAATACTAACTCCAACAAACATGAAATGAATGCACATGCGACACAACCCTACTGTTTCACATACATGAATATAACCAAATTTCACACTAGCTCATTCATATTTAATGCGCACAACTCCGAAGCACGTTATTCATGCAAGTTTCATCATTATATAGCAATTAAGAACAATATACTCACATGAAGCTAACCATCAGTATAATTTAGAGTTAATGCGGTCATATAAATTCAAGTATAAACAGGTGAAATTTCGAGGAATGTGTGATGTGTGTGACTTGTTACACCTAGAATAACAGTGGACACCTACAGAACAGTCGTTTTGACTCGGCATAACTGGTATACCCTAAAAAAAACTCAAAAAGGATAGGTTCACTCATCATATGTGAGGAGGAGTGTCGCAATCATACATCCCATATATTGTAAGGAACAAACTCTAAATATATGGAGTGGACTAGTCTGAAAAGGATCTAACTTATTTGTGAGGTGTCGGGTCCTTCACCCTAACATCTTCTCACCTACTCACCATATCCAACCAAGACCACCCTAGATCAACTTATTCACAAACTTGGCATGAATACATCTGAGGCATTAAGCGGTTAAAAAGTCTTCATATATGGAGAACATGTGTCGTGTCCATGAATTTTTATGCATTTCTATGGAGCAGGTATTAATATTTCATTTCATGTGCATTTCTAATTTTCTTATTCTTTCTTATGCTCTTCTTCAATTTGTCTTTTCTCAATCAATTAGGACAATCATTATACTTCTTTTTTTATCTTCATGCCGCCAGTGGAAATTAAGCTCAAATAGTAGTCCATGAACTAAGTCTATCTCTAGGGATGGCTCAGCCTTCACATCTTGAGTAGACTACAAGACTTAGGTTTTTATCTCCCCACTAGATGTCACCTCTAGGCTAACAAGTCAAAATCATAGATTACTGCGCAAAGAATACCCAGAAAAAAGGAAAGTTGAGTTTCATGAACTCTAAGCTGACGTCAAAAACTCAAAAGAACGATAAATGACTCAACAAAACCTCACAAGGTGTCATAGTCGCCACGAGCGCTCTCTCAGTGCTCACAAGGAACCCTAAGTGCTACAAGTCACATGAACGTGTATTTTCAGTCTCATGAGCTACCATATAAACACAAGAATTTATATAGCCAAATTAACACGAGTGTACTACCAATCAATTCTTCATGGAGTTAGAAAATCATATAAAGAAAAACTACACATAAATGACTCAAGTGTGTAATTCTTAGGTTATATGCAAGTATGTGAAGGGTATAAGTCAGTGTAAATCATGACATAATGACATGCTGGGTTAATACCAATGGTCGTAAATTGCCAGTTTATGCCGAAGAGTGTGAAAACACTAGATTTGTGTCGGTTCAATACCATGAGTCAATAATGACACACCAGTTTGTCGGATTATGGTTATTAAAACGCCGGTTCAATATTGTAGGGTCAATAATGACATGTTGGTTTACTGGATTGTGGTTACTAAAACGCTGGTTCAATATTTTGGGGTCAATAATGACATGTCAATTTTTCGAATAATATCGAGGGTTGTGGAATGCCGGTTCAATACCGTGGGTCAATAATGACATGCCAATTTTTCGGATTATACGGATGATTGTGAAATATATTGGAACTGTTTGTGAAAATACTAGAAATGCGAAATGCTTTGTTTCTTATTAGACTAACACTCATGTGCCCACATACTGATATAACCTGATTCTCCTTTACTAAGAAGTGTCTCACCCCAATCATATAAATCTGTTTCAGGTCCTTTAGGTAGCTGGACCTAGCATTCTAGAGGGTTCTGGAGCATAGTATTCCGTTAGTTTTTGTAAGTATTGTTGTGAGTACTGAACTGTAGCCGGGATGTCATTTTGTATTATATTGGATACCTTGGGTTGATGTTTTGTATTATAATAGACTTAGTACTCTAGTATGAATGAATGTAATAGGTTGAAATATGTTCCGCTGCGTTATTCATATAAATAGTGGTTGTGAGTAGGGTATCTACGAGCCCTATCGGGTTGGACCCTCATATTTATTGGTATCATGGATGTGTGATTGATACAGATACAAGTTATCTCAGATCACACCCTGGGGCCCACTTTTGGGGTTCAGGGCGTGACATAGATGAAGTGGCCAAGGAAGGGAAGGAAACAACCTATAGACTCATGCGAACCCTAGTGGTGTGGATTCCAATGGCACGAATCCCAATGGTGCAAACAAAGCATGAAAAAGACCCCAGGCTCAATAGAGTTGTAAGTTTTTATCCCTTTGTCAAAAGTTCTCAACTCAAAAGTTCTCAATTCATTGAGCCTAAAAGCATGAAAAATCATATTAAAAACTATATTATAAACAATGAAGGGAATTGAGCGTAATTAAGCCCAAAGGCGCATAAAAATTCCTAGCCTCACTTAGAACTAGTGAGCGTAATTAAGCCCAAAGGCGCATAAAAAGTCCTAGCCTAGCTTAGGACCATTGGGATGATAAGAAAAAAGTACCTAGAAAATCCTAATTTCACCTAAACCCAATAATGTAGTAAGGAAATTACCCAATACATATTAGATCTATGGCATAAAGCATAGTTGAAACTAAATGCATGAAAAATCATTACAGTAGCTAGCCAATAAACAATAAAGGAATCAAGATTGATTGAGCCTAAAGGCAAGAAAATGTCATAGTCTTGCCTAGCTAGGTCCATTAAGGCTTAAGAAATCACCCAAAACTTATTGGATAAAAGGGTTTGGAGCTCAACTAAACCTAAAGATATGAAAAATTCTATGGGAAAATAACTTAAAAAATTTAGGGCTTAAGAAATCACCCAAAACTTATTGGCTAAAAGGGTTTGGAGCTCAACTAAACCTAAAGATATGAAAATTCTTACTAGAAAGTATTAATAGCGCACATTTTAGCCCGGACAAAAGAGAAAAAAATTCTAAAGGTTATTGACTCAAAAGGGATGAAAGAGCACATAACCCAATCAAACATATTGATACAAAAATGTCAAGGGTAATCATCATGAAAAAATGGAGCCATAACATATAAAAAAAAAAAGTATCATAAAAAGACAAAAACAAAAACCAAAGCAAAAAACTATTTCCTCCACCCAAAAGTCAAAAAATCACATTGACCTTGAAAAATGGGAGCAAGAATGTAGAAAGAATGCCAATAAAATAGTACCACCTTTATAGATCATGATCTTCATAACTAAGTTTAAAGTGGGAATTGAAGAGTGAAAAATTCTCCCATAATTTAGGCTAGTGTTAAGAAATTCAATTGTGAGTTTGTCCCATATTAAAAAATAGAGTGAAAATGGATGTTTATATATATGATTGAACCCAAAATTCAATAGGTTTAAACTTTTGGATCTTGTTGGTGCTCACCCATGAACTCCTCCGATCTATCATAGTCGACAGTTAATAACTCTGGATCTGCGACGTTGTAAAATTGAGGTGTGAAGCTAATCCTTTTGACGTGCTAATAGTTTGAGGCCAAGTGTATGACTAAGGCCAATGAGGATAATCTAAGTCGGGAAGATCAATCCGAATAGGGTCAAGATGCAGGAGGTAGGATTAGTTTGAAGGCACGTATAAGGCAATCTAACGCATGCAAGGTGCAGGGGTAAGGCCCACTTGAACAACTTCTGGAGAATTGAGCTTACTTCCACAAGCGTGACGGTTTCCGCTCAAGGGGGAGAGGTTGAAACAAGCACATTAAATGATCAAGAATGCTTCTGTTCAAGGGAAAGTGATTGGAACTCTCAAGTGAGGGGAAAATTGTTGAAAAATCCACTTATGAGTCTAATCCACATTAGAAAAATAGAGTGAAACCTAGTTGTTTATATAAATAGTTGGCCCAAGATTTAATAAGCTTAAGCTTTTGGGTTAAGTCTGTGCTCATCATCTAGGCTTGGTAGATGGATCTGAATAAGGTTAGGACGTGAAAAGTGTTAGTATTACCGTATTAATGTTAGATGCTTCGAATTAAAAATATATATATGTTTAATAATGTTACATAACAGTCATCGATTTATTTTAATTAATTATATGTTAAATTAAATATATATTTTAACATTTTTAGAATATTAACAACTACTTTAACGGTTTCGCATTTATGATGCTAGAAGTTGTACTTAATTTTACCTATATAAACTGTGATCTATGTTCATTTCAACATATGGTTTTTCTTCTTCAAAATAACTTTAAGATCTTCTATGTGATGCCCCAATTTTTCATACCATTTTTTTTTTCCATATAAATAACACATATCAGCCACGTCAACACCTCAGATACCACACAACAAAACCTGACCCGAAGATGGGTACCAGGTACACAATCATACTCATATACACAAACCTAACAGCGGAAGTCATTTCATATATATACATACCACAACGAATACACATACCAAAGTACCAACTATCCATGAATACAAGTCTAGCACAAAACCTCTAGGGGAATCAAACCTCCCTATCTCAAAATACTCACCCTGTCTACCTAGGGTATCTGTTCCTCTCTATCTCGGAGTTCTATCACCAGGCCTATCTCAGTCTCCTGAAATATTTAAATGATTGGGTGAGACACATTTCAGTAAGACGGAATAAATTATCTATAATATGTGGTAGTATAAGATTCATTATATCATAGTATATAAACATATCAGTGATAGTATCTTCTGAGAAAATATACCAATTCCACTTTTACAATCATATAGATATACAAAGCAAGTTTTCATAAGCTTTTAATTTCATTTCCAAATCCATTCGTACACAACCCATGTTTACCAATGAAGTTCCTGAGAATAGGGAAGCTTACCCGCCCATACAAGTAGCTTCCCTTTGCCCTAATATCGTTTGCATCCTAGTCTGATTAATTCGGATTCAACTACAATTGATACTTATCAGAGCACTCACCTTACTCAGTAAGCCCTCAGGCGGTGTGTTTTACTTCGCTTTAATTATTTATATTATTAACTCATGCTATTTCATTTCTTATTTTCTTTCTCATTTCCATTCTCATTTCATTTCTATTTTCATTTCCTTTTCATTTCCATTTCCATATCTAGCTCATGAGTGTCCCCAGTTACTAATACATTCGTGTCTGTACTCATGGCTACCGTGAGGATATCTCTCCGCGTCATGCTTCCCCCCCTGAATCGTGTTGTGCGGCCTGAAGGCTGAATCTAACTGTAGTTGGCCGACACAATTCGATCAAAACATCATCATATATCTCATGTCTATAGTACAACTGGCTGGCCTATAGCCCTGATCTAGACTCAGGGGGCACAACAACTCTACTATACAGCTCAGTCTACCGTCACGCCACATGCTCCACGAGTCCGTGTGGTTGCACTAACACCACTAGCAACGGTACTGTGCTCTATATCACAACCCATCATTAGGGTTTCCATATTCATCCATCAGGGTTATCACTACCACATACCAGCAATCGTTATGTGGTATTGGTATTTTATCAATCACATTTTTGTATTCATATTTCAGAATTTCACATTTCAATTCTCACAATTCAATATTCATATTATAAAATTAACGTTACAATATTCACATTTCTCATATTCACATTTCTCATAACCATATTTCTCATATTCACATTTCAATATCTATATTGTAGTATTCGCACTACAATACTCACATTCTCATATTCTCATGCCAAAATTCGCATATTATTATTCTCGTTGCAGTATTATCATTGCAATGCTCACATTTTCAGTATTCACAACTCATTTCATCATTTCAATGGTATTTCATTAGTTCAATACTCATTTCATCTCATAAATACATATACATATCTCATTTCATGTAATTCACATTTTCTCAATAAAACATTTCCATATCTCAGAAGATATACATTTTCAGTACTTTTTACTTTCATCATTTTTCCCCATTTCAAATCTCATAACTCAATTCACATTTCATAATCTCATATTCTCAATATGGATCAATTAACCCAATTTCCAAAATATTTTAGTATAAATCATATGCCACACAAATTTCGTCTAATATTCCATATCATAATAAATTTCAGGTAAACTAATATATTACCATTTTCACATAATAATTCAATCAGTATTTCTCAAAATTGACTGTTATAATTTATTCTCATTACCTGACTTACTGAGAGATCCACTAACACCCTAAATCTGACGCTCCTTGGCATTCACAACTCAAAAGCATAAAAATCATATTTTTACCAAATCAGTCAACTCATTTCCCACAACAATTTCTGTATAGTACTTCTCAAATTTCAAATAATTCAAACAACCCATTGAACCCTAAAATCTCTTACTTATCCTGATTTTGGGATGATGCCCGAAACTCCAAATTGAAAATTTACTCCGCATATGTTGCAGAGAATATTCTGAGGAACCTCGTGGCAATTCTCGATCATCAATTCGGGCTTTAACGAAATCAAAAATGAAGAGAGAAGGAGAGGGAACCATGGGTCTAGAGAGAGAAAATGAGAGAGATAAAGAAAATGCATGCTGAAATTAGAATTTTTAATATTTATAACCCAACATTCGTAGACGAATTCAAGTGGTTCGTCGATGAACCTATGAAGAAACTTCATCGATGAGGAGGCTATTTCGTCGATGAACCTGAAATTCCCTAAACTCTCTCGGTACTCTCTCGTTGACGAGACACGTGTACCTCGTCGCTGAAATCTATGGGACATTCTTCGACGAAGACCCTGAGTTTGTCGACGAAGCACTGTTTTCTCCCTTTAAAATTTCCTTTCCCTTACTCTATCCTTTATTATTATCATTATTCATGAATAAATTTTCCGAGTCTCTATATTCTACTCTTTCTTGAGAGTTATATTTTGTTGGATAACTAAATAATACTACATCTTCTATAGCATTGGCTTTCGTGAGTACACACAAAACTGAGCCAATTGAGTAATCTTGGAGGTCATGTGTATAATGACCATATGCACAAATATATATTCTTTGTAGGCGTGAAATCGGATTTGAGGACAGTGGTCCTTCCACGCCTCAGATTTTGATAAATACTTTATTTTTATTTAATATTAATTTTATTAGCAAATATTTTTCTTTCTATTATATTTTCCAATATAAGATACGTGGAATGCAATTGAAGACATATAAGGCACAAGGGTAAGGCGCACTTGAATAACTTTTGAAGAAATGGACTCACTTTCATGAGAGAGATGTTGAGAATTTCACTTGCAAATTTGTCCTACATCTAAAAAAAAAATAGAGTGATGGATAGTGCTTATATACATGGTTGGGCCTAAGCTGAGGGACTCCTTATAAGGACTTGATACACATGGATGAGTACCAACTTCACCCAAAAGTTTAAGCCTATTTGGGTCTTAGGTGCAACCATGTATATAAGTACTTATCTTTCACTATTAAAATTTTAATGTGGAACAAACTCACAAGTAGAATTTTCAACAATCTCGCTCTTATTTGTAAGATCTAACCACTTTCCCTAAATGGAAGCATTCCTGATCATTCTGTGTGCCTAATTCGACCTCTCTCCCTTGAGCAAAAATCGTATTCCTCGTGGGAGTAAGTCTTATTCTCCAACAATTGCTTAAGTGAGACTTACCCCCGCACCTTATGTGCCTCGAATTGCATTTCATGTGCCTCTAACCCAATCTTACCTCCTATGTCATAACCCTATTTGGATCCATCTACCAGCCTAAATGATCCTAATTGGCCTTGGTCATGCACTTGGTCTTCCAACTGTGAGTATGTTAGGATAGTTAGCTTCACACTTTGACTTTACAAAGTCACTCAAAGTTATTAACCGTTGGCTCTGATACCACTTGTTGGAGTCAAAAGAGTCTTCATGAGAGCTTAATACACATGAATAAGCACCATGCTAACTCGACTAAAAAACTTAAGTCTATCTGGGTCTTGGGCTCAACCATGTATATAAATACTCATCTTTTACTTTAATTTTTCAATGTAGACAAACTCACAAGTAAAATTTTCAATAGCTATTTTTTTTTTATAATCTGTATACAATCCCTCTGTGTCAGCAAACAACTGATTGCATGATCTAAGGGGGGGGGGGGGTCCTTTTCTACTCAAAGGTGTTCTTAATTTTAATATTGAGGAAACTCGCAATAAATCTTTCTATTCCTAAATGATAGACAACTTAATCACCAACGAGGTCCTACAAATATTCCTCTAGACCTCCAAAGAGAACTCTTTTATAGTTGCAGGGATATCAAGTGATTATTGACTAGCTATTGAAATAAGGATATAATTAAATTTAGATTTAATTAGTTTTTGAATCAACATGCAACAAATCTTGTATTTAGGAGTAAACAATATTTTCTTCAAAAGAAAGAAGGTAAGTTATTTTCAAACATTAAAAAAAAAAAGTAATGAAATATTACTTTCTTTCTCAAAAAGACACATTTTTAAGTTTTGATCCAAAATATTATCCTTCCAATTAAATAAAATCCAAATCGTTTTTTTTTTTTCTAAGTGTCATTTCTTATATAATTCTTTTCAAATATTTTTTGAATTGTCTTCCACTGTATGACAATATTTCGTGTAAGAGGAGAGAATTGTAAAAGGCAAAACCTTATGCATAGAAAAAAATTGTCGCAGTCAAATTTTTTAATATAACAATACTTTATTAATTCCTCCAATCCCCCATTCGTAGGGGTGAGCCTCTCCTATAGTGCCTCAAAGGAATACGGCCCTCTTAATTAAACTACCCTTAAACCTCTCCTCCCCCCAATCAATCACATGTCCTATTCAAATCCCTAACCTCCAAATTGGGTGTTGAGGAAGTGAACCATTAGGCTCAAGTAGGTACAGTGCTTGACAATCTACTTCTAATCAATAATTCCCATAAAAAAATTTTCATTTGAAAATCAAAGTGAGTATGAGTACATGAATTAAAAATTAGTATAACAAATTCTCTCTTTAGCTCATTTAAATCTGTCTTATTTTATATCATGTTTAGATCACTAATTGAACATATATCATTTTTGGAGTGCTCTGAATTAGTCCGTACAATCAAAATTAATTGGTAGAAATAAAGTAAAAAAATTCAGAATGGTAAGAGTTTTGCCTCAATTTATGTGTCCAAAATCAAAATCATTAGCATATCTTTTCTTACCAATTTGAACAGTTACAAAGCATATGGTGTAGTCAGAATTGGCAAAAAGAGAGTTAAAAAATCTATAATGACGGAAATTTTATTTCAATTTGCATGCATGAGGTCAATATCATTGTTGAATCTCACTTTATTGTAATGAATTGTTTCATATCATCGGTATAATCAAAAATAAGAAAAACAAAGTAGAAAAGTCCAAAATAGTAAATAAAAGTTAGGGTGAGGTAAAAAAAAAAAATACTAATCTTCATTTTGGTCATTCAGTTAAAATGAGCATCGATAGTGCCCAATTATATTGTATTAATCTTGCAAGAGCAACTATTTTATAAAGTAGTACAATAGTAAAAATGTACTTTGGGGCTATCAACTCAAATATCTTAATATTATTCTTTAGCGAGATCAAACTTTTATACATACATACATATATATATATATATATATATATATATATGTAGAGGATTTGCCACACAATTAGTATCCTAAAATAAATTGACTAATTTATGGATGAATTCATTTGTTGTTATTAAAAGAAAAAAGAATATTGGTTTGACCAATAACTTAGCAAGCTATTGACACTTGATTTTAAATAATGATCATGTGATTTTCTTCTTAATTTGATAAGTTGATAGTAAAAACACATCAAACAATGACACAAGAGCTTGTAATAAATATATTTAATAGGTCATATATATATAATTTCTATGCAAGAGTGTTTGAATGAAAATTTAAGAGTCTATTCAATTGTGAAAAATAATTTTATTTTTATTTTTATTTTTATTTTTTTAACAAGTAAAAAAACACTACCTTAACTTTAAAATTTTCAACATTCATATATTAAGTTTTAAAAATTAAAAAAAAAATTCCAAATTTTTATACAAATATTGAGAAATTATAAAACAATGCGATAATTTATAAGTATTTAAATCATAAAAAAATATTATCCAAAAGTGATTAGTGCTAAATAATAAACAATTAAATTAACAATAAATATTGTCCGAAAGTTAGTGTTATAAGCGTGATTATGAGTAATAAAAATTTCAAGAGCCACATTTGTACAACTATTATTTGTTTATTTATTTATTCCAAAAGTGACTTTAGCGATCAAATTAAAACATAATAAATAAATAAAACACCCATATCCGGTGATTTAAAAGGAAAGAAAATAAAGGTATAATTTTTATTTTATATTATCAATCTAAAAAATCAACTTTCTGTGCTTTAGAATTATTTTAATTCCATTTTTAAAATTTTGTTTTTATGGTTCTTTGCCCACTATCAGAGTGTAAAGCGGGCAAGCCAAGTTGGCTTGTGATTCGCTCTACGTAATTATGTGTGGTCCCAGGGCCAAATAATTGAGGTGCTTTCCACGTGGCTCGTCTGGATCTCGAACACGTGTATAGCATGATGGCGATCTGATGTGGCCCTTAACTAACATCCATTTTCCCACCACAATGACGTGTCTGCGGTGGCCCTCGGCGCTGCCCCCTGTTTGGTTTCTTCCAAAAAGGCATCCAAACAGCGTTTGTGGCTCAAACTGGTTTCATTCCTCAGAGGCAACACACTTTCTTACCATAAAAGATCTCTCTCTCTCTCTCTCTCTCTCTCTCTCTCTCACACACACACACACACACATGGGGTGTTTTCCAATAATCAGTATGGTCCTTCCATCAGATTTTTCATTCAATAAAATCATTTCAATTGCATCTAAAGATCATTATTAATTCATTTCATCTCGACAACGCTCTTATATTTAGATAAATCTAAATTTAAGATTCAAAATTTATATTTTCGATCTCTAGTAGATTGTTTTTTTTTTTTTTTTTTAATTATATAGAAATTCCAACTACCAAGTCTTTCGGACCCCCCGGTGCGACACCAAAGTTACGGATCAACGTTCTCTGCCCTCAGGTCTTACTAATCAAGGTAAAATCCAGATGCGAATATCACTTTTGAGCATCAATGACCTTCGATCTCTAGTAAATTGTCTTTTGTCAATAGCTATAATGACGGCATTACAAAATTCTTAGAGAAATTGTTATAAAATTTCCTTTAAGTCTATTTGGATCAAAGATTTTTCTTAGAGAAATAAAAGGAAAGAAAAATAAGGTGGAAACTCATTTTCCATTATATTTTTCTCTTATATGAAATAATATTAAAAGTGAAAATTTATTGTACTATAATTAAAAATTTAAAAATTAAATATTAATGATTTGTAAAGTCAAAATTTTGTTCATAAATTTGATATATTTTTTATTTTATTTTTTTTACTTTTCTTGATAACCAAACATAAAAATATGGATTCTATGATATTTTTCTTTCCTTTTATCTAATATTTTCGAGTTCCAAATAGGGCCCTAGGGAAAAATCTTAGTGTCACATGGGTTCACATGGCAGCAATAAATATGGTAAGATAGAGTGAGACTCACTACTACAAAAAATAAGATTATTAGTGAAGGATCAAAACTGTCACTAATAATCACAAAATAGTGACGGTTTTGAATTAGTCTCCATAACTATGTTTACTATTAATTATTATTCACTACAAAAAATAAGGTTATTAGTCAATGATCAAAATCGTCACTAATAATCACAAAACCGTCACTAATAGTATTAGTGATGATTTTATAAGTATTAGTGACGGTTTTGAATTAGTCGCCATAACTTCGGTTACTAATAATTATTAGTGACGAATTTTAAAAGTGTCAATAATAATAAAGTATTAGTAACAGATTATAACCGTCACTAAAACCCTAATCCCGTCACTATAAATTTTACATTGACTCGGCATAAAATCGTCACTGATAGTAGAGTAGCAGTGACAAATTTCAAAATCGTCACTAATAGTAGAGTATAAGTGACGAATTTCAAAACCGTCACTAATAAATACTATTAGTGACAAATTTGAAATTGTCACTAATACTTAGACTTTAGTGAAATTTTTAAAATTCGTTACTAATACTCTACTATTAGTAACGGTTTTGAACTTTCACTAATACGTAAAAAATGGACAATTATTAGTGATAGTTTTACCGTTACTAATAATTTAAAATTAATAAATTTTTTAATCATTAATTCTTATAAAAATCTGTAATTACATTTTCGCATACATAACATTACACCATAATTACTAAAAAAATCATAAATTATTTAAAATTCTAATTCAAATTTAAATACAAATACATTATACAAATTCAATTAAAATACAGAAATTTCATCTATTCAAATAAAAAAAAATACAAAAAAAATTCAAAATTCTAATTCAAATACAAATACAAATACATTATACAAATTCACATTAAAATATATAAATTACATCAGTTGAGATAACAAAAAAAATAATCAAAAGTTGCATCCGACTGTAATGCATGACATCGTACCGATGTTATGACAGCTGCAAACCCTACAAATTAAGAATTATTAAAAAAATTAGTATACGATTTTTGAACATATATGTATACGTACTATAAGTATCAATAATTTGATAGTAAAATAATTGGACATTCGGACATAATTAAAAAAAAAATGATACAATTTTAAATAGTTAAGTTTGATCACTTTAGAAAAATTTTAGCAGCATTTCATCTATAAATAGGACATTTTCCATAGAGATATGCTTCAAACCTAAATGTTTACAATAAACAGTTCACAATAATCCAACCAGTAATGAATTTTATGAGTGCACAAGAGTTTCATATAATAAGCATCAAATAATGTAATGTGTTCATACATCTCACAAACAATCTATATCAGAATATAGTTATATGACAAAATAGAATGTGATGTTTATGGTTTACATGGCTTCCTTAGGACTCAAAAATAATTATAATAATCAAATAATGCAAAATGAGTCCATGATTGAAAAAATTTTCACTTAACATATGCAAAAATAAATTTAGAGATAGAGTTCAAAATTCATTTGAACTTCACTCATCCTTTAAAAAATATTTTAACATTCAGCACACTATAATCATTCTCACAAATATGGTATATGAATTTAATTATTTTGGAAAAAAAAATAATAAATTTTCGGCAGTATGCTGTCTGTAAATAGAACATTTCTTAAACCTATAAACCACAAAAGCATGCAATTCACAAGATTTTTGTATCATACAAATGCTCAATGTACTTAAGACAACCTTAGGACTCAAAATTAAAAATAATGATATGCATGAAAGTCCATAGGATTACGTTTTCCAAAATTATAGAAGTTTAAAAAAAAATTTTGCAGCATTTCGTCTGTAAATATGACACTTTCCATAAAGATATGCTCCAAACCTGATTGTTTACAATAAAAAATTCATAATAAACAGTTCACAATAATTCAATTAGTAATGAATTTTATGAGTGCACAAAAGTTTCATATTAGCAAACACTAAAAAACACACACAACATACAACTAAGGATGCTGCATAGCCTAAGAGAGAGGAAGAGTGTCCCTAAACAACTCCCAAACCAAACAAAAAACCAAATTTGAGAGCCAACGAAGGAAAGATAAGGGGAAAAATTAGTTATTTGTTTGGTCATGTGATGCCTCGATTTTTCATACAATTTTTTTTAAATCATCAAAAATGATTAAATCACACACATCAAATATCACATCGACCACGTCAACAACTATGATACCACTCACATGACCCGACTCGCATTGGGTACTGGATAAACATGTATTTTATTTATATTAATCTAATAGTGGAAGACATAATGCACATACCATCCAAAACACATACCTAGAGTATCAATATACATATACACACATTTCTATCATACCCAAAAACAACAATAGCTTAGGGGAATTACACCTCCCTAGTCCAAAACTCACCTTGCATATCAGGGTATCCACTCCACACTATCTCGGGGCCCCATCACCAGGTCTGTCTCTATTCCTTGAAAAGTGTAGATAATTTGGGTGAGACATATCTCAGTAAGATAAAATAAATTATTTACAGTGTGTGGAAATATAAGTTCAATTATAACACATTTTACTTTTCAAATCATCAATTCATCTGAGAAAATACACTGATATATATATATGCTCATAATCATAGAGATATAAAACACAAGTTTTTATAAACTTTAAAATCATTTCTCAAGTTCATTTATATACAACCCATATTTATCCGTGAAGTTCACGAGAATAGGGAAGCTTACTCACCTATACAAGTAGCTTCCCTCTGCCTTGATATCGTTTGTAACCTTACCCGATTAACTCAGGTTCGACTACAACTGATACTCATCAGGGCACTCACCTTACTTAGTAAGCCCTCAAGCGGAAAGTTTTACTTCGCCTCAATTATTTATGTTATTAACTCACACATATTCATTTCCATTTCCATTTCACTATCTAGCACATGAGTATCCTTGGTACCAGTACCAACATCGCATCTGCAACTCATGACTGCCCTGAGGATCTCTTTTCCACGCCATGCTTCCCCCCATGGTTAGGGTTGTGTGGTCTAAAGGCTGAATCTAACCGCGGTTGGCCTACCCAGTTTGATCAAAATGGAAATTCATCCATGTGTCTGTAGTACGACTGGCCGGCCTATAACCCTGATCTGAACTCAGGGGGCACAACAACTCTACTAAACAACTCAGTCCACTGCCCACACCACACTCCCCATGAGACCGTGTGGTTGCACTAACATCTCACTAGCAACAAGACCGTGCTCAATATCATAACCCATCATTGGAGTTTCCATAAACGTCTGTCGGGGTTATAATTACCACATACCCGCAATTGTTATGCGGTATTGGCATTTCATCATTTATATTTCAATGATCTCATTGCAGCTTTCACACTTTGCAATGTTCACATTTCCCAGTATTTGCTTTCAATGATCCCATTGCAACTTTCGCACTTTGTAATGTTCATACTTCCCAGTATTTACATTCATCATTCTCAATTTAGTATTCATGTTTTAGAAACATATTTCAATATTCATATTGCAAAATTTACATTGCAATATACTCATTTTCATATTCACATTTCAAAAATCACATTTTAGTAAAATTATTCTCATCATATTTTGTGCACATTTCGTCATCTCATAATAGTACATATATATATATATATATATATATATATATATATATATATATATATATATCATGTTTCACAAGTTTCAGCATTTCTCAATAAAACATATCTTCATTTTATAATCATTTTCTCATAAACATATCAATGTTTCACATATCAGTATTTCTGAGAAAATACTCATTAATATATTTATCACTTTTCATCCCCTTTTGTATTTTGAAAACCATAACACCACAATTCAATATATAAATCATATGCCACACCACTTTATCTTATATTCACATCATAATAATTTTAGGAAAAATATCATATACTCATTTTCACATATTAACTAGATCAGTAGTTTTCAAAATAACTGTAATAATTTATTCCCCTTACCTGGTTTCTTGAACTACGCCTGCAGGGATCCCGAAATTATACCCGCGGCGCTCACTTGAACCCTGAATTCCAAAAACCCTACTTACTTAGTTCAACCTAGAATGCCTAATATTTTAGCATTTCCAAAACTACAATAATTAAATAAAAGTTAATCTCTAAATAATCCCTTTATCCTAATTTTGGGATTATGCCTATGACGACCCCAGAGTGACACGCTGGGCCGAATAAACCTCTTATCTAACAATTTCTGCAACTGTTCCTTCAATTCTTTCAGCTCTGCCGGTGCCATTCCGTATGGCGCCTTCGAAATCGGCGCTGTCCCCAGAACTAGATCAATAACAAACTCTACCTCACGATCATAAGGTAGTCCGGACAAATCCTCAGGGAATACATCAGGAAAATCCCTCACTACTGGGATATCCTCTATCCTCAACTCCCCTTCTGATACTACCTTTACATAGGCTAAAAATCTCTGGCAACCTTCTAATAGCAATCTTATGCGCTTGAATAGCGGATAACAACTATGGTGGGGTACGCACACATGACCCCACAAATCTGTACTCCTGTTCCTCTAGAGGTCTGAACACTACCTTTTTCTGATGGCGGTCAATGCTGGCATAATAGGCAGTAAGCCAATCCATCCCCAAGATTACCTCAAACTCATGCATCTCTAAAACCACCATATTAGTGGACAAAGACCTCCCCTAAATACCCACTGGACAGTCCCTGAGTACCTTTCTGCATATCCCCATAACCTCAGTCAACGTAGCGACAAACAAGCTAACATCTAACCCACACAACTTCACATATTCTCGAGAGATAAAAGAATGAGTCACCCCAGAATCAAACAGAGCGATAGCTTTAAATGACAGTATTGAAACAGTACCTGTCACCACATCCCTTGCCACCTCAGCATCTCCTGGCGTCAGTGCATAAACTCGCGCCAGAGCAGTATTCCTCTATTATCTGTTTCGGGGTGTCTGATAGCCTCCTCTATATGGTCGAGGAGCAGTCACTATCACTGGCGGTGCCTGACAATTTCTCGCTATATATCCAGTCTTATGGCACCAATAAAAAACAACCTCCCTCACCCAGCACTCTCCCGGGTGTCTCCTGAAACATATGGGGCAAGAAAAGGGCATCTGTCTGCCTTGTACTTCTTAGTCTTCTCCTCCTTGTTGTCGCCCCCTCTGCTATCCTGCCTCCTCTAAGGCCATTGATTGGACCCTACTTGGAAATCGAGAGGCATAGTCCTTTTTTCCTTGGCTTTGTGTTGCAGCGCCTCTTTATAGGCCACTCTCAATCATTGCAACTCTATCTACTATCTCTGAGAAGGTCTGAGCCCGGAAGCCTACCACCTACTCATACAAGTTCTACCTCAGGCGGCACCAGATACGAGGTGAATCGGGATAGCTCAATGAATCTCGCTGCATACTACTACACTGTCAAAGGCCCTTGTGTCAGATGCAAAAACTCCGATTCCTTTGCACTTCTGACAATAGTGTGAAAGTACCGCTCGAAGAAAATATTCTTGAAGCGACTCACGTCATTGCCACATGATCAGGCCTCTACTCCTCCAATAATCTCACCAACCTCCACTAGTGCTTTGCTTTTCCAGTCAATTTAAATGTGGCAAATAACACCCTCCACTCTTCTCTACATAAGAGGACTGCCAGTATGTTCTCTATGTCCTGGATCCAGTTCTCAACTACTAATGGGTCCGCTCCTCCAACAAAATATGGGGTTCTCACACGCGTGAACTGCTCGATCGTGCAGCTCCACTCCCCCGAACTCCTAACCATATCAACCATCACCTGCTAGGTGACACTACGTAATACTGCGTCAGGATCTCCGCCACTTATACTAGAAGGTCATGCTTCATCACCTCCCGTACTCATGTTACTGTTCTCTGAATCCATCCTTCAAAGGGAACAACTAGTCTCAGCATACAATTACTATCACACAACCAATACACTGTTATAACTCATAAATTACTCTTCTATGGCCATTTATCTCCACATCCTCAATCCCCATTTAAGATTCAATCCTACCACTTAGAAACAAGACCCAACGATAGTGTAGAGATTCAAAAAATTTATAGCAATTAAATAACAAAAGAAAAGGAAAAACAGAGAGAAATTTCAAAAGATACTCAGCAGGGTCTCATCGACGAACTCGAAGCATTCGTCGATGAACAGTCTTCTTGAGCTCGTCGAAGTGGACACGTGTCTTGTCAACGAGGTGTCGTGGCTCATCGATAGGGCCACATGGCAAAAGGTCTATAAATAGTTGAAAACGACGTTTAAGTGAGAAATTTTATTTTCTCTCGATTTTTCTCTCTCTCTTGCTTGGTTTCTCTCCTCTTCTCTCTAGATTTCTTGTCTCTTTACTCCCTAGTTCAATGATCAAAAGTAGCCACGTTGATCCTAGGGAGTCTCTCTACAAGTCTGCTGGAATAGATTGTTGATTGGGGCAACTTGGGCACCATTCCAAAATCAGGGTAAGTAGATTGTTTGGGTATTTTCAGTTTTATCATGCTTATTTAAGTTTAGATTTTGAGTTATATAAGAATATACTAGTGTTTTGTGATGTAAAATTAGGGTGTATACTTTCAGGGATTGGGGTGTTTGAGGGACCCTGCAGGCATGGGTTGAGGACCCTAGCAGATATTTTTCCAGGAGCTCGTGTATATTAAAGTTTAAGAAATTGTGAATAAGCATATTCAGGAAATATGAGTGGATAAATTTCTGGGGAAATTCAGTGATTCACTAAGGAATTTGTATAAGTGTATTATTGTAGGATTTTAAGATTGGTATGCCGAGGGCGTGAGCATAGAGTTGGAGGCGAGCCTCCCAGTCAATTAGGTAAGGGAAATATGCTATGCTAGGCATTTTAGTATGGTTATCAGAAAATTATATGTTTTACCAGATTATTATTTAGTTCACAAATTATTAGTATATCAAAAAATACATATTTCGGAGCATAGGATTTTTATTTATTTAGTTGTTTGGCATGAGCGCATAACAGATCAGTACAATATTTATACAGCTTTCAAATATCATGTTTTACAATATATTAGTAGAAAATATCATTATATAGTTTTCAGACTATCACAATTTACAGTATTTACAAATTACCATGATTTCTAGAACTTAAAAGTCATAACACTAAGATATTACAACTTATACAGTTAGATATTACAGGTCAGTTATTGTAGATATTTTAGTTCAATATTACAGTATTTTTAAAACAGTTTACAATGTTATGGTTATTTTGAAATCATGATGAAACAATAAGATAATACATATAGTATATATAGTATTAGACCCTGATGAATTAGATTAGTTATCAGCAGAGCACAGTACCATTGCTATTTCATATTAGTGTGTAACCACATAACTTGGATAGTATGTGGAAGTTTATCAGCTACCAGGCCACGAAGTTTGTGTTAGAGTCGGGCTGAGAATTGGTGGAGTACAGTTTACCAGTTACCGTGCCACAGAGTTTGTGTTAGGGTCGGGCTGAGAATTGGTGGAGTACAGTTTACCAGTTACCGTGCCACAAAGTTTGTGTTAGGTCCGGGCTGAGGAGTAGTAAAGTGCAGTTTGACTTATCCTAGTAGGCCAACCAGCGTTAAGACTCACCTACGGGCCACACAACCTTATCGTGAGAGGTTAAATCATGATGTACGGTTTTTTAGGGTATTATCACAATTATTTTTACATACATAGATTTACAAAACAACAACATCTATTCTATAGTACTAGAATTAGGATTAAATAGAACTCAGAGATTCAGTTGTATTTTAAACTATATGGATGTACTATGTACTATAAGATGTTTTACCAACGAAATTTAGTTTCAGTTAATTATCAGTATTATATGTTTGTAAGCTCGATTGCCACACACTAGTAATAACATATTTCCTCTTACTGAGCGTTGTCTCATCCCATTGATTTAATATTTTTCAGGTGATCCAGTTAGGCGAGCAGATCAAGCTCGCAAATAGGGAGGGCAAGTACACTACCCTATCTGTAGGGTAATTTTTAATAGGAGATTGTATTTTTGAGTAGTAACCATGAGTCTTGGGTATATGATACTGGGATGATGTGTAATTATGTAATTATATTTTGGAAAAAAACTGAATTCTGGTGTTGTAAATATGGATGTATGTTTTTATGTTTTCCGCTGTTTAGGTATGTAATATGAGTAGGGCTTCCTTAGTGCTCACTTGGGACCTAGGAGGTTATAGCAGGTAATTCAGGGGTATCAGAGTAAATAGGTAAAAAAAATGGCATGGAAAATCAAGTCGTTACAGAAATTATCCATAGTTTTCCTGAAATCGTCACCCTAGGAAAAGCACAAAAACAAGCTCGGTACCCCTGTCTCTAGGCCGCAAGATAGAATCCTAAATTCTCATCTCATCCTCCACAATGACTGGCACACTTTTCAATCTACCCAATCTCACATTTTTCCTCAAAATCCATTCCTATACTCTGTGTTGATTTAGGTGTAATCCCAAGAGGGGGTGAATTGGGTATTTTAAAAATTCTTTGAAACTTATTCACCACTTAGTCCCTATGTCTAAATTTAACCAATTACTTATCAAGTTCGTGTGAGATTATTCAACAAATATACATGCAATGTAAGTAACGAAATGTAGCGCGGAAAGTAAAGAGATAAGGGAAGAGAGAATGCAAACACAGTTTTTACGAGGTTTAGCCAACCCGGCCTACGTCCTCGCCTTGAGCAACCCACTCAAGGATTCCACTATAATCTCTGCTCCTTAAATTGGGACGGAGCTTCCTTTACATCCGCTCCTTACAAGAGGTACAACTTCCTCCTATTCCGCTGCTTATAAGAGATACAACTCTCTCCTCAAACCCGGTTCATAACCCGAACTATGATTACAATGAAACCTGTAAAACACTCAAAGTTGCTTCTAACAAAGCTAGTGAGTATAATTGAAATTCCTAATACATAATCATATGATGAAACTTGAAGCTCAGTATGAATGTAACGATATAATCATTATATGCAAGAGTATGATTCACTAACTCTCCCTTTTATCAAATCTCCCAAAAATATTTATGTAGATCAATGCTTTGGAGAACTTAGGTTAAATCTTTGAATACATAAAAAGCTTTAAAGATTGTAAAGATTTGAAACACACTTTGTCAAAAACAATATTTCTCTTAAGTGTATATAGATAACCTTTAGACTTTTCAATCAAGTGGATCTTGGAATATTAAAAATATCAAGTCTTTGAATGAAAAACTCACTTGAATCAAAAATATCTAATCAATAATAAAAGCTTTTCTCAAGTGGTAATCTTATCAAAATGATTTAATATATATGCACACTCCAGATCAACCTCTTATCAAATATTCAAAAATGGATTTTGCAATGCCAAACTCTTTGAAAAATGAATATCAACAAGTAGATCAGTATATATATATATATATATATATATATATATATATATATATATGAAGAACTCTATGAAACTAACTTTTAACTAGTGTGATTTACCAAACCTCAATATCAAAAATCTTGTACAATAATCACAAGAAAACCTTTTGAGGATAAAAGTAGTCTTAGCTCAGATGTGTAGTGTAAGATTTGAAATCTCAATCACAACCTCAGTAGTGTGATCTCCCAAGCTGTGCTAATATGCTTAATCGTATTGCCAAGCTTTGATTTTCTTCTTCTTGTAGTTGAGTCTTATCGTTGCTCTTGTTCTTGTTGATCTTAGCTTTAGCACTAGGGTTTAGATGTCCAATATATAGGTGCCTTACCCTTAGAATCAATCCTAATCGTTGGATAAAAGAAATAGCTTGCGTGTTCTTTCATTAAAAAATAAATTTTTAAAATTTCTCGTAAGTTCAGACGACTAAGGTTAAAAGCCCAGACGACTGAAGTTCCTTAGAGCTTCAAAAAAATAATCTGGATACAGGGTCAGACAACTGAAGTTTGGGGTTCAGACAACTGAAGTGTCGGGTTCATACGACTAAAGTCTAAGTTCAATCTTCTGAGGTGCTTCTACCAAGTTCTATGTTTCACTATAAATTCTTCAAGAAACTAAACTTAATCTTCGGTCTTCTGAAGAAATTCTTCAAATGACTGAGGTTAACTTCAGTCTTCTGAAGTGGAAACTTCAGGTGACTGACCATTGACTTCGGTCTACTGAAGTTCCTCTTTCCAGTTTTTTTCTTTATATTTTAAAAAACTACTTTGCTCTCCTTCTTAGACCTTTTATAAAAAAATTTTCTGGGGTTTTAAAAATATTTCTAAGTCTATGAAAGTCCCCTAATGATATTCATGAAATGCATAAGTCCTAAGGTCATTCTAGTTTATGATTTGAGCCTCAAATTAAATCATATGAAAATATAAATACATAAGTTCTAAGTACCCATTCTCATGACGCTCTTGAACTTGGTGCTCGCATCTTCAATCCTGTACTCTTTGAGTTCCATGGATCTTGCTAAGATATGTATGATTTATTCTTTATGGCTTCCATTACTTGTTATCCTTCCATGCATGCATAATATAGTTTCTATTCACAATCTCAATGCACAAATCAAATACCAAGTGATTTTTCATTATCAAAACCAAATTGGACTCATAGAGTCAACAATCTCTCCCTTTTTAATGATGACAAATACACGTGTAAAAATATAGAATAAAATGGGTTACGCCTAACAAGGCTCACCCTCAAATAAAGCATCAAATAGTCAGCAAATAAAAATATGTTCATGTTCATACACACGTTGTTTAGCTTGATTCCAAATGAAGTATGCTCGTGTTCATACACAAGTTGTTTAGCCTGATTCTTTTCCTATAGCCTAATTGTTCTCCCTTGTTACACAACTAGTGTTGCTAATAATTTTTGCTATTCTTCTCCTTTACACAATTAGTTTTGCCAATAAATTTTTGCTCCCGATTTTTCCACAATTTTACTTTTTGCTCCTAATTTTTCTAACAAATTTAAATTTTTTCTCCCAATTTTTCTCCCCCTTTTGACATCAACAAAAAAGGTGTATAATAATAATGCATGAGTGGACATAACCTTATGTTCTTCTCCTATTTGAAATTTTAAAGTTTTGAACTTGTTCAACCATCATATTTGACCCAAAAAAAAAAAAATTACTTCTCCCCCTTTTGACATCAACCATCCCCTTTGCTAATCCATACATCTGTGTTGTGGAATGTAAATTGCATTGTGAATATACATAGTGTGCCAAATTTCAGAGATTATGTGAGGATACCAAATGTTAATTAATGTGATACCAAATGTTTACATCTTAAAAATGCGATACCGAATGCGAATAAATGAGCTGACTATGAGATTTTTAACAAATTGTGAATGTTAAGTGACATTGCTCCCCCTAAATTATGTTATCTAATATAATTTTAGGCAACCTCTCGACTATGCATCAGGTCTAATTCACGCCTAATTTGGATAAACCTATCCTCCGCAAGTGGTTTCGTGAATATGTCTGTCCATTGTTCATCTGTGCATACAAACTCAAGTGTCACATCTCCTTTTTGCACATGATCACAAAGAAAATGATGTCTTATTTCTATATGTTTAGTTCATGAATGTAATATAGGATTCTTTGAGATTTTTATTGCACTCGTATTGTCACATCTTATAGGAATTGTTTCATAACTTAATCTAAAATCCTTCAATTGTTGCTTCATGTATAGCGTTTAAGCACAACAAATACCTGCCACTATGTATTCGGCCTCAGCTGTGGAAAGAGCAACTGAATTTTGTTTCTTGGAAAACCAAGAGACTAACGAATGTCCTAAGAAATGACAAGTACCACTTGTACTCTTCCTATCCACTTTGCTTCCAGCAAAATCAGCATTTGAATAGCTGATAATCTCAAAAGATGTATAATTAAAATACCATAATCCAAGTTCCACGGTTCCTATCAGGTATCTAAGTATTTGTTTAACAGGTAGCAAATGTGACTCTTTAGGTGCCACCTGAAATCTTGCGCACAAACATACGCTAAATGTAATAACTTGAATAATAATGGTATTTAAATAATAAAGAGAGAGAGAAATGGAAACAGTAACAGAAGGAGGCAGTCGACGACATTGCAATAGGAAGTAATAACTGAGGAAATTTATCAAATCCTCGTCGACGAACACAAGGGATTCTTCAACAAAGGTACAAGAGGGTCTTGTCAACGAAGACAAGTTTCATCGACAAGAAGATACTAGGAGAGGTTTTTTTGGGCAACTCTGAATTTCATCAACGAGGAGCCTTCTTGACCTTGTCGACGAGGTGATGATGCTCATCGATGAAGGTCAGTGTATAAATAGCCCGAACTTCATTTTTAAGCTTAATTTTCGGTGCAGAACTCTCTCTCTCTCTCTCTCTCTCTCTCTCTCCCCTTTCGGTTCCCCTCCCTTCTCTCTTCGATTTCGGCTCCGTTGCTCTCCGGATCGACGATCTGAGGCCACCACGACGCTCCTGAGGAAGTTCTCTCCAAATTTGTCGGAGCAAATCATTGGTGGAAGCTAGTCGAAATTCATCCTTGGGTTGAGGTAAGGCTATTTATTCAAAATTTGGTCTTTCCACAGTTGAAGGAAATGATGTACTCGAATAAATACTGAAGTTTAGTTCTAGGAATTATCATTTTTAGGGTACTGCTTAGGGTTTCCTACGGGTGTAAGACCAGTATTATAGAAGGACTTTTCAGTTGTCAAGTAAGAGAATAAATTAAAACAGTTATTTTTCTTGAAAATTATTATTATTTATAAGTAAATTAATTTTCAGGAAAGCATGTATTATATCTGTATATTACGAAGGAAATGCACATTTGGAAAAATACTACTATTATGTTGAAATGTATATATATGTATGAAATGCCTGAAATTATGATTTTAGAATATAATGTATGGTTTTATATAGAAAATGTGTGGCATGAATATTACTTTACGTGAGAAGTATTATGATATGACAATGTTATGAATGAAGCATGTTTTCAGGAATATGAAATAATACAGTACAAAATGATGTTGAAAATACATGATAATTGATTTATTATTCAGAATGATATGTATGAAATATTCGGCGCAAGGCTGTAATTGAAAGCCGACGTGAGGCCTTATTTATGAAATGATCGGGGCGAGGCCGTATTTATAAAATTATAGAAAATGCTATCAATCCATTTATGTTAAACGCTATATTATCATGTATTTTATGTTATCAGAACCCGGATGTTAGTTTAGTTCAGTTCAGAAGCACGGTACCGTAACTTATAAATCAGACATCTATGATCAGATTGGTGCTAACCACCCCACGAGGGGGTGGGAGATGGATAGTCGATGTGGCTTTCAGTGTAGAGTTGTAGACATCCACTTGGCAGTCCGGACCAGGGTGTGGCAGGCCCATCGTACTTACAGATATTTTTGATTCGATAGTAGTCGGCCAGCCATTGTCGGGTCTCGCCTTCGGGCCGTCATGGGGGGTAATACATGACATCAACTAGCTATTCATCCTGGGTGGTTTCAGTATTATAGATTATATAAGATAATACATGATTTGTATGTTTACTTGGAAGTATGGAATTGTATGCTTATCTAATCATATTATGATTTATTAGAAATATGAAAGTATACGTTTTTGCAGTTATTAAATGATGAATGATTTCTAGTATGAAGATTGTACTGTACATCTATATTATCATTAAGTATTCATGTTGCCACACAACTGTATTTAGTTTATTTTCCCTTACTGAGAAGTGTCTCACCCCCGAACATTAAATGATTTTCAAGAAACCCAGAGAGACCGGCGGGTTAGGGCCGCCGCTGAGTGAGTTGAGCTTCCCTGCTAGAAGGATAAGTGTTGATCTAGGATCAAGAGATTTTTGTTGTATGATCCTAGGTGTATTTTGATGTTTTGGAGATTGTATATAAACACAGTATTTTGGAGATGTAGTAGACTCTGGTATTACGTAATTTATGGTTGATGAATGTGATTTACATTTACTGATGCCTAGGTTCCGCTGTGTATGACAGATGTCCCCGCTACCCATGGGTTCGGGTTGACTATTTTATTTATTATATTTTATTATATATTAAGATAAGCAGGACGTTACACTAAACATTATGTCAGGTCTACTGGCAGTCAGATAAAGTAAGCTACCAATCATTTCACGATAAAGCTTGACATCTACTGGTATACCTTGTTCATCTTTGTTAAATTTCAATGAAGTGTTCATAGGTGTACCTAGTATTTTTCTGTAACGACAAGCTATTTAAATGGTTTTTTTTTATATACTATGACGTTTAACATGCTCTGATACCATACTAGATTGAACCCAATCATCAACCTAAGCAGCGAGAAGCAGAGATCACATAAACATAACCATATGTAAATATATACAATACCAGAGTGCTAAAGTATTTTCCCAAAATAAAAACATATATGACTGTTTCCCCAGAATACCCTCAACTAGATGGGGCTATACAAAAAAAATACTCCAAAAACATACTCACTATCTACTGACAGGGTAGTACTACAGCCCCTCTATCTGCGAGCCTAGTCTGCTCGCCAACCTGGATCACCTGAAAAATGTTGAATTAATTGGGATGAGCCAACACTCAGTAAGATGAAATATACTATTGCTAGTGTGTGGCAAATGAGTTACACTAATATGAAAATCTATTTCTATAAAATCATGTATAACTGGATCTGTAAATACAGTACAAGTAATAGAAACCACCACCATTTCCATGTTGCTTAACATATCAGTATTTTAGGTTACTATTTAAAATACTTCTAATGTACATACGTTTATTCTCTGTCTCTGTAAATCTGTATATATATATTAATAATAACTGAAATCTTCCCTATGGATAATTGTGTGTCATGATTTAACCCCTTATGACAGGGTTGTGCGACTTGTAGGCAGAATCTACCCTGGCTGGCCAACCAAGGTAAACCACTATACTCCCTCTGTCTGATCTGCCCTCCTCAATCCATATCTGATAGGGAGCCTGTCCACGTCTAGGGCACTATACAATCGACCTACTACCACGTATTATCTGAATAGGTGGTTGCACTCTATAAACTGTATGCAGCTACGGTACCGTGCTCTGTAACTGTATGATCCGACAGGGTTTGATACTATATAATATATTTCTATATACAATTAGTTGTTTTATCATGATTCTGTAGTAACTGTATAAACCATGACAATGAAATAAATTGTAACTGTATCATCTGTATCTCTGAACTGATATGTAATCTGTAAGTCATGGTACTGAAAACTGTATAATCATGGTACTATAAACTATATAATCATGGTACTACAAACCGTATAATCATGGTACTGAAAACTGTATAATCATGGTACTGTAATTACTATAAAACATAACCACTGGCTGTATATTCTGTAAATCATATGCTGAAAATACTGTAAAACATGTTTCTTTACTATATTTATATTCTTAAGCCACACAGTGATTTAATACATATTATTCAAAATTAATAATTTGTATAATGTCCTGTTGTGAAAAATAAACTGGTAAAAATATACATTTCATACTGAAAATCATTTTAGAACTACCTAACATTGCATATTTCCTTTACCTGTTTCTTGCTAAAAAAAATCTCCCACTATAACGGGTCCAACACCCGAAGGGTTCTCCACTCAACACCCTGAAAACCACATTTTCCAGAACAAACTATCAATATTTCTTGGCCTACATCATTTCCCACAACTTTCAGAAAGCCAAAAACTGAATAAAAGACCTTACCCTGGATTTGGGATGAATTCCAACTTCGTTTCACCAACGATCCGCTCCGGTAGACTTGAAGAGAACTCCACCAGAAACGTCGTGGTGGCCTCAGATCTTCAATCCGAGAAGAAATGGGGCCAAGATCAAAGAGAGAAGGAGAGGGAGTCATAGGATAGAGAGAGAGAGAGAGAGAGAGAGAGAGAGAGAGAGAGAGGAGAGTTCTGCGCTGAAATTTGATAAAAAAATTCGAGTTTTAGCTATTTATAGGACTGGATTCATCGACGAGCCACGTCATCTCGTCGACGAGTCCTTCAATAATTTTGTCGACGAAACCCACTCCTCATCGATGAAATTCAGACTGTTTAAAAACCTCTCGGTATTTTCTCATCAACGAATCTTGTCTTCGTCGACAAGGTCCTCTTATGCCCTCGTCAACGAATCCCTTGTGTTCGTCAACGAGGCCCTGCTAATTTCCCTTACCTCTTCATTTAAATTACATTATTTTTATTCGGGTCATCACATTTTCCATCTTCCATATTAAACTTTTTGAGCAGATCTCTAATATACTTCAATTGATTTATAAATATTCCATGTTTCGCTTGTTTGATCTAAAGTCCTAGGAAGAAATTTAGTTCACCCATCATGCTCATCTCAAATTCATTTTGCATAGTACTAGCAAATTCAGTACACAATTCTTTATTTGTAGCTCCAAATATGACATCATCTACATATACTTGAACTAGGAGAATGTCATCTTTCTTAGCCTTTATGAACAGAGTTGTGTCTATCTTTCCTCTGATAAATCTATTTTTTAATAGATAACCTCTTAGTCTCTCATACCAAGCTCTAAGAGCTTGCTTTAAACCATACAGGGCTTTTGTCAGTCTATAAATGTGATCTGGATTCTTATCATTTTTAAAACCCAGGGGTTGTTCTATATATACTTCTTCATTTATGTAACCATTTAAAAATGCGCTCTTGACATCCATTTGATATAGCTTGAAATCCTTAAAAGTTGCATAGGCTAAAAGCATTAGAATGGCTTCCATTCTAGCTACAAGTGCAAAGGTTTTTTCAAAATATATACCTTCTTCCTAGTTATATCCCTGAGCTACTAGTCTAGCCTTATTTCTGACAACTATCCCATGTTCATCTTTCTTGTTCTTATATATCCATTTTGTACCAATGATTGTCTTATCCTCAGGTCTAGGAACTAATGTCTATACTTCGTTTCTCTCAAACTAGTTTAACTCTTCTTGCATGGAGAACACCCACGATTCATCCTCAATTGCTTCACTCACATTCCGCGATTCTTCTTGAGATAGAAAGGAAAAATGACTAATCATATTCCTAAGTGAGGATCGTGTGGCTATTCCATGTAATTGTTCACCTATTATTTGTTCAATGGGATGATTCTTTATGTATTTCCATTCTCTAGGTGGTTCATTAACCTCATTTTCAATTTGATTAGTTTCAATAGATGGTTCCTTAATTTCATTTTTCTTTTCTAAATCATTCTCAATGGACATTTTCTTAAATTCTTTGTTTATCTCAATTTCAACTTCATCAGTTCTTTTGGAGAAGGGATTTGAATCATCGAACACTACATAAATAGATTCTATATTTGTTAATGTTCGTTTGTTATATACTCTATAGGCTTTACTGTCTAAGGCATACCTTAGGAAGATACCTTCATTCGATTTCACATCAAATTTTCCTAGATGTTCATTATCTCTAAGCACAAAACATTTACAGCCAAAGACATGAAAATATGATATATTTGGTCTATGACCATTCCATAACTCGTACGGAGTCTTATTAAGTGATGGTCTAATCAAAACTCTATTTAGAACATAGCATGTGGTATTCACTGCCTCAGCCCAGAAATACTTAGGTAATTTATATTCGTTAAGCATAGTTCTGGTCATTTCTTGTATAGACCTATTCTTCCTTTCAACTACACCATTCTGTTGTGGTGTTCTAGGGGCCAAAAAATTATAAGCTATTCCCAATGAATTGCAGTAGTCTTCCATGCCTTGATTTTTAAATTCTCTACCCCTATCACTTCGAATTTTAGTGATAGTATATCCCTTTTCATTTTAAATTTTCTTGCACAGGTTTATGAATTGTTCACACGCTTCATCTTTGTGACTTAAGAATAGTACCCATGTATACCTTGAAAAATCATCAACTATAACAAATGTGTATGATTTTCCTCCTAAACTTTGAATTGGGTTTGGACCAAATAAAACTAAGTGTAGTATTTGAAGTGGCCTAGTAGTGAAGATTTCTTTCTTCTTCTTAAAGCTTGTCCTTGCTTGTTTTCGTAGTTGACAAGCTTCACAAATCATATCTTTGACAAATTTTGTCTTAGGCAATCCTTTAACCAAGTCTCTCTTAACTAGTTTATATATTTAGTCCATGTTTGCGTGTCCTAGTCTCCTATGCCAAATCCAACTAATTTCATTCATAGCAGAGAAGCACGTCACACTCTGTGAGGTTAAGTTATCAAAACTGGTGGTATATACGTTTTCATGACGCTTAGCAGTGAACAATATCTTATTATCAGTTTTTTGTTCAACAATGCACTTGTCACGTTCAAAAGACACTTTGTAACCTTTATCACACAGTTGGCTTATACTCAATAGGTTGTGCTTGAAACCATCTACCAGTAAAACATCATCTATAATTAGTGATGAATCATTATCGACTTTACCTACACTTGTGATCCTTCCCTTAGTATTATCTCCAAAAGTGACAAATCCTTCATCCTTGAGTGTGATGGATGTGAACTTCGCTTTATCCCCAGTCATGTGACGTGAACATCCGCTATCCATATATCATCTGTGTTTTGAGAATGATGACCTTAAGCATATCTGCAAGACACAATCTGACAACTAGCTTTGGTACCCAGATTTTCTTGAGTCCATGGGGGTTAGTACTAGATTCTTCTTTGACCTTCCATACTTTCTTAATTTTGACATCTTTATTTTTGAAAGGACGGTCAAATTTTATATGACCCAACCTCTTACATTTAAAACATGTAATATTTCTATGATAATCCTTAGTTGGAACATATGATTTTGACTCTCTTACAAAATATCCCATATGAAGATGTTTTGTTTTAGATTTTCTTTCCCATTAAAACCAAGACCTTCCATTTCTAGAGAATTTCTTTGAGCTCCTAGGAGTTTTTCAAAATTATTTTGTCCTTCAGTAAATTTATAAATAATTTCATATTTATCTTTCAAATCATTTTCTAACTCCTCAATTTTCAATTCTTTGCCTTTCATGAGAGATGCATGAGATTCATTTTTGCGTTCAACTAAACTTGAAAGTTCTTTGACTTTACTTTTCAAATCAGAAATTTTCTTTGTTTTCTTCTCAAGCATTTTAATAAAATACAAGTATTCTTTGTTTCAGTTCATCATATGAGAGCATGTCATTCTCATTTTCGGAAGCACTAGAATATTAAGACGATGATGAGAATGATGATTGTACCTCAAGGTCATCATGTGCCATTAGACACAGATTAACAATCTCGTCATCACTAGATTTTGATTCTGAACAGCTTGTGTTGTGCGTATCCCAATTGACTTTTAGTGCCTTCTTCTTTTTCTTTGAGGCTTTCACTAGTTTGGGACACTCAGGGTTGATGTGTCCAACCTCTCTGCAGTTGTAGTATGTTGGTAGATCTTCCTTCTTTTCCTTTATGCTTGACTCTCCTCTTTCTGATTTTAAGTTCCGGAATTTTCTGTTGAACTTCTTATTCTTCTTCAAGAACTTTCCAAACTTTTTTGTTAGTAAGGTCATGTCGTTATATGATTCTAAATCACTTTCTTCACTAGAGTTGTTTGACAATGCCTTAAGTGTTGTGGCTTTCTTTGCTTTGCTTTACTCATTCTTCTTCTCATTTATTGCAAGTTCATAGGTGATAAGCGATCCAATGAGTTCGTCAATAGACATCTCCTTGAAATTTCTCCATTCTGCTATTGCTGTAGCTTTCACTTCCCAAACTGGAGGTAATCCCCTGTGTATTTTCCTGATCAACTCATAAGTAGGGTAAGTTTTTCCAAGAGCATTTAAAGAATTTGTGATGTGTAATCTAGTGTACATGGATTGAATAGATTCATCTACAGTCATCTTAAACGCTTCATATTCACTGGTGAGCATGTCTATCTTACTATCTTTTACTTCCTTAGTGCCTTCATATGTAACTTTTCATATGTAACTTCTAATTTTTTCCAAATTTCTTTAGTAGAGTTACATGTCATTACCCTATTAAATTCATTTACATCTGATGCACAAAAAAGTAAGTTCATCGCTGTAGCATTTATTTGCACTGATTTCCAGTCCTCTTCAGTATACTCATCTTTAGTATACCAACTGTTTAAATTTGAATATGATATTGTTGGATTAAAGTACTAGGCTTTCAGAACGTTTTCACTGGTTGGAATTTGTGATTTCAAATCTTAGGCGTGTTTTAATATGAACCAAAGGCGGCGGGGTTGATTATCTCCATTTTTCCTGTACTTAACTATGTATCTATATTTTAGTAAAATAACAACTTGGAGATACTCATACCCCTATTTTTAGTACAGTGTCTATTTTCTCAAGAAATTATTTTATTTATGGTTTACCAGGTGGAAAAATGTGTGGCATGAGTGCAGTTTTAATTGGCATGAATGAACAGGTTTTGTGTAATACTGAATTGTAACAGCTAGATGTCGAGATGTAATATGATGGCTATAGGCTGATATGTGATATGATGGCTAAATTCCAAGTTTGATATGCCGATTTTACACTAAGACAGTATATGACAGATATTCGATCGAATTACGAACAATTTATGTTTTATACAGTTTTATGAAAATGAATTATGATTTCAGTTTTATGATGTAAATTGTCATATATGATTTTAGAGCCCTATGAATATAATATTATGTTATGAGCACGGTATCGTAGCTATATGTTGGGAGATAGTGCAACCACACGTCTTAGATAGAGTGTGGGTATTGGATAGTCGATTGGAATCCTGGGGAGTACTTCCCGAGGTAGAATTTCGGGGGCCCATCCGATGTAGAATTCCGGGTGACCCTCCGATGCAGAATTCCAGTTATGGGGTAGGCTCAATCGTACTTACTACTTAGTTTGACTTAGCTATAGTCGGCTGGCTATATGCTAGGTCCAGCCTACGGGCTGCACAACCCGCCATGGGGGGAAGTATGTCGTAGTAGTATGTGACAGCATGACGACGCTAATTTAGTAGTCCAGGTTGTATCTTCTAGGCATATATGGGCATATTTACTATAGAATGGGCTACAATGAGCCAGCACTATATTACTCAAAAATTATATATTTTCATATATGTAGTTTAGTACAGTTTTTAAAATGCCAGTTAAATGTATTTAAATGTTATCAGATATATGTTTACACGAAATCTCATGCTAGATACACACTGATAATAATATGATCTGTCTTGCTGAGAGGTGTCTCACCCTATCATACAAATCATGTTTCAGATCCTTCGAGGGATTGAGTCTAGCATACCGTCGGGCTGGTGATAGACAGTTGTTAGATATTGTGTAACGTCCCTCAATTTCTTAACATAAAACATCACATAATAAATAAAATGGTTAACCCGAACCCGTGGGTAGCGAGGACACCTGTCAAACACAGCAGAAAACCTAGCAGCAGTAAACATAAAATCTCAAACATCCAATCATAAAACATAATACCAGAGCTTTCTATAACATCAAAATACTGTTATGATAAACAACCTCCAAAAGTCAAAATAACACCAGGATTAAATAACAAAAACTCCCGATCCTGGTTCAATGCTTACAGTAGGGAAGCTCCAATCACTCAATGGCGGCTCTAGCCCGCCGGTCTCACTGGATTTCTTGAAATCATTTAATGTTCGGGGGTGAGACACTTCTCAATAAAGGAAAATAAACTAAATACAGCTGTGTGGCAACATGAATATTTAATGCATTTATACGTATATAGTACATTTCATAAATCTATAAACATCATCATATCGTACTGGGTAAACATATATTTTCACATCTGTTAATAAATCATAACATACATAAAATCATATATTATAACTGTAGTACTGAAAACAAACCCAGGATGACTAGCTAGCTGGTGTCATGTATTACCCCCCATGACGGGTTGTGCAGCCCGAAGGCGGGACCCGACAATGGCTGGCCGACCACTGCCGAATCAAATATGTCTGTAAGTACGATGAGCCCGCCACACCCTGGTCCGGACTGCCAGGTGGACGTCCACACTCTACTGAAAGCCACATCGACTATCCATCTCCCATCCCCTCGTGGGATGGTAGCACTAATAAGGTCTCGTGCTAAAATTAACCCATAGCTACGGTACCGAACTCCTGGTCTGAACTAAACTAACATCCTAATTGTGAAAACATATAATACATGATCATACGTAACATCATTACGGCCTCGTGCCGAAAACATAGATACGGCCTCGTGTCGAAAACATAAATACGGCCTCGTGCCGATAACACAAATACATGGTCTCGCGCCAATAACATAAATATGGCCTCGTACCGATAACATAAATATATGGCCTCGCGCCAAAATTGTTTCAGGTATATATATTCTGAAAATACATCATTTATCATATAATCGTCAAAACCATCACAACATAGTTCATCTTTTCATAATACCTGAAAACATGTTTTGTTCGTAAAATCTTTTACATCATAATACATTCCACATAAAATAATATTCATGCCACACATATGCTGTTAAAAGTCATACTTCATATTCTAAAATCATGAATTACTTACATCTCATACATACATATACGTTTTAATCATCATAGCAGTATTTTCCCAATCGTACATTTCATTCGTAATACACAATATAACATATGCTTTTCTGAAAATAAATTTACTCATAATCAATAATAATTTGTATGGAAAATTACTGCTTTAGTTTATTCCCTTACCTGCCTGAGAAATTCGTTAGGATCCAAAATTTCACGCCCTTGGCGCCCTGAATTTAACTCCTGCAATTTACATTTTTTCCCAGATTAATTAATCTATTTCTCCAAGATAATACTCATCTTGCCTTCCTTAGGCTCCATATACCTCAAATTACCATTTAAACTATTATTTAACATCCCCACTTAATTTTTCAAATTTTGCTTGTGGGTCCCAAAATTACACCCGCGGCAATCACCCGAGGCCTAAATTCCAAAAATCCTACTTCAGTCCCAAATGTTTAATATTTTAGCATTTCTAAATTAATACTAATTAATTAAAAATATGCCCCTTAATAATCGCCGCACCCAAAATTTGGGGTTTTGGCCCAACACCCCCACTAGACTTGTAGAGAATCATCCCTAGATTCTCATGGTGGTGTCCGTTCGTCAATTGGGCTTATATTTTGCAAGAAATTAAAGAAAAAGGGAAAAATGGCTTACCCCAGGGAATACGCTTACACCGCTCCTACCACCGATCCGCTCCGGTAGAAATGACGGCAGCGGCGAATGGAGTCCAGTGGTATCTTCAGATTTTCGATCGGGCGAAAATCCGTCACGAAATTGAGGAGAGAGGGAGAGAGAACGTGAGGAGAGAGAGAGAGAGTTTTCAATGCTGCGCAAGAGGGACAAAAAGAAAAGAAGAAGAAGAAGAAGAAGAAGCCTGAAGCTTCTAGGCTTCAGATAATAATAATAATAATAATATTTAATTAATGTTAATAATAATATATTTTATTAATAAAATAAAAAAAATTTTAATTAATTTTTTTTCTTTCTTTTTTCTTTTTCTTTTAAATCCAATTAATTAATTAAAATTTTAATTAATTTTTATTTTATTTTATTTTATTTTTTATTTTTTTTGGAAATCAATCCACTAATTTTTTTTATATCTCTATTTTTGGGGTTTTTACATATTGTCAGAGCTAGTGAGACATAGATAGCAGTTTTTATGCTTGTAATATTATGATATGGATTTGGTATATAGTTGGAAATAGTTGCAAAATCTAGTATGTGTTTGATGTATTAGAAATTTTTCCGCTATGTAAGTATATGATCTTCAGGATAGAACACATGTTTTCCCTTGTTAGGGCGGGTTGTATTTATTTATGGTATCAGAGAAACGTGTATGTTATATTTTAGTAGCACTCTGGGCCCGGGTAGAGGGTCGGGGCGTTACATTAGTTCTCTTCTAATTGATATAAATCTCTCTTCGAGAAGTGGTTATGTGAAAATATCCGCCCATTGATCATTTGTGTTTATGAATTCAAGTAATATGTCTTCTTTTTTAACATGATATTTAGAAACTGTGCATATCAAATAGCTTAGTTATGAGTATGATATTGGATTTTTTGAATGTGTATTCACTTGTATATCCACTTAATGTATGGCTGCGTAATCTAAATAAAATTCTTTTAGTGTTATTTCATCTAGAGTGTTGTTGCATAATAACAACTACCTACTGCCATATTACTGGCTTCAACATTGATATTGTAAAGTTATGGGATTTTTGTTTCTTGGAAAACCAAGAGACAAGAGGACTGTCCTCAGAAAGTAACAAGTCCCGATGGTACTTTCCTATCAATATTACAACCAGCGTAATCGCATCCAAATAACTAATCATTTCAAACCGTGTCCTTAAGGTTACCAAAGCTAAATAAAAGATCCTATCAAGATAGTAGGAATTTTTTCACTGCTAATCTGATGCGGCTTCCTTAGGAGCTAATTGACACCGCGCGCACATTATATAATAAACAGTAGTCTGAATCTACGAGTGTCAAATAGAACACTCCTATCATACCTCTATAGTATTTCATGTCTACCGTTGTTTTCCTTTATCTTATCTAGATTATAGATGGGTATCATGGGAGTTCCGAGGGCTCGCTTACTTCCTTCATGTCAAAACTTGTTAAGGAAGGTATTTATGTATTTGATTTAATTTATAAATGTCCATTTTTAGCTGATTGATTTGTAACCTAGAAGTAATTTGAACTCTCCCATTATAATCATTACAAAATCATCTTGACATATACTTTGCAAATTCCTTAAATACTTCATCATTGGTAGCACCCAAAATATAATATCATCAAAATAGATTGTATGAAAAGTAGCATGTCTTATTTCGGTTGTAATGAATAAGGTGCTATCCACCCTTCCTAATGGACTCCATTCTATAGTAAAAAATCACTCAATCGTTTATACCAAGCTATAGGAGTTGTTTTTTTTAACCCGTACACTGCTTTTGTTAATCTAAATACATGATCAAATGTTTATGTCCTCAAAGCAGGGGCGGTGTTCCACATAAACTTCTTTTATTTATAAAACCGTTTAGAAAAATACTTTTTACATTCGTTTGATATAGTTTGGATTCTTTATAAGATGCATATGCTAACAACATTCTAATAGCTTCCATTCTTGCTACGGGAGCAAAAGTCTCATCGTACTCTATTCCTTCTTCTTGATTGTATCCTCGTGCTACAAGTCTTGCTTTATTTCTTACAACTATGTCATTTTCATCCTTTTTATTCTTAAATACCTATTTAGTTCCAATTATTGAGTGGTCATCGGTTCTAGGAACTAATTTCCATATTTTATATCTTTCAAATTGATTCAACTCTTCTTGCATAGCTATTATCCAAGAATCATCACTTAAAGCTTCTTCTATGTTTTTAGGTTCTTCTTGTGAGAGAAATGCATAGTGATTACATAAGTTCTTCAATGATGATCTAGTAGTTACTCCTCTAGTAGGTTCTCCTATGATTTGATTTTTAGGATGATTTCTTACATATTTCCATTCCTTTGACAACTCAAAATTTTCTATAGAATCATCATTTCGAGTTTCGTCAATTTCCTCTTCTTTTTCTTCTTTAATTTCTATATCTTCTAGTTTTTGTGAAGTATCATATTTTTCTCCATTCTCAATTTCTTTTGTAAAAGGGTTTGTTTCATCAAAGGTTACATAGATTGATTCAATAATTGTTAGTGTTCTCTTATTATAGATTCTAAAAGCTTTACTATTTGTTGCATATCCTAAAAGGATACCTTCATCTAACTTAGCATAAAATTTCCCTATATCATCTTTGTCATTAATTACAAAACACTTACATCCAAAAACATGAAAGTAAGCTATGTTAGGCCTTCTTCCTTTCCATAATTCATAGGGAGTTTTATTTAGGCTTGATCTAATGGACACTCTATTTATTACATAACATGCCGTGTTAACCGCTTCAGCCCAAAAATACTTAGGTAGTTTATTTTCATTTGACATTGTCCTATCCATTTCTTGAAAGGTTCTATTCTTTCTTTCAACAACTCCATTTTTTTGTGGGGTTCTAGGTGCTGAGAAGTTATGTCTAATTCCATGTTCGTTGCAAAATTTTTCAACATCTTTATTATTAATATCTCTTCCTTGATCACTTCTAATATTTAAGACATCATAGCCCTTTTCATTTTGAAGTCTTTTACACAAGTTTATCAAGGTATTACATGCTTCATCTTTTGAGGTTAGGAAACGAAATCATACTGGTTTCCTCCTATACTTTAAGTCCTGGTGGGACCAAATAAGTCTAAGTGTATAAGCTCTAAGGGCTTGCTAGTGGAGATGTGTTTCTTCTTCTTAAATTTGGTCTTAGTTTGTTTTCCTAATTGACAAACATCACAAATTTTATCTTTAACAAACTTTGTACTAGGTAGTCCTCTAACTAGGTTCTTTTTAACTAGTTTTGATAGTAAGTCCATGCTTGCATGACCTAACCTTCTATGCCATAACCAACTTGCCTCATTCATAGTTGCTAAGCATGTGATGTTTTGAGATTTTAACTTTTCAAAATTTATGTAGTATACATTATCAATTCTTCTAGCAGTGAATATAATATTTTGTTTTTCTCTATTTTCAATAATACATTTGTCTTGCTTAAAGATTACATCAAATCCTTTGTCACTTAATTGACTTTTGCTCAATAGGTTATGTTTTAATCTTTCTACCAATAACACGTCATCAATGGTGAGGGAAGATTCTTTACCTATCTTACCAATCCCAATGATTTTGCCTTTGGCATTATCTCCGAATGTAACGTATCCACCATCTTTTAGCCTTAATGAGGTGAACTTGGATTTATCACTGGTCATGTGGCTAGAGCATCCTCTGTCCAAGTACCATTTGTCTTTAGATGAGGTTGTCCTAAGGCAAACCTACAAAAAGAGCTCAATATGTTACTCTTAGGTAGCCAAAATTTCTTAGGTTTCTTTATTTCAGATTTTTTTTCTTTAATTTTCCAAACTTTCTTAATTTTCACATTCTTTCTTTTAAATAGACAATAAAATTTTATGTGTCTCTTTTTTCTTACATAAGAAGCGCGTAGTATGTTGATAGATATTCGATGAAGATGTGCTTGCATAATACTTTGATTCTTTAAAAAATTATCCTGTATAAAGTTTCTTCTTCTTCTTTTTTTCTCAATTCCATTAAATCCTATTCCTTTATCTAATGACATTTTTGTTTTCCAAGCAATTTTTCAAAGTTCTCCTTTCCTTTAATAAAATTGTAAATGATTTTCTCCTTATCTTCAATTTTACTTTTAAGGTCTTTTATTTCTAAGTCTTTCTTACTTTCACCATTTACTTGTAATTTAACTAAATCTTGAGATATGTCGTTTATTTTCTTCATAAACTCATTAATGTGTGAGTCCTTTTCTTTTTCAATTGATTTTGATGTATCTAGTTGATTTTTAAGTGATTCATTTTGTTCTTTTAAAACAATGTTCCTTTTAGATACTTTTATGAACCTATTGTGTAAGGCAAATAATTCAGCTTGAATTTCTTTGTATAACGAAATCGCTACATGATTCATCACTTGATTCTTCAGATGAACTATAGTACGAATTTATCTCATCCTTATGAGCCATGAAGCATACATTGGTCATCTCTTATTCACTTGATTCGTTCTGCGATTCACTTGAGCTTGTATCATCCCATATAGCTTTCATTGCCTTCTTTTTCTTCTTCTTATCTTTCTTCAACTGTGGACAAACATATTTAATATGTCCAACCTTTTCGCAATCATAACAAGTAGGGGATTCATTCTTATTATTATTTTCCTTTTTACTTGTATGTCCTTTTTCAGTTTTTGAACCTCTAAACTTTCTAGTAAACTTCTTATTTCTTTTAAAGAATTTTCCAAGTCTTTTAGTAATGAAGGCAAGTTCTTCATCATCTAATTCACTTGCATCTTCCTCTTCTTCACTAGAGCTTTCTTTGGCAGCCTTGAGGGCTATAGATTTTTTATTTTTGTTTTCAGCATTCCTTTCATTCATAGTCATCTCATAGGTGAGAAGGGATCCAATCAGTTCATCTAGTGAAATATTCTTAAGGTTTCTTCCTTCCGTTATAGTTGTGGCTTTGGGTTTCCAAATGGGTGGAAGACCTCTAAGGATTTTTCGGATCATCTCATAAGTAGAGTAAGTTTTCCCTAAAGTATTAAGAGAGTTTATGATATGAGTGAACCTAGTGTAATAGTTGTAATAGATTCATCCAAATTCATCCTAAAAGCTTCATATTCGCTAGTAAGCATGTCAATTCTATTATCTCTCACATCAACGGTACCTTCATAGGTTACCTCTAGTTTTCCTATATTTCTTTTCCTGTTTTGTATGCCAAGACCCTATTGAATTCATTTATGTCAAGAGTACAATATAAAACATTTATAGCACTTGAGTTAACTTGCAACATCTTATGGTCATTTTCGGTCATCTCTTTTTCTTCTTTGGGAACTTCTTTTCCATCTACAATTTGGTAGGGATAAGATCACCATGTGTGACAACCCTGCATGCTTTCCAGTCCATAGTTTAAAGGTAGATTCTCATTCTTTGTTTCCAAAAAGTATAGCTAAGTCCATAAAAGATTGGAGGTCTGGTTGAGGATTGACCATTTCCAAAGGGAGCTACGCCTATGTGTGCCATTTAGATCTTTATATAGCTTCTAATTAAGATTTTTTATAACCCCGCTCTGACACCTATTGAAAACTAAGGTGTAGTTCAAAGAGGGGGGGTGAATTGGGTTCTTAAAAGTTTCTTTTAAATTTTTTTAAAAATTCACAAACTTTTGTAAATTTAGCAAACACACAAAAATGTTTTGATTTTTAATACTTAATTAAACCAACCACAATCTTCACTCAATATCAACACAAACCAAACACTTTCAACAATGACAATCAGTCAACCAATCTACCAATCAATCAAACACAAGATACTTAACCAATATATGAGCTGCAGCATCTCCAAGATTCAGTGTTTGCAAAACTCAGTGTAGAGTTTGATTAAAGCCTTGTATTAATGGATCTTATGCACTTCCTTTTAACTAAGGATTCCGCAAACGATTGATCAACGTACTCCCTTTAAGGTTTCTGCAAAAGATCAATCAACGTACTTCCTTAAATTAAAAGTTTTTCTCAATCTCAATTGTTTCAGCTTCCTGCACTCAGATACACAACCACACAATTTATATATGCTGAAAAATTAAAGAGCAAGGGTTGAGAGTGAGACCAAATTTTTATGAGGTTCGACTTAGACTAGCTTACGTCCTCGGCTTAGGCAAGACCACCTAAGGATTCCACTATCATGTTCCTTTACGGGCGGAACAAACCATTACAATCCCTTCTTCAATTAGGGTAGAGCTCCCTCTCCAAATAATATCCCATGCTCGGTATAACAATCCAATAACCCTGAACTGTCAAGAAAACAAAGAGACAAGAAAGATTTCTTGTGTACAAGAAGTGCTCTCAGATAGAGCTAGTTAGAACAAAATTAAGCACATCTAATACTTCAAAGTAAATATCAAATAGAATGAAATTTGAAGCTCAAGGAAGTATGTCACCGGGATTTTCTTTTGATTTGTATCAAACCTCATAAGATTAGCTTTTAGATCAGTGATCAGAGACTCAATTTATCTTAGAAAATTCTCAACAAGAGTATGTGTGCAAGAGGGCTTTGAGAGAGAGTGAGCAATATAGCTTGAAAACTGATTTTCAATTCTTGGTAATTAATTTAATTTGAGAAACTATGTATTTATAGGCTAAAAAAGCAATAAATTCGTGTTACCCAAGTTACTTGGAGTGTTTCCCAAGTTTTTATAAAGTTTGGGGCACAAGCAACTCGAATTTGAATTTTAAAAGCATTTAAAAAAAAAATTAGCCGTTTACGAGGATCAGGCGACTAACCATGTCGCCTGAACCCATCATGGTCAGTCGCCTAACCTTTGAACACAGTGTAAATTTTCAGTTCAAAAGAAGGTTAATCGCCTGAGGTGCCAGGGGTCAGTCGCCTGATCCTTCACTGCCTGTTCAAAATTAATTCAGATAAAATGGCGTCGCCTGACCAAATACATATCACGAGCCTGAACAGTTATAAATACTGTTTTTGAAGTTTGTTTTCAAAACTCTTAGCCATCTTGCTTTGATGCATTTAAAGTATATTTTTTGGGGTTTTCAAAATAAGGTCTTTTAGTCCATATTAACCCCTAATGAGCTTCAAAGCATTCAAAATGATATTTAAAGTGAAGTACTTACATAAGACTTCCTAAGGAGTTTAAAACTCTCTTAAACTTGAAGTCTTCATGTATTTCTTTGCTTTGAGTCATCTTTGCTTTAAGCTTTGAGTATTCTTTAAGCTTTATATGTCTTCACCATCTTGGATCTCTTTGAGCTTTCATTTGATCCCCTTATGAATGAAGTATAGCTTTATGGTACTCGTGATCTTTGGACTTTCAATTCTTGAACCTTTTGAACTTGTTGTATTAGGTTTCCTGAAATATCATCACTTAAATCATAGCTTGTTAAATTAACCTTTATTTATTATCATCAAAACAAGATTCGAAAGTCATGTCAGGCCAACACTTATACTATGTGTTGGTAATATATTGCTTGCCAACAATGATTGAGATCTTTTGAATGAAACTAAAAGAATGCTATTATTATAGTTTGATATGAAAGATTTTTCAGATGCCTCTTTTTTCTTAGGCATACCATTTCATTGTGATAGATCCTGGTATATTCTTGGCTTATCCCAAAAAAAATCTACATTATTGAGAGAGTTTTGAGTAGATCTAATATGTAGTTTGTTCACTACGTATAATACCACTAGTAAAGGGTGATAAACTCTCAAGAAATCAATGTCCTCAGAATGATGATGATAGAAAACATATGAAAAAGGCCCCTTATTCTTTAATAATTGGTAGTCTTATGTATACTCAAGTATGCACATGTCATGATATTGCCTATGCAGTTGGTGTTTAGCGGATAATTAAGTGATACTAGTGTGAGTCATTGGAAGGTTGCAAAGAAAGTCATCATATATTTATAGGACACTAGAGATTACATGCTCACTTATAGGCAGTTAGATCACCTTGAGGTTATTGGGTACTCTGATGCTAACTCGATAGACTGTATGGATGATAGGAAATCCATGTCCAATTATGTTTTTATGAAGGCAAGAGGAGTTGCATCTTGGAAGAGTGTTAAGAAAACTTTTATAACTATCTCAACTATGGAGATGGAGTTTTGTTACCTATTATGAGACGATTTGTCAAGCTTTTTGGTTGCAAAACTTTATTATAAGAATCCTCATTGTTAATTCTATTATGAGACCTCTATTGATATATTGTGATAATACTAGTTGTGTTAGCTTCTCTCAAAACAACAAGAGTTCTTTAGTCGAAGCATATATATATTAAGTGCTTGTTTGTTTAAGAGGTGATCAAGGACAAACAACCTTGGGTGTATAACCGCGTAGCAGATGATTGCAGATTCACTAAGGAATTGACCTTTAAAGTTTTTCAGGAGGATGTAACTAAAATCCTTTGATATTTTAAACTAGTGGGAGTGCATTTATAATGATGGATGTTGATTATGTATATTTTGATTATTATATTACTCTTGAGAATGTGAATTGATCAATTTAATTGTTACTTATTATGACATGCACACATTTATGTAACTTTTGATTATGGTCATCTTATAAAATTGCATATGTTGCTTCAATGATATTTTGATGTAGCTTCATTGGTGAAATATAAACACATTATGATTTAATCTCATCATGGTATGTTTCAGAGATATTTCAGTATTGGTCTCGTTTGGCTTCTATGAGAAGCATATGTATCTTGATGGATATTGAAACTATTGGAGACATTTTTGGCTTACAATCATTATGTGATGTACAAAAATATTTTTTGTTATTTAGTCTCAATAAGCTTCTTTGAAGTTGGAGCATCTTGGACAAGTGCATGGACCATTTGCAAAACAAGCATGTTAATCACATTCTGTCATGTTTCGACCACACTTCCATGTTACATGTATGGTCACACAAGATTGTGTATGTTTTTGATAGTGTAATAATAGTACCCCTTCAAGTATGTATACTTACATTGTTGGATATGCATAATTTTATTATGAACCTATGTTTTTGATCACGAGGTTATATGTGTTTTAACTTGTATGATGTTATTACCCCTATCGGATATGGCTTTTTGTATAGTTGGATATGCATGATCCCATTCTAGACCATCATGTTTGATGATTCTTGTTCACATTCGATATATATATATATATATATATATTTTTTTTTTGTGACCACATATTGCGTATTTTAGTCCTAAGAATTTTTTTTTTTCTTCATAAAACTTTAGTTTTGTAGTCCAAGTATAAGATTGTTAGAATTTTGTTGACTCACATAGCTCATTTTATAACACTCGGACTAAATGAACATCGAATATTTTTGAGAAGCACAAAATTAATATACCTTATGATAAGTGATCATCATATTATGATTATGGGCTTAAATCACCACTCCATGAGATTTTAGAATGTGTAGACCTTGATTGCATAGAAGACCATGATGGGTAGGGTTTTCTTATTTTAGTGGAGAGCTCCTACCCTCAAACTAATTTTAGTGTAGTTATCCAGCAAATCACACATCCAAGAAGGGAAGAGGGTAGTAAGTTATTCTCGAAAATCATAGAACTCTTACCTCAACAACAGAATACATGGTGTAAGGTACACATTTTATGTTTGATGTTCATATTTGCGTCTGTGATTGATTTGTAAAATCGTTACTTTTGTTTCAAATATTATTATACGGTTCCAAAATGTATTTTAGCATAAGATTCATGGAACTTTAGTCTAAACAAAAAAATTTAAGATTTAAAAAACAAAGGAAAAAGGTAAAGAGTAGGTAGAACTTCGGTTTGTGCATGTGATGGGAGGGAGGAACATTATCCACAACACCCAATTACCTGGAACTTGCCCTGTTTATTAGTAATTCTACATTTAATATTTAAAAGATAACCTTTTTCTAACATAAAAGCACATAAACAAACAGCCAAGTAAACTTGGTTGTCTATTAACTCAGAATGGCCACTTCTCCATTTTCCTTTTAAATGATCAGTACTTCAAAAGGTTAAATAAGCAACTACTACAGCAACAATGACAAGGGAAAGAGCACCAAAAGCTCCAAGACCATCCCCAGAAAGCACCAGTGCTGAACTGGTCTCCTATCCGAGAGGCCAAGGCTGGTCTCCTGAGCCTTTGCTCCATGTACAGGAGCAGCAGCAGCAGCCTTTGGGAGTTGACATGTTCCAAAACTCGTATTTTGCTGCAGGAAACAATTAAATAAATAAATCATCATTTGGAGCAGTACTTAATTATTTTAGTTTTTTTTTTTTAAAATAAAAAAAACTATTTCCTAACATGCTATTGCAATTACTTAATTTGCTATATTTTGTTTATTTTACTTAAAACCATGGATCTTTTACGTTTGCAATCTTTAAAGTTCTACCTACCCCTTAAATTTTCAAATTTTCATTTTGTTTTAACACGTTCAATGGGACAGGACATGCCTACTCCCGCTCACAAAAAGGCGCTGCTAACAAAAGAACCCAACAATTGGGGAGAGGGTGATACAGAGGACCAGCCCTCCATGTGTCCCTACTCTTCTTTTGTAAATATGAGACATGTAGTGGACTGATCCCATTATTGTTAATTCCTTGCCTTCAAAGGTGTATCAAAAGCGAGATTCAGTTGCTACATGTCTCGTGCATAGGTAATAGCTGCAAGGACAACTAGAGAGCTAGTCCCAATCCCCCCAATCCTAGGGCATGTTTCATAATAATTCTAAATCTAAAACTCCATCTCCACATAAATATAAGTATATTTGTGTGCGTGTAGAGAAATGTTTGGCAGACCTTGCAGTTGGCAATGTTTCCACAGCCACAAACCAATTGCCCATTTGCCTCATCCACAGCTGCGGGGGCTCCTCCTCCATCACTTCTCTGCAGCATTGTCACACACAAGCTTCATTAATCTCCCCATCTGTCTGTAGCTAGTAAATATTACCATCGTCAGTCTTATAATAACAATCAGTACCTTGTAAAAATCAACAGCGATGAAGTTAGGCCATCGATTTCCCGCAGCTTGGTAACAAGTGTTCATCATGCTGATCAAAGGAGCTGAATTGTGCTTGCAAGCTTGGGTTATATCTGGAAGATCTGGAAAGTAGTTCATCAAGACCAGCGACCTCGAACTTGTGTTCATGGGAGGCGATTCCTGCCGGTTTGGACATTTTCCGGCCTTCATCCCCCCATCCCCGTCTGCAGTAATCTCAGTTATGCGAGTTACCATTTGAATCTGAAACTTACTACGTGTGTTCCAATGAAACTTGATGCATAATGTTGGGCCAAAATTAACAGAACTCACATTGGTTTTCGACCAAGTATTTCCATTCATAAGCAATCCCTTCGGAGGTCTCCTTTGCTGCTTTTGAAGTGAAAACTACCAACCGCTGATTCTTCTTTATCATATCATCAACTGTTGGCCAATCTCTGCCGTTATTTGGCATTCGTTTTAGCGGGAACCAATACTTTCTCAGTCCAGCAGCATTGAACACTTTTGTTAGACCATCGGGTGATTTAACATAATCCTCAATCATAATGGTGACAATCTCTGATGGGTTTGAGTCAAGAAATGCTTGAATCTCTTTTAAAACATCAAGGGCAGGTTTCTGCAGAGTCAGGGTTCAGATCAATTAGTTCCTTGCAGAATGCAGAGCCAAGTAACAAAATACATGCACTTAATTTCCCAACTTACAAAAGCTGTGTAGTTGTAGCAATTTCCACCATAGGAGTGGCACAACCATATGTCATTTCGGAAGTCATACATATCCAGCATTAATCCTCTAACGCCATTCTGCAAGAGAAAAACCACTTCTAAACAGATAGCTTATTATTGTGAAATTGCATCTGAAGTTGGATAGTGTCAATAGCTTCTCATCGAATCAAAGAACAACCCATCTATCACTCTTGCAGAATAGACCACCAGTTCTAAGAAAAAAAAAGAACATATATGACAGCCAAAGGCAAACCAAAAAAAAGGCACCAGACGCTGGAATGTGCAATCAAATGGGCCTTGGCAGCAGTTGAAAATTTCTGCCCAACTTATATTTATGTATTGTGGGTTCTGCCCATTTTCCTCCTTTTTTTTATTTTTAATGTTTTTGTAGTTGCAACTGAAAACAAAAGTGATTAGGTAGGAGTTTACTTTATTCAGAGAGACCTCTACTTTTATCCCCTGAAATACTTTAAAAGATAAAATCCTATCGCCTGAGTTTCCTAACATGAAGTTGCATGGACAGGAATCCTTCCTGGTCAAATATAATATAGATGATATTATTTTAGTTCTTATTTTTTTAACTTGAAATTTGGATATTGAATTTGCATTCATATAAATTTTAATTCATCATCTAAAAGTCAATACTCTTCATCACAACCTAATAGAAACCCACACTTCTCTGCGCACACTCTGAAATAACAAATTCTTCTTTGACATAAGTCTAAATGAAGACTCTTACACAAATCTTTTTATTATGTGTGTGTCCCTAGAAAAATTATTAGATAGATCTAGTCCTCTACTTTAATCATATAAATCAAGAATATTCTTAAATTTTAATTTGATGCGAATTGTGTGAACACTAACCATGGTTGAGTTTAAAACATATTAAGGGTTTAGTTGTGGAAAGCATTCTCTATTTTCCATTTTTTAATTTTTCAAAAAAAAAATTACTTTTTTTAAAAAATTTTCAAGAGTTTTATTAAAGCGATAGAAAATAAAGAGTTTATTTAAATGTACTTTTTTTTAAATATTTCTAGACAACTTATATTCAAAATTTCAAAAAATATATATACAATTAGTATTTGGGATGATGCATTTTGGAGATTGAACTTGAATTTTGTGAGTTTAGAAGAAACTATATGTACAATTTACACAAATTAAAGTTTAAGATAAAAAATTTCATACTTTCATACGCAAAATGAGACTTAAAAATTTAGAAAATAAAAAAAAATATTTTCGAACTTTTATATATGCATTTGAAAAATTGGAATACAAGGTGACATTTTTGTAATTATTCAAAATTTTAAAAATACAAAAAAATATTATTTTGTAAAAAAATAATGACAAAATTATTAATTATGATTCATTTATTTCATAAAATATTGTAGAAATAAAGCATTAATTATTTTTTTCTATTTTTAAAAATATAGAAATAAAAAATAAAAACTATTTTCTGCAATAATTAAACAAGCCCTAAAAATGTGTCAATTTAAAGGTAGTGATGTTGTCATATATAGTTCTATTCAATCTGCCAGAGATATAATATTAAAATGGTTTCGAAATTTTTGCTTGACAAATTTAAATTATAAGGTTAAATCAATTCTTTTACATAGTACTAGAGTTTAATAAAGCTTTAAATTTAATGCTTACCTTAATCATTGTAATGATTAAAACCGAATATAAGTTGATGGCATATACAGAATTTATGCATACCTTGGGCAAAGCCGCAAATTATGTATCACATATGCAAAAATAATTTATTTTACATCATAATAAGTTAACCCATGTATTGTTAAGCAAAATATTTTTTGGTTTTTATACTTTTATTAATAAAATTAAGAATTTGTAATTATTGATTTCGTGTAATTTTATTTATCACCCTAATTAAATCTAATAATGATAATAAATCTTACTAACATGTAATTAACTGTTGTATTAGTATTGCATGTTGTATCACGGATCCTAACTTTAAAATATATATTTGTAGGCATGTTACCAGCAGCTCTCACAATATACAACTAAAGCCCATAATTGTTTGTAAATGCATTAATATAACTCCTTTGTTTTTTTCACTGTTTTTATAAGCTAACGTTGATTTCTTTTTTTATTTTTTTAAACAATCCCAGGACTTTAGTCAACATCGTACCACATTGGATACTATGGTACGACACTAAATATGGAGCAGGGTGAAAGTCAACCGTTCATTGACGCATCTATGATAATTCACCGACGCAATGTTTCAAGGGCGATTTGAACCCGTGCCCTCACAAGTTCGCCCTTATCATTTGAACTAGCCCGACTAGGCTATAAGGCTAAGATTGATTGACAAATCTTCCCACTCTAATATTCTTGTTAGACTTAAAAGGTGGAATGATTGAAAGAGGAAACACATATTATGTGATGCTTTATAGACTATTTAATATTATTTGTGTTTTTTATAATAAAATAATAAGTAGTTGCTATTGGTTTTGAATTGTTGTGACAAAGAAGTTGTTACAAACTTTAAATTTTCGGCATGATTAAATCCATGTTTAAACAATTTTTAAATAAAAAATCAACTAAATTGTCATGTAAATTTTAAAATATTTTTTTAAGAAATTGAAATATCTAAGAAAAAATATTTTAAATAGTGTCATCTTTTTTAGGTTGGAATACGTAAACATTATATGTATAATTATTAAACCAATTCCTAATCCTTTATAGTATTCTTTAATTTTTTAAAATTTTATGAATTTTTCTTTTAATTATATTTGGGCTTCAAATCTATGTCTTAATATTGAATTTAAAGCAAATAGTGCATAATTTTTTCCCCTTTTTTACATTTTATTTTAAAATTGTTTGATAATATCTTATCAAACTTATTTTATTCCAAGGACTTCTAAGATTGATATTTTCATACTTAAATATTTATTACAAAATAAGGAGACATTAGCATATAAAATTTTGATACAGTTGTGATATATTCAAGACATTATCATTATTTATTATGCATTTGAGAAGATAAATTTTAAATTTTTAAATTTAAATTTATATAAAAGTTTAAACAAAGTGTAATATAAATTATATTAATTTTGTATATAATTTATATGAAACGGATGCGCATTTTAGTCCCTGCAGGCTGCAGAGACGGTTGCTTTACTTTTAAATGCCTAAAAGAGTAATAAATGAGGCAGTTATGATCACAACAAAACCACGGGTAAGGTACAGGCGTCACCGCCAAGCAACTGAAACCCTAGAATATGCCGGCGAATCTCAGGCGAGAAAAGAACTTACGTTGAGCTGCTCGGTAATGGAATCTTGCTGATTCTCCGGCGTTAGAATCACGGACCCCGTCTCCGAGTTCGCTCCCAACCGAGCAAAAGAGTTGTGCGTCGTCAACCACGTATATCGATTAAACGGCAGCCCCGTAGTCTATTCCCCAAATCCAATTTAAGAATACCGAGGGAAGAAATGGAATCGATTGTTAGGCATTTGCAGAAGTACTTTGTGTAAAAAGAAAAATTTGTATCTTAATTTGCAGTGTTTTTGGATTCTGATTCGGAAAGCAAGAATGCTATCGGAAAATTACGAGAATGAAAAGAAAAAAAAAAAGTGTGAACCTTCGCGAGAGGATTGACAGGCTGCATTCGAGTGCATCTGGGACGAAGCTTACCGTTCGCAAAACACGTTTCGCAGTGTAAGCCCGAGTCGCAGCTGTTGTTGGAAAAGCAAGTTTCTCCCACCTGTTTTAGAACCAAATTAAATAGCTCGTGACTCGTGAGGGTAAGAAAAGGAAGAAAGAAAACAGATCTAGCGATGCTCTTTGATTTTTTATTTTTTTTTCCCTCTATTTTTTTCCGGGAAAATGACGAGGAAAATACCTTCAGAGCGGAGGAGGAACTTAGGAAAAAAGCAGCGACAAACAGAGTCGAAATTGTCAGGCCGATACTCTGCAAGAAGAAAGTGCAGAATTAAACCGCTGCAGAAACAGAGCAAGAAGCCTCAGAGAGAGAGGGAGAGAGAGAAGGTTACATGCCTCCATCACTGGTTTTCGATTGAGAGAGAGAGTTGTTGTAAATTGTAATCTCTCTCTGCGGAAATGGTGGAATATCTATGTCGGATTCGCTGAGCGAGCTTTGACGCCGGAGGTTGATTCCGTACGAGCAGGGGAATCGGAACTGAAGGAATGTATGTATGTATATCGGTGCCGGCTATATAGGGAAGCCGGCGCGCCGTTGCTGCACTGTTGTTTTCTTTTTTTTCTTTTTTTTTTTTCTTGGGGGAATTTAAACTGTAAACCTCATTTTCGTGGGGGATACATCCAAATGAAGGTGGAGCCTTATCCAAGAGAGAATTTTTAAAATTTTAAATTTTCTTTTCATTTTGTGCATTGTTCTATAAATTAATTATTATTTTTATTTATATTTCAAAATTCAAAAAATAATTTTGAAAATTTATTTATATACTCATGACTAGTAAAATTATAATTAAATAATAATTTATAAAATGAATTATGTTGTTCAAATAATGAAGAGAAAATATGCAAAGTTGAACTATTTCCTTTTTTCTTAATTCATATTGAATAGAAATATGCAAGTGAATTTTTTTTTTTTTTTTTTAAATTCAGCCTTTGAGGCTCTATCGAGGTACAAAATGGGATATGCCCTTTTATTATATACGGAAGTTACAAATTCTAACAATGGAGATGTCCATTAAGTCTTATTTAGATTTATGAACAAACTTAAATGTCAGTTACAAATTCTAACAATGGAGATGTCGATTAAGTTTTATTTAAATTTATGAACAAACTTAAATGTCACACTAGGATATGTCAATACTTAATAAATTAAATGTACTTATATAAATTTAAACAAATCTAAAGTTAGGGCGTGAATCCTAGAATCTTAGACATAAGATCAGTGATTTTTAGGTCAATGAATTAATCGTTGCGATATTCAAGCGAACAAGCGAAAATTATGTAGCGAACAAGTTTATACAAGTAACCTTTTAATTATTTGAAAAATTCTTTATTCGGTCCAAAAGTGGTTTTCAAATTTGTGGACAAATTAAATAAAAATAAAGCTTTTAAAAGCATACCCGATTTGCGATTCAATAAAGATAAGTGCATGTATTAGTGAATATTTTTAATGTGCACATCTTTAATTTTACGATAAAATCCATTCACATTCTAAAATTTTCTAAAATGACCCTATAAAGAACAGAAAGAGAATGGAATTGAGTGAAACATAATCTAAAAATACTACAAAAATTGCTTTTAAGCTCATAGGCGTTTTCTAAATTTTTGAACAAATTAATAAGAATAAATGCCTATCAAATGCAAATGAATGAAAATAAACTTTTCCTTTGTTCGGGAGATGGCTTGAGTTTTTAGATTTATATAAATTTGAACAATGTATAATTTAAAAGTATATTAATTCTATTCAGATCCATTCAAATCTAAATTTAAAGTTCAAAATTTGTGCTCTCAAATGAAGCATTTGAAAAATATACATGATACATGTGGATGGAAAATCAATGAAAATAAATAGATATGTCAATAAACATTTTCAAGAGAATACATTTTTACTTTTAAAGTACACTACAAACACCCCTCGAATTTTAAAAAATGATGTTTGACTCCGATGACAAACTCAGGATTTTTTGAGAGAGCATAGATTTAGTAAAAACTTATGTTGTTCAATATTTTTTACATTTTTTACATTTTATTCGCAATTTGAAGAGTTAATTATCATTGGGCTAATCTATAAAATTTTCTTTTAGGAGTTATAATCATTAATTTTTATTTGCTAAAAAAAAAATGTAATTATAGATATTAAATAAATTTTGAAATGTTCATAGCATTAATTTTTATATTTGTGTCTAATACTCACTTTTTCCTTTTTCTTTTTTTCTTTTGGGAGACATTCTATTCTTGTAAAATTGTTGACTAAACACTTAAAATTAGACAAATAAATCATTTTATCAAATATATATATATATATATATATATATATATATATATATATATAGCAAACATGTATATATATACACAGAAATAATTTTAAAAATTATTAAATAAAAATTATATAAAAGTGTAGATTGGCATATTATCAAAATATAGCTTTGTTAACCTTGTTGGCTACATGACATTAATTGTCATGTTTTGATGATAACAATTTATTAGTGGTTTTAGGTGAACTAATCTTTACATATTAAGTTATGGTAAGTACAAATAAGAATGCAAAGATTAAGTAAAATCTTAATAGGCTAGATATCATCAAAAAGAGGGAGATTATTAGTCTTGATGGCTATATAATCACGTTTAATGTGTTTTGATGATATTAACCTATTTATTGTTCCAAGTGTATTCTATCTTTACAAATCATGTTTAGTACAGGTACAAGTGACGAATACATGAAAGTACCGGATCAAAGGCAAAGATCAGACCGAGTAGATGTTCGAGCAGGAAAGATCAAAGTGGACACTCACTCAGAAGTACTCAAGCACATCCGAGGAAGCTAGTATAGAATTATATGTAACGGGGAGTGTTTGAGGTAGGAATTATTTTAACTCTTGCGATTTGTTTCACACATGATTTCTTAGCAAGACTTAAGCAAAATTGCATGTGCATAATAGGACACAAGAGTATATAGGATTTCACTAAGTCACAAACTCAATACTCATGGTTTTCAAAGATAAAACAAAGAATTTAACAAAATATCTCATACTCAAATATTGTAAGAACCTGAACCGAGAATTTTGAATTAAATAAATAAGAAAAGGGAATGAAATTTAAAAAGAGAAAATCAACAGGGCTCGTCGACGAGGCTCTTTATCTCGTTGACGATATCCCTTCAATAGCTCAACGACGAATTTCAGAGGTTCATCGACGAGTGAGTACCGAGAGATTTTGGGAATTCTGAAATCTCAGGCTCGTCGATGAGGCCAACTCCGTTGTCAACGAACTTCCTTCTTATACTTGTCGATGAGGACACCGTATCGTCGACGAGGCTGGCTGGGTCAACTAAGTTATAAATATCTATTTCATTGCTTAATGGAGAAGAAACTCAAATCCTCTCTCTCTCTCTCTCTCTCTCTCTCTCTCTCTCTCTCTCTCTCTCTCTCTCTCTCTCTCTCCCTCTCTCTTTTTCTAGAACTCGAACCAACTCTCTATCTCTCTCTAAGATTCAGGCTATCTATTACCTGAATCGACGATATGACGTTACTACGTGGATCAGGGGAGGAATCTCTACGGTTATAGCAGATTAGATCTTCGTTTTGAGGATTTTTGGGTTTTATCCTGAAATCGAGGTAAGGGTCTGATTTCGTTTTCGATTTGGTAGATATGTATTAGATAGGATTATATTAAAGTTGTGTTCTTCGATTTTTAGGTTTTGGGAACTCTGTTCGTTATTTTGGAGCCGTTTAGTTCGTGTTTTGGTTTTCGAGGAAAGATAATGGGATTTTGTTTATATCAATTATTTTTGTAATCTGAATCGGTAAAATTGTGCTTTACGATTATACGAATGTTTTGGTCACTTATTTGGGAAAATCTATCGGGTGAAATTACAGGATTTTCGGGTTTACAGTTTTTGGGAAAATTGGGAGTTTTGGGTATCATCTCCGTTTTTGTTGAAAAACTATATATTTGGTTAAACTGTAATATAGAGATGACCGTACCTTTGATTATGTTAAACTGTATTTTCAAATTATCTGTTATTAAATTATTTGTTTACCCAAATAAGTGTGGAATGAGATGATGAATTAAATGATGTGTTTTGTGGAAAAGTGTGTCGATTAACTAGCATAGGCTGTGAGTTATTGAAATGAAATATAGGAAATTGAGTTTCAAATTGTTCCAGGTTTTATGAAAATGTCAAGTCGGGATAATACCATAGAGGATATATCAAAGCGGGCTGGATTAAAATGTCGTAGGCTGAGATATTGAACTAAGTCGGAATAATACCATAGGCTCAGATGTCCCGCTTTTTTCGAAGAGTGTGCAATACCCTAGACAGGCCGGTTTATACCGAAGGGTGTGAGAACACCAAATCTGCGCCGGTTCAACGCTGTGGGGGCTTATGCTATGTCAGGTTACCAGGGGCACCAGCTTTTGCCAAAGGGTGTGAAATACCACCAAAGTCGGCTTAGGCTGAAGAGTGTGAATACATTAGATCGTATTGCTTTGTATCGTATGTATACTGGAACTGTATTGTGAAAATACTAGAATTGTGAAATGTTTATGTTTTACTGTTGAAATAACACTCATGTATCCACACACTGACATAACATGTTTCTCCTTACTGAGAGGTGTCTCACCCCTATCATACAAATGTTTTTCAAGTCCTTCGAGTAGCCGAACCTAGCATTTTAGCATTCAGCGTGGGTGTTGGTTATCACTGTTTAGGTACTGGTGTGAGTACTGAACCATGGCCGGGGTGTCATGTTGGGTTATGTAGATACCTAGGGATTATGTTTTGTATTATGGGACTAGATCCTGATGTCGTATAGACTTTGATATGTTATGATGGTATGGTTTTATGATGTTTTAGGTTGAATTATTCCGCTGCGTATGATTGTGTATGTGATGGTGTATAGGGTATACGTGAACCCTACGAAGTCGGACCCTTATATTGTGTATTGTCATGGATGGTTGTATGATATAAGAACAGGTTAGGTTACTAAATCACACACTGGGACCCATTTTTCGGGTTTGGGGCATAACAAATATGTTTTCAAATGGAATAAGTGTTAAGTGGTATCAGAGCTAGTCACTTGACTTACGAAGTAATTTCTATAGCACAAAGACCAAATGGTGGATACAATTGAGGCACCACTCACCCAAGGACAATCTGTTGATCGACCACCTAAATTCTGCAAGGGTAACTACCCAGTATGGAAAAACCGAATGACCATTTTCATCCAATCTCACGATCTTAAAATATGGCGAGTTATCGTAAAAGGAGATTATATATTCAAATATGACAAAGGTGAACCTAAACAAACTGAGGAGTTTCCAGACAACGAATTTAGGTTAGTTCAACTAAATTTCAAGACTAAGAACTTTCTTATTGTGCTGTGAGTGATGAAGAGTACAACCAGATTTGCGGGTGCAATACCGCAAAGGAAATTTGGGATAAGCTCCAAGTAACGTATGAAGGTACGTCTCAAGTTAAGAAATCTAATATTTATATGTTGGTAAAAGAATATGAAATGTTTAAAATGGAAGATGGAGAATCAATCACTTCTATGTTTACTCAGTTTACACATATAACAAATGGTTTAAAAGCACTTGATGATAGAGATTGTTCCATGGAAGATAACATGAAGAAAGTTCTTCAATGATTACTAGAATCATGACATGCAAAATCAACAGCCATTGAAGAAGCGAAGGATCTCTCAAAGGTTACCCTTGATGAGCTGATCGAATCTCTCATGACGTATGAGGTCAAAAATAAAAATTCAACACTTGAAGTAGAAAAGCCCAAAGAGACACTGGACATTGTCTTAAAATTAGCAAGTCGGAAAGAAATAGTGGAAGAAGAAAAGAGTGACAATGACGATGAAGTGGCTCTTCTTACAAGAAGATTTAGAAGATTTTTATTGAACAAGAGGCCTAGTAAGCGAAAAGAAAAGGGAGAATGTAGTGCCCCGAACCCAGTGGGCCCCAGACTACTATTCTCCATGCATACATCACTGATACCATGATTATGACAACCCAAATCTGAAGGGGGTAACATGCAGCGGAAATACATCAAACCTCAAAAACTATACCAGAGTTTTAAACCATCACCATTACATCAGTATTTCCCAAAGACAATATTACATTCTATATAAATAAAAGTATATATATCAGTGTCACACAAACACTTACTTTAAACAAAAACTATCTAGTCCCACCCTGGAGCCCCTAAGCTTGACTCCCAGGATTTCCTGAAAGGTTAAAATTATTGGGGTAAGACACTTCTCAATAAAACGAAATAGATTATTATTAGTGTGTGGCTAACATGAGTTTTAGTGTAAGAAAATATATTCTTTTAATTTAACTCAAATGAAAAAGCATTTATATATTGTAACTCATGCCTATACAATTCAAAATGTTCATTTTCTTCTCAAAACATGCTTTATCTCAATAAATTTTTTTTTTTACATAAATCTACATATATGCATAAAAGAACCTCCCTAACTGGATAATCATATAACATCATGTATTAACCCCACATGATCAGGTTGTGCGGTCCGAATACTGGACTTAGTCATGACTAGCCTACCACCAAGCTAAGTAAAACATACTATGCTCTTAAGTATGATTTTCCAACCCAACTGGTCAAGACTCCAGGGGGTACTCTACTCTTCTCTGGCCAAATCGATTATCCAATTACCAATACTCTCAGAATAGTGTAGTTGCACTGACATATCTCTATGACTGCGGTACTGAACTTCCTTTACATCTCTAGTCCATCAGGGTTTTAAAACTATATAATGCAATTTATAAAGTAATACAGTAACATGATCTTATTTTCACAATTCGGTATAAAACCATCATATCCACAAATCAATATGCACATGTCATATTGATAAATCGGTATAAAATTGTCATACTATAACTCTGTAGAAAACTTTCATACTATAACTTTGTATAAAATTGTCATATCATAACTCTAAATAAAACCATATCTTTGTCTATACAATACCATAAAAACCAACAGATTTAGTTCTGCAATAATAGTCATTCTCATACTACACGATTTGAGTGATAATTCATAATTTAATTAATTGCCCCGAGAAAATATATTTTGCTGAAAACATAGGTATGATCATCTCCATAATTTTATTTAACTCATATTATAGGTTTTATAGGAAAAATGAGATGATTACCCTTACTCACTTTAATTTTCCCCAAATATGTATATAATAACCAAAAATATTCATTTTTATATGCCTGATTCATTTAGAAAATCATATATAACATTTCCGTATACATATACACCAATTTAATTAGTTCATATTTCAAAATAACTAACATAATCTATTCCCCTTACCTGATCCCTGAAGTGGTGCCTATGATGTCCAATCAACGAATCCACTCTGGTTAAAATGTTAAGGATCAGAGATAGGACCCAGAAATGGTGTTTGCTTTTCAATTTGGTTGAGATTCGGAGGGAAAATTAAAGAGAGAGAGAGAGAGAGAGAGAGAAACAGCAACTCTAAAAAGAGAGAAATTTTCCCCAAAAAAATGAGCTAAGGTCCTATTTATAGGCTTATTATTATTATTATTATTATTATTATTATTATTATTATTATTATCCAGGTCTCTATATCCTCCCCTCTTTATAAAAATTTCGTCCTAGAAATTTGCTAACCAATATTCAACCCAACTCTGGAATTCCTTTAAATGATAATTCCACACTACAGAAGAGCCGGCAGCCATCCACATAGCGGTCCCATCCCAAATTTATTAATTACCATCACTTTTGGGGGAGGAATACCATGGTTACAACAAAGGTTTGTGGGAGATTATAAGTAGTTAATATTAAAACTCTCCCAAAACCACTTACAATTTAAAACCAAAACAGACAGATTATCACTAAACATACTAATTATACAACTATACACTAACCAAATCAATAACCAAAAAAATTAAGTATTTATCCGAACCGTCACATTTATCCAACTAACGCTGGGCCTGGTTGAATAAGTGCGGGTACTTCTGACGTATTTCCTCCTCTAATTCCCATGAAACTTTCTTAACTACATGATTACGCCAAAGTACTTTCACTAACAGAATCTTTTTGGTACATAGTTATTGTTCCTTACGGTCAAGAATCTGAACTGCCACTTCATCATATGATAACGTGTTTCTAACTTTCAAAGACTCATAAATTATCACGTGTGAAGGATCCGAGACGTACTTTTTCAACATAGACACAAGAAACATGTCATGGATCCTAGATAATGTCGGGGGTAACGTTATCCTGTAAGCAACCGGACCAACCCTCTCCAGTATCTAGAATGGCCCAATATACCTAGGACTTAGTTTACCCTTCTTTCCAAATCTCATAACTCCCTTCATCGGAGCAATCCTCAAAAATATCTTATCTCCTAACTCAAACTCTAGCTCTCGACGGTGAGTATCGGCATAACTCTTCTGTCGACTCTAAGTTGTTTTAATTCTTTCCCGGATGAGTCTGATTTTCTCTAAAGTCTACTATATAATTTCTAGTCCCAAAATTTTCCATTCACCAACTTCATCCCAATACAGTGGAGATCAGCACCTCCAACCATATAATGCTTCATACGGTGCCATTTCGATACTAGCCTGATAGCTGTTGTTGTAGGCAAACTCAACTAGTGGCAGATATTGAATCCAATTACCTCCGAAATCCAACACACAAGCCCACAATGTAACGACCCAGAAAATATTGATATTCAAATATTAAAGAGAGGGGAAAAATGGAAACAGGAACAAAAGGAGGCAGTAGACTTCGTCGACGAATATAGCGCTTCGTCGACAAGTACATAAGGAAACTCGTCGACGAATACAGGGCATCGTCGATGAGTACAGAAGAGAATTCGTCAACAAAGCTACGTCTCGTCGACGAGAAAATACCGAGAGGAGTTCTAAGGCAGCCTAAATTTCATTAAAGAATACAGGGCTTCATCGACGAAATTAATGAAGGACTCATCGACGAGGTGACGTGTCTCGTCAACGAATCTGGCAGTATAAATCTTTGAAAATCAGGATTTTTATCCATTTACCAGCGCCCCTCTCTCTCTCTCCTCTCTCTCTCTCTACGAATCCTCTCCCTTCTCTCTTCGATTTCGGCCCCACCAGTCACCGGATCAACAATCTAAAGCTACCACGACGCTCCTGGCGAAATTCTCTACAAGTCTGCCAGAGCAGATTGTTAGGAAAACGAAGTTGGATTTCATCCCAAATTCAGGGTAAGGTCTTTTATTCAGTTTTTGACTTCCTAACAGTTATAAGAAATGATGTAGACTAAGAAATACTGATGTTTTGTTCTGGGGGATTGCGTTTTCAAGAAGTTGGATTAGGAACCCTATGGGTATAGAGCTAGAATTTTATAGGGGCTTTTCAAAGTTAGGGTAAGGGAAATATGCTATGCTAAGAGTTTTAATAAAGTTAATAGCGATTTTATAGATGTATATTTATGCCAGTTTATTATACAAGTTTTATCAAATATGAGCTTAAATGATTGTGTGGCCTAAGTGATTTTCATGGGATGAAGTAATCTATATAGCTCTTATGATATATATCATACTATACGGAATGCATGGAAGTAGACAGTATGTACAATTTATATGGTTCTTTTCAGTATTCTTATGAACAATTTCATGAAACAGATAGATACATATATATATGTATACACGCATACAGTTTTATTCAGATCAGTATTTATATTACAGCTTTATACAGAACAGTACACACAGAGTTTTAGTATGCCATGTTCCTATTACCATAACATACAGAGTATACAGACAGAGTATATAGACAGAATATACAGATAGAGATACAAAGGTAGCATCAAGATGCTACGGATGCAGTATACAATTTTACAATATATATACAGTACATAAAGATAGCATTATGGTAATTTTGGAACATGGCGAAAACAATAAAAGAATATATATATATATATATATATATATCTGTGTGTGTGTGTGTGTGTGTGTGTGTGTGTGTGTGTAGTATTAGATCCCTGTGGAAAGGTTTTAGACAGACACATTATAGAGACAGTTTACAGAGCACAGTACCGTTGCTATATTCAGATAGAGTGCAACCACACATTTCAGATAGTGTGTGGGTACCGTCTAACCGTGCTCGGAGAGGATGCAGCTCCTCAGTACGCTAGTTAGAGGGGGCTGGTTAAACGAGGTAGCAATCAGTCCCGTGCCTAGGAGAGGATGCAGTTTGACCGGGCTGAGGTAGTGTAGAGTATATTGACTTATCTGGAGGGCCAACCAGATAGAGTCCCGCCTACGGGCCGCACAACCCTGTCATGAAGGGTCAAATCATGACGTACAGAGTCCCAGGGACTAAGTACAGTTATATCTATATGTATACAGTTTTACAGTATATGATGAATATAGTATGATATTAACAGTATGAAAAGTAGAAAATACAGACGATACAGTACATTTTTAAATTGAGCAAGAAAGATATGTTTTATAGATTATTTATTGCATTACAGTTCAGTTGCTATTTTTAAGTATTTTTAACTTAGTTGCCACACACTAGTAATAGCATATTTCCACTTACTGAGCGTCGACTCACCCCATTACTCTAACATTTTTCAGGTGAGCCAGTGAGGCGAGCAGATTAGGCTCGCGAATAGAGTGTAGCTCAGATCACCCTGGTTATAGGGTGAGTTTTTGTCAGAGTGGTGTATGTTTTTGGATAGATGACACTGGGAGGGATATTTTTGTATGGTCTGTATATTATGGATTCTGGTATTGTACAGTTTATGTATAAATGGTTTTATAATTTATGTTTCCGCTGCGTAGGAATGTTTATTGTATATTTATGGAAAAAAAATGGTATAAATTTTGAGGTCGTTACACCCAACATATCCTCTAATATCTGAATCGTCCTCTCTGACTATCCATTAGTCTGGGGGTGAAACGTTGTACTAAAATTCAGCTGAGATCCCAAGTGTAACGCCCTGACACGCAACGTGGGGCCTGGGGTGCAACGGAAATAAGTGACATCTGTGTTCCTGATACCATATTCAATATTAATGCAACGGAAATAAGTGATACATTCTCCCAACACATTACTAGAGTTCTAATTACTATTATACATAAATGTCTCCAAATATCCATATTACAACCCATAATACTGTACAAAAAGAAAACTTAGTCCATACACACTACATATACAGACTTTACAACTAGCTCGGCCCCTCTAGCCCTGCTAAACACGATCCCTGGTGTTTCCTAAAAAGATAATTTGTATATTGGGGTGAGACACTTCTTGTCACTCCCCAAACCCCGAAATGGGACCCAGGGGTGAGAATGTAACCTAACCTGTCCCTGTATCATATAAATCATCACAGATACAGTACAAAGGATGAGGGTCTGACCCCGTGGGGTTCCCAGGCACCCTAAACACATCCAAACACAATCATACATGCAACGAAACAACCATACATACATATTCAGTACCATACCATAGTCTATACAAGAGTAGAAACAATGCTCTATCAAAATGTACAAACGGGTGCCTAATACATCCCAAAATGGCAACCCACCAAAATTACAGTCCTAGCACTTACCCAGCGCTAAACGCAGTACACCAGCCACTACACACCCTACACTAGGACTCTAATTCCGGTTACACGAAGGACCTGTAAAAATGTACGTATAGCAGGGGTGATACACCTCTCAGTAAGGAAGAATGCAGGTTATATCGGTGTGTGGCATTTGAGTGCTATCATGATACAACATACACGCAGTTAAATGCATTCCAGTACTAATTTCCACAGTGCATACACGCACACATACACATGCACATGATCAGCAATCTCGGTGTCATCACACCTTTCGGCCCGAAGCCGGTCCACGACAATCCGGCATTGGCCCAGCCGACCCGCGAAGCACGACACCACCGGCACATGGCTAGTCCCTGACTCCCATGGCATCGTACCGGCACTAACTGGGGGATCCACACCCTTCGGCCTGATCTGCCGGTATAGGCTCACACCCTTGGATATAGAGCTGAACACTCTTGCTTACGTGGCAGGCGATAAACACGCCCTCAGATATAGAGTCGGACACTCTCAGTACCCATACAATTTGGAACCCTTTTCCTACTAGCCATTTAACATATCACACACACATGCATGCTCATATAACCAAACAAACCACACCCATTTGGTAATCTAAATCATGGTTTTCCAAACAAATACAGTTTAAACAAGTCAAGGCACGATCATCCTAATATCACAGTATAAATCAACATATACCCACGTTTTTCAACAAAACCAGGGATGCAGCCCGTCGCCCCCTTTTTCCCAAAACTGTAATAATGAAAAACTCATAGTTTTCCCCGTTAGATCCCCCCAAATTAGTAGTCAAAACACACACAGGACCATGAATCACAGTTACATCGAGTCCGATTTCAAAAATAACCAATATAAACATAGTTCCCCTTAACTTTTCCCCGAATCACAAATCCTGAACTCCAAGGCCCCTAAAAAGCGAATCGAGTTCCAAAACCTACAAATTACAGTACAGAATATGCTCACAAGACAGTTACCTACAAAACTACCGGATCAAAATTAAAAATCGAGCCTTACCTCGATTTTTTGCCAAAACCCAAAAACCTCCGAAACGAGATTCTGATCCATAGAAGTTGCAGTGAATCCTTCCACAATCCTCGTGGTAACTTCAGATTTTCGATTCCATCAACTATCGGCGAAGAAATCTAGAGAGAGAGAGAGAGAGAGAGAGATTTGAAGTTTCTTAATGAAGAAGTAATGGAAATTTCCTTTTATAGCCCTTTGACCCGGCCCAATTTCGTCGACGAAATGGTGCCTTCGTCGACGAATCTTTCACTGACTTCGTCGACGAATCGGTGGCCTCGTCGACGAATCTGGCATCTCCGGTTTTTTCGAGACTCCTCGGCTTCTCCTCGTCGATGAGTCTCTGAATTTCGTCGATGAGAAGAACAAAGGCTTCGTTGACGAAATCTGCCAAATTCCCAATTTTGCCCCTCTCTTATTTATTTAACTCATTTATCACGGTTCGGGTTCTTACACTTCTCAATAAGGAAAACTAAGTTAAAATTAGTGTGTGGCCAGCATGAATTTTAGTGTATACATAAAATAACCACTTTTCCATTTAACTGAAAATAGTATGTAAATATATATTCATTATACACCATTAAAAAAAATGCCTTTTTTCCCTCCCACGGTATAAGCCAGTTCAATAAATATTTAACATCATTTACATAAATCAACAAATATGCATAAAAGATACTCCCTGTGACTAACACCATTTACTTCCCCCATGGTACGGGTTGTGTAGCCCAAAGGCTGGACCAGGTCTAGGTGATCAGCCCAAAACAAAATCAAAATATCCCTCTGCAAGTTTGTCTATAGGCATCCACAGCCAAGTTGTAGGCTCAATGCCCTTACTTCATCCTCACGCAAGCTATCAACTGAGGTCACCCTACACTTCTATCAAGAACAGTGTGGGCGCACATGGTCTAATAATCAATAACTAGCAACGGTACCGTACTCTCAAAACAACTGGTCCCCAGGGTTACTAAAGCATATCATGCAATTTAAGTAATTAAAAACTATAGTTTAAATTATTTCATTTCAAACTGCCATTAAATAAAAACTTGGCCCCCAACCGTCAAATAAACCCGGCTCACAACGTCAAATAAAACATGGCCCCCAGCCATCATATAAAACCCAGCTCATAGCCGTCAAATAAAACTTGGCCCCCGACCATCATATAAAACCCAATTCACGATCATCATATCAAATCTCTGTATTATGCACAATCAATTCCAGTATGTTTCACCAATAGTTCCAATATATTTCACAATCATTTCCAAATTTGGTTACACGATAATCATATAAATTTATTCACTTGCCACATAATTTCAATATTCAAACACAATCTAGGAGACAACCAAGAAAACACTATATTTTTAGTTCATAAGATAAATCAAATTTTCCACCATTCGTATTATTCAAAATACCGTACCATATATTTTAGGTTTGTAAAATCCTTGTTGAACGGTTGGTTTTCAAAATAATCTTTGAACTCATAAATAAATAAATATATAACATTTTAATCAGTTCATATTTAATAAAAATCCTGATTTAACTTAATCCCCTTACTTGTTTACTAAGATATTTCCTATGAAGACCCTAAACCAAACCCATGGTGCCACGAAGCTCAAAAACTCTAAAACCACATTTTCCCAGTTCCATCAACTCAACCCCAAAATTATAATTTCCTTAATATTCCTAAGCTCACAAAATTCCCAATAACTATTTTAACATTTCCTTAACCTATAAACTCCAAATAAATAATTAAATTCCCAAAAAAAATAAATTTGCGTAATTCCCTAAACCTTACTCTCGCTTGAAGTGGTACCTGAAAAGCCCAGTTCAAAAATTTACTCCGCTAGACTTGTAGAGAAACGCTCATAGAACATCATAGTGGTTTCTGATCGTCGGTTTGGCTAAAAATTTAAGGAGAAATTGAAGAGAGAGAGAGAGAGAGAGAGAGAGAGAGAGAGAGAGAGAGAGAGAGAGATGACAAAATTGGTGGGGGTCTGTTTGATTTCAAAACTTCCTCAGGAAGTTACTTTATATATATATATATATATATATAATATTAAATTAATATATATTATATTGTTTAATTAATATTTATTATTTAATTTATTAATTTTAATTTTAATTTTAATTTTAATTTTTTTAATTATTTTTTTTTTTACATTTCCTTGCATATTATTTTTTGGGGCGTTACATTCTCCCCTCCTTATAAAAAATTTTATCCTCAAAATTTGCTAATTAACAATAAGCAAGTCTATATATATATATCTATATATATATAGATAGACTAACCAAACAACCGACTAAAATGCCACAGTTACCTAACTAGTGTGGACCCTCGTTAAATAACTATGCTACCTCCAGCATATAATGCTTCATCCAATGTCATTTCAATACTAGCTTGGTAGGCTATTATTATAAGCAAACTCCACCAGTGGCAAGTAGTGAATCCAGCTACCTCCAAAATCTAACACACAAGTTTGAAACATATCTTCTAATATTTGGATAGTCCTCTCTGTTTGTCCATCAGTTTAGGGGTGAAAAGTCGTGCTAAAAGTCAACTGGGACCCTAAAGCTCTCTATAAGCCCTTCCAAAACTGAGATTTGAATCGTGGGTTTCGATCTAAAACGATGGACACTGGTACTCCGTGAAGTATAACTATTTCCTAGATATATATTTTTGTTAATCTACTCATGGAGTAGTTAGCCCTGACTGGAAGAAAATGGGCAATTTTCGTCAAACGGTCCACGATCACCCATGTGGTGTTTTGCCCATGCAGTGCCAATGGCAACACTGTAACAAAATCCATGAAGATATGCTCACATTTCCATTCTGGAATATGAAGTGGTTGTGATGGCCCTGCTGGCCTCTGGTGCTCAGCCTTTACCTGCTGACATGTCAGACACTATTCTATGAATCTGGAAATCTCCCTCTTCATGTTGCTCCACTAGAAGGATTCTCGCAGATCTTTATACATCTTGTGCTTCTCGGATGAACAGTATAGGGAAAGCGATGAGCCTTCTCCAGAATTTTCTTTTTAATCCCCGTGTCGTTAGGCACACACAACCTAGTGTGAAATCTAAGAACTCCATCCTCAAAAACATTAAAGTCTGGTTGCTGCTCACTCCGCACTTTCTCCATAATTTCCATCAACTCCGCGTCTCTCATCTGAGCGACTTTAATTTTCACCTATAAAGTTGGATGAATGATCAAACTGGCCATGATCTTCTTGTGGATCGATGTCCACTAACTCTACACCCAACCTCTCTAGGTTCATCTTGAACTGATGTTGTACAACAATAGTTGAAACTAATGCACCCACCGATTCCCAACTCAAAGCATCAGCTACCACATTAGCCTTTCCTAGATGGTAACTAATGGTAGAGTTGTAGTCTTTAATAAACTCAAGTCATCTTCTCTGCCTAATAGAGAAACATTTTTGTTTTGATACTAACCAAATGATCATTATTATAAATCTATATTTTTTTTTTTTTGGTTATTACATCTTCCCCTCCTTATAAAAATTCCGTCCTCGAAATTTACTAAAATTAAAATGAGTACCTTGTATAATGTTGTACTTTTATCCGATCCTGCTATCGTCGAAAAGATGTGGGCATTTTTGGCGTATTTCTGCTTCTAGTTCCCATGATGCTTCCTCAATGTCATGGTTGTGCCAGAGCATTTTTACCAATGAAATATTCTTCGTGCGTAACTCCTGATCCTTCTTGTCTAAAATCTGGGTTGGTACTTCTTCATATGATAGAGTGTCACTAACTTTTAATGACTCATAACTTATCACATGAGAAGGGTCTGGAACGTACTTCTTTAACATTGAGACATGGAATACATCATGAATTCTCAATAGTGCAGGAGGTAGGGCAATTCTGTAAGCAACTTGACCAATCTTCTCCAATACCTCGAATGGTCCAATATACCTACGGCTTAGTTTGCCCTTCTTCCCAAACCTCATGATTCTTTTCAAGGAGCGACTTCTAAAAATATATTATCCCCCACTTCAAACTCCAACTCACGCCGACGAGCATTCGCATAGCTCCTTTGCCGACTTTGAGCGGTTTTTATTTTGTCCCGGATGAGCTTAATTTTCTCAAAGGTCCTTTGTATAATCTCGGGACCTAAAATTTGTCGTTCGCCAACCTCATCCCAATATAATGGGGATCGGCACTTTCGACCATATAACGCTTCATACGGTGCCATCTCTATGCTGGACTGATAACTGTTGTTATAGACGAACTCAACTAACGGCAAATACTGAATCCAACTTCTTTGAAATCCAGTACACAAGCTCTCAACATATCCTCCAATATCTGAATGGTTCTCTCCGATTGTCCATCAGTTTGAGGATGAAATGTCGTGCTGAAAGTAAGTCATGATCCCAAGGCACTTTGCAAACTCTTCCAGAATTGTGATGTGAATTGTGGATCTCGATCAGATATGATAGACGCGGGCACGCCATGAAGTCTAACTATCTCTTGATCATACAACTCTGCAAGCTTGGTCATAGAGTAGTTAACTTTGATCGAAGTAAAGTTAGCAGTTTTCGTTAGACGATTAACAACCACCCAGATGGCATTCTGTCCATGAAGTGTTGTAGGCAGCCCAATTACAAAATCCATGGAGATGTGCTCCCATTTCCACTTGGGAATGTGGAGTGGTTGCAGTGGTCCTGCTAGTCTCTGATGTTCAACTTTTACTTGCTGACAAGTAAGACACTGTTCCACAAATTATGCAATCTCCCTCTTCATGTTATTCTACCAAAAAGACTCTCTCAAGTCTTGATACATCTTCGTGCTTCTCGAATGCACTGTATAAAGAGATCAATGAGCTTCTTCCAAGATTTTTCTTTTGATATCTTTGTCATTGGGCATACACAATCTAGTTTGGAATCTCAAAACTCCATCATCAGAGATGCTAAAATCTCCCTTCAATCCACTCTGTACCTTACCCATAATCTTCACTAGCTCTGCATCTTCCATCTGTGCAACCGTAATCTTTTCCGATAAGGTATGTTGAATTACCATATTAGCAATAAGAGCTTGATGATTTCTATAACGACCCGAATTTTAAATGAAATTTAAATAACAAAGAAAGGAAAATTGGAAAAGGAAAATAAGGGAAGCTGCCAAGCTTCGTCGACGAACACAGGGTTTCATCGACGAAGGCTTTGAAGATTTCATCGACGAACACAAGGCTTCGTTGACGAGAAAATGCCGAGAGGGGTTTCTGAGCTAACTGAATTTCATCGATGAGGAGTGGATTTTGTCGACGAAATTTGTGAAGGACTCGTCGACGAAGGTCGGGCTGGTCGACGAATCCTGCTATTTATATATATATATGAAAAATCTGATTTTTATTCATTTACAAGCTTCCTCTTCACTCTCTCTCTCTCCTCTTCGGCCCTCTCACTCTCTCTCTTCAATTTTGGCCCCACGAGTCGCCGGATCAAAAATTTGAGGCTACCACGACGTTCCTGGCGAAGTTCACTACGAGTTTTCCGGAGCGGATCGTTGGGAAAACAAAGTTGGAAATCATCCCTGGGTTGAGGTAAGGCTTTTTAAGCCAAATTAGACTTTATGGTAGTTATAGAAATTGATGTATACATGAAAATACTGATGTTTGATACTGGGAGTTTTGAGTTTCAAGGTATTGATCAGGAAGTCATACGGGGGTCAGGCTAGGATATTTTTAGGGCTTTCTCAGTAGCCAGGTAAGGGAATAAACTAAAACAGTTATTTTTCATACAATTTATTATTATTTATGAGTAAATTTATTTTCAAAAAAGCAAATGTTATACCTGTATATTATAGATGAAATGTACGTTTGGGAAATACTGCTATTATGATGAAACATATATGTATGTATGAGATGCCAGAGAATTATGATTTTAGAACAAGAAGTATGATTTTATACAGTGTACGTGTGGCATGAATATTATGTTATGTGAACATATTATGATATGAAAGATTTTATGAACAAAGTATGATTTCAGGTATTATGAAAAGATATGTTATGTTACGATCATTTTGACGAATGTATGATAAATGAATTATTTTCAGAATGTATATACCTGAAACGATGTTGGCACGAGGCCATGTATTTTATGTTATCGGCACGAGGCCGTATTTATGTTTTGGCGCGAGGCCATGTATTTATATTATCGGCACGAGGCCATATTTACGATTTTGGCACGAGGCCATGTATTTATGATTTCGGCACGAGGCCGTATCTATGTTTTCGGCACGAGGCCGTGATGATGTTATGTATGTTCATGTACTATATGTTATTATAACCAGGATGTTAGTTTAGTTCAGTTCAGGGCTCGGTACCGTAGCTATATTGTAGATCAGATATCTACGTCAGATTAATGCTAACCATTCCACGAGGGGATAGGAGATGGATAGTCGATGTGGCTTTCAGTAGAGTGTGGACATCCACCTAGCAGTCTGGACCAGGGTGTGGCGGGCCCATCGTACTTACAGACATATTTGATTCGACAGTGGTTGGGTCCCGCCTTCGGGCTGCACAACCCGTCATGGGGGGTAATACATGACATTAACTAGCTATTCATCCTGGGTATATTTTCAATATTACAGTTATAACGGATGCTTATGTATGTTATGATTTATTAACAAATATGAAAGTACATGATTATCCAGTATGATATTATGATTATTTCCAGAGTTATGAAATGTACTGTATATGTATAAGCACTTTAAATGTTCATGTTGTCACACGGCTGTATTTAGTTTATTTTCCCTTACTGAGAAGTGTCTCACCCCCAACATTAACATATTTTTCAGGAAACCCAGAGAAACCGACGGGTCAAGGCCGCCATTGAGTGAGTGGAGCTTCCCTACTAGAAGGGTAAGCGATGAACTAGGACTAGGAGATTTTTTTGTTGTATGGTCCTAGTGTTGTTTTTTATTTTTAGAGATTGTACATATAAACATATATTGATGATGTAGTAAACTCTGATATTATGTTTTATGGATGGATGATTTAAATTTTATGTTACTGCTGCTAGGTTTTCCGTTGTGATTGACAGGTGTCCCCGCTACCCACTGGTTTGGGTTGACCATTTTTATTTATTATGTGACATTTTATGTTAAAGAAAATTAGGGTCGCTACAATTTCCTTCCACTATTTCCACACCAAATCTTTCCAGGTCCATCATGATTTGATGTTGGGTCACCATTGTCGAGACTGACGCATTCATTGACTTTCAACTTAATGCATCTGCTACCACGTTGGCTTTCCCCGGGTGATAGTTGATGGTGCAATCATAATCTTTGATTAATTCTAACCATCTTCTCTGTCTCATGTTTAATTCCTTTTGCGTGAAAAAGTATTTGAGACTTTTGTGGTCTGTAAAAATCTCACACCTTTCACTATACAGATAGTGTCTCCAGATCTTTAGTGTGAATACCATAGCTGCCAGTTCCAAATCATGTGTTGGATAATTCTTCTCGTACTCCTTGAGTTGTCGAGAAGCATATGCAATGACCTTCCTCTGTTGCATTAATACACACCCGAGCCCTTTCTAAGTGCATCATTGTAAATCACAAAATCATCTTCTCCTGATGGAATTGTCAGCACCGAGGCACGTGATAATTCTTAAAAGCTTTGCTCACATTCATCAGTCCACTCATACTTCACATTCTTTCTTGTAAACCTCGTCAGAGGACCAGATATTTTAGAAAACCCTTCCACAAATCAACGATAATATCCTCCCAGACCTAAGAAACTCCTAATATCATGAATATTCTTCGGTCTTGCCCAATCCACTATTGCCTATATTTTACTTGGGTCCACAGAAATATCATCCTTAGATATCACGTGCCCTAAGAATGTAACTCTTTCTAGCCAGAACTCACATTTCTTAAGTTTGGCATAGAGTTTCTTTTCTCTTAATACTTTGAGTACTAGCCTCAAATGGTTCTCATGTTTCTGTGGGCTTTTTGAATAAATCAAAATATCATCAATGAAGACGACCACAAATTGATCTAAATATTCACGAAAGACCCTGTTCATAAGGTCCATAAATGCAATAGGAACATTGGTCAGTCCAAATGGCATAACTAAGAGTTCATAGTGACCATATCTCGTTTGGAATGCAGTCTTTGGAACATCTTCTGATTTGATTTTCACTTGATGGTACCCTGATCGGAGGTCAATTTTAGAGAAGACTTGTTTTCCTTGGAGTTGATCAAACAAGTAATTTATGCGAGGTATTGAGTACTTGCTCTTAATTGTCACTTTATTTATTTCCCAATAATCAATACACATTCTCATCGATCCGTCTTTTTTTTTAACAAGTAGTACCGGTGCTCCCTATGGTGACACGCTGGGTCTGATGAATCTTTTGTCCAGCAACTCTTGTAATTGTTCCTTCAGTTCTTTCAATTCTACCGATGTCATTCTATATGGAGCTTTGGATATCGGTGTCATTCCTGGTAGTAGGTCGATAATAAACTCGATTTTGCAGTCAGGAGGTAGCCCAGGTAAATCCTCATGGAATACATCCGAGAATTCCCTTACTATTGGGATATCCTCAAGCTTTAATTCTTCCCTTGGTGCCTCCACCACACATGCTAGGTACCCCTGACATCCATTCAAGAGTAATCTATTTGCCTAGATGGCCGACAATATTTGTGGTGAAGGGCATACACGAGTTCCATTGAACTTGTATTCTTGCTCTCCAGAAGATCTAAACACCACCTCCTTATTATAACAATTTATACTAGCATAGCTAGAAGCTAGCCAGTCCATCCCAAGAATTACCTCAAACTTGTGCATACTAAATACTATCAAGTTAGTCGGTAGTATTCTTTCCTCAACACAAATTGGGTAACCTTTAAGTATTTTTCTACATACTATCGAGGTTCCCGTTGGTGTAGCCACAGATAACTTAGTTTCTAATGGTTGAGTCTCTACCCCACATATTTTAACATAAGTTGTAGATATAAAGGAGTGTGTGGCTCCAGAATCAAATAATATTACTACTTTCTTGGAGAATATGGGACTAATACTTGTCACCACATCATTAGTATTTTCTGCATCTCCTAGAGTGAGGGCATAGACACGCGCCTGAGCGGTGTTTTGTTGATTGTTGTTTCAAGGTGCCTGGTTGCCTCCTCTTTGTTGATTTAGGTTGTAGGATTTGTTTTGTGGGCATTCTCATTGCATGTGACCAGGTTTACCGCACCGATAACAGACCCCTAATCCAGACCGACACTCACCCCCATGCATTTTGTTGCATTTTGAACAAGGGGTGCTTTGTGCATTATTTGGATTTCTCGCTGCTTGCCCTTGCCCCACATTATTGTTTTTGTTGTTGTTGTTGTTGTTGTTGCTCCTTTTCCAAGGTCCTTGATTTCTACTAGAGTGAAACCCTTGTGGCATGGGCCTCTTTCTCTGGTCGAATATTTTTGCACTCTGTAGACTTTCTTCTGTCTTCGTTGCTTTGTTGACCAATTGGGAGAAGTCTTCAAGCTCGAATACTGTTACCATTTCATAAATCCTTTAGTTCAAGCCTTCTTCAAATTTTCGGGTTTTCTTTGAATCATTCGGAACCAAATATGATGCAAACCGGGATTAATCAATGAATTTTGCTGCATATTGTTGTACGTCCATATTTCCCTATTTTAACTCCAAAAACTCCCTCACCTTAGCATCTCTGGTGGTTTTGGGGAAAAATCATTCAAAGAAGACTTCCTTAAAACGCTCACAGGAAAGGATTGTTGGATTTGGTCCTTCCTCTAGGAGTAACTTTTTTGAGTTCCACCAGCGTTTGGCCTCACTGGTCATTTTATAGGCAGCATATAACACCTTTTGTGCGTCCGTGCAATGAAGGACTCGTAGTATTTCTTCCATTGATTGCATCCAATCTTCTGTAGCAATTGGATCAGCTTTTCCCTCAAAAGTTAGAGGGTGCATTCGATTGAACTATTCAACCGTACAACCTTCATGGGTTGGTGGACCATTCCATTCCTTGGAGTTCCGCAAAAATTCCGCCATGACTTGTGTCATATCATGCAACACTGTAGTAGCATTGATGTCTTCTCCATTGCAAGTCCCCATATTATTCTCGTTTCTTTCAACACTCACGTTGTTGTTCCTCGGGTCCATTCTGAGGGAAAGGACTAGAGTTATTTTAAAATCATGAACTTATCTTTAAAGTTTAATCAAAGTTATAGGCAAAAAAAAAAACATCCTAGTTTACCCAATCTTACCTACATCATGGTTTATGCCTATGCTCTGATAAAATTATTTCTTAAAGTCTATAGAACTTATAACCTATTGCTCTGATACTAAATGTAACACCCCAACCCCAAAGGATCTGAGATATTTACTTTTTACTGTTGATTTACAGCGGAAGTAAATAAACTCAATTATTATGAAACCAGAGCGCTAATTAACTGCATTACAATAATTTATTTTCAAAAAAAGAAAAATTACACAATAGATAATCATCTGGCATCATAATAATATTACTAATAAATCCTTATTTTTCTATCCTCACTCGCATGCTTGCTATGTCTGATTTCCGATATGCCCTTTAGAGTCATCTGAAATGTAAAATATGATTGGGGTGAGACGACGCTCAGTAAGTAAATAAGATTATTATTAATGTGTGGCCAAAATGAGCTTTTAAAATTTTTGTAAAACAATATTTAATACCATAACTTCAAAATTGCTTCTAAAATAAATGTAAATTTAAAAATTTATGCATAAAACTTTTATCATCAATTATAATAGTAAAATTTAATAATCATATACTGTGACTGTTAAATTAAACTTTTAACTTTACAACTGTAAAAATATTTAATTATATACATATATATATTTTTCCTTATACGTTTCCTTTAGATCATCATTTAGGCACAAGAATGACCCTTTTCATATAAACATATACTTGTCCTTCAAATCATCAATAACTATGTACACGTAATTAAATATGTATAAACATATATTGTAAAAATCAACCTTAGGTCTGCTAGTCGTAAGTCATGTTTACTCCCATGATTGGGTTGTGCAATCCAAAGACTGGACTTAACTGACTGGCCGACCAAACTAAATCAACGTATATAATTATTAAGTGAGATTTCCCTTATTAAGTCCTGATCCGAAACCAGGTATGCACTCAGGAGAAATCTACTAACATATAAAACCACTCTATAAACGGTGTAGGTGCACTCTGATCCGTTTAAATTTTAAGCTATGGTACCGAGCATCTGTAGTTTTGAACTTCCTTTGTTATAAGGGGTTTTAAAATCATCTTATTATAATTTATGCAATTTAAAATAATCTCGTGAAAATCTCATTTTTACTCATATTTTCATGAAACATGCAACGTAGAAATAAACTCATGCTACACAATTTTTGTGTTAAAATATATATATATATATATATATATATATATATATATATTTGAATAGAAAGAAATGCTGAAAATTACCCGAGTGAATTAGAAATTTCTTAACCCAAAAATAAATGCAAGATATTAAAGATTAAAATTGGTATAATTAAATATGCGTAAAAATAAATTCAGGAGAATTTTATGAAACTAAGTAACATAATCGAAATTTACTTACAAATAAACTCGGGTATAAATTTTAAATGAAAATATAACATAATCAAATTTATTTATCTCTTCTTTTACCTTGTGCTACGAACACAATGACTATCTCTAAGAAATGAGATCGGAAAGAGTGGGTGAGTGAGAATTTAATTATAACCAAAATTCTCCCTTCACCACTAATTCTTTTACTCACTAATCATTCTTTTCCTTGGAAATTTTTTGTGAAAAATGAAGGTTGAGAGTTTCTTATTTATAGGAAAATTTTGGGGAAGAAATGGAATTTGTAAAAGTGTAGGGAGATTGGTGAAATTATAATTTTTTTTAAAATTAAAGAATGGTCATGGGATGGGTTAGGTATGGATTGAGTATTAGATGGGAATGGGGATCATGTGGGGGAAATGGGAGTGCTTGCTAACATTCCCATTTAATTAATTTCTAATTAATTTATTTATTTAATTAATTTATTTTAAATTTTTTTAAATCATTATTATTATTATTGTTATTATTTTTAAGCTATATTTTAGTTTTTTTTTTTTAAAGAATTAAGATTGAATTTCGAAAACCCATGTTGGCTCCACATGATCTTGTGGGTCCCACACAACTTTGAGACCCAAGTAGGTCCTACATAACTCCAATAGTCCTCATATGATTTTATGAGCCCTACATAGCTTCTAGACTCATGTGGACCCCCACACGGCTTCGGAACTCATGTGGGCCCCACACAGTCTTGTGGGCCCCGCATAGGATACCTATATTATTATTATTTTATCATATATTTTTACGAATTATATCAGTCAAAACATTATTTTATGTACTTATTTACATATACAAACAATGTCTACCCTGTTTTATCTTATGAAATTCCATTTTGACCAAGCCGACCTCTAGGGAGTGACTGAGCCGCAATGGTCTTTGAGCACTCGCTTAGACAAGGTTTTTTTTAGGCATCAAACATGGAATCAACAATCCTAACAGAGAAACACTTTTGTTTTGATACTAACCAAATGACCATTATTATAATTGTACTTTTTTTTTTTTGGGTTATTACAGAACCAACGATTGTATCCTACCAGACCCAAGAAACTTCTAACCTAGTGCACGTTATTCGATCTCACCTAATCAACTACCGCCTCCACTTTACCTGGGTCCACTGAAATTACCTCTTTGGACACAACATATCCCAGAAATGCAACTTATTTCAGCCAGAACTCACATTTTTTAAATTTAGCAAATAACTTTCCTTCTCTCAGCACCTGAAGCACTATCCTGAGATGTTCCTTGTGTTCCTCCAGGCGCTTTGAATATACCAGTATATCGTCAATAAACACTACCACAAATTGGTCCAAATACTGGTAGAAGACCTTATTCATCAGATCTATGAACACTGCAGGAACATTTGTCAATCCAAACATCATAATTAGAAATTCATAATAGTCATACCGAGTTTTTGATGCAGTCTTCAAAACATCTTCCGCCCTAAACTTCACCTGATGATACCCGGATCGCAGATCGATCTTGGAAAAGACTTGTGTGCCCTGTAACTGGTTGAATAGATCGTCTATACGGGGTAACGGGTACTTGTTCTTCACTGTCACCTTATCAATTTCCTCTAGTCGATGCACATCCTCATCGACCCATCTTTCTTCTTTACAAACAATACTGGCGCTCCCCAAGGTGATATGCTCGACCTAATAAAACCCTTATCCAGAAGTTCCTGTAGCTTCTCCTTGAACTCCTTTATTTTAGCTGGAATCATTCTATATGGAGCCTTAGAAATCGGTGTTGTCCCTGAATTTAACTCGATGGCAAACTCCACCTCGCGATCAAGAGGCAATCCCGATAAGTCCTCTAGAAAAATTTCTGAGAACTCTCTTATCACTGGGATATCCTCCAGCTTAAGTTCCTCCTTCAGTGCTTCTTTGACAAATGCAAGATACCCCTGACAGTTATCTTGAAGCAACCTCTTTGCTTGAATTAGTGAAAGGATCTATGGTGCAGAGCGCACACACGACCCAACTGATGAGCTAAATGCAAGAATTCTGCTGCATTCGAGCTCCGAATGATAGCAGGGAAATATCGCTCAAAGAATAGCTCCTTGAATCGACTCCACGTTACTGGCACGGGATCAGGTCTCTGTTCTTCAATCAATCGCGTTGATCTCCACCAGCGTTTTGCCTCTGTAGTCAGTTTAAATGACACAAATAACACCTTCTGTTCGTATGTACATGAAAGCACCGCCAATATCTCCTTAATGTTTTGAACCTAATTTTCAGCTACAATCGGGTCAGCTCCTCGAGCAAAAGATGGGGGTTTTATCCGCGTAAACTACTTGATCGTGCAACCACACTCCCCCAAGCTCCTAACCATCTCAGCCATCACCTGCTAGGTGACACTGCGCAACACTGCATTTGTATCTCCACCTCCCATACTAGAGGGTCCTGCTCTAACATCTCTAGCATTTGTATCACTCCTCCCTGGGTCCATCATGAAAAGATAAAAAACATAATATAAGGACATTATCACCCATACCGATCTAATTTATTTCATCTAATTGAAATCTCATATTCACTATTAACTACCCTCTCTAGTCCTAACTCAAAATCCAATCCTGCAACCTAGACACACGACTCGTCAATAATTTACTATGGCTTTTCTGAAATCGTCGCCCTAGAAAAGACACAGAAACCACCACGAAAATTATGTACCCAGACCATGGAACAAAACCTCAAATCCTTTTCCTATATTCTAGTATTATTTTTCATTAGACTCTAGGGTCTACAGAACCTAACAACCTAGGCTCTGATACCAAATTGTAACGACCTACTTTTTCATGCCATTTTTTTTTCACTTAATATATAGCAAATCTCTCTGTATTATCTGCTAAAACATCTTAGGCCCCAGGGGAGCACTGACGAAACTCTATACACATTACATTCTTAAGCAGCGGTAAACATAAAACTGTAAACTATATTTACAATACCAGAAATTTAAAAGTCCCAAAATATATATTACAAAACTCCCAGTGACATCCATCAAAACCCTAGAATCTACCCAAACTATAAGGACCTGAATCCGAGTGGGTTCCTACATATAAATTTTTCAGTAAACGCAAATAAATCTAAATTATTTTTATTACGAGAGAACTAATTAGTTTTATTACAAATATATGTCTCAACTATTAAAATGAAAATTTCTAAAATTCTAAAATACACAAACATATTCTAAATTGTATTATGCTAATTTTTTTATTCTATTATGCTCTTTCTATTCCCACTCATGCACTTGTTACACCAAATTTCTAGCACTCTTCAAAATAATCTGAAATGTAAAATAATGATTGGGGTGAGACGACGTTCAGTAAGTAAATAAGATTATTATTAGTGTGTAGCCAAAATGAGTTTTTATAATTTTTTAATTTCTTAAAATAATATTTAATACTATAACTTTCAAATTGTTTTTAAAATAAATATAAATTTAAAAATTCCTGTATAAAACTTTTACTATCATATATAGTAGTAAAATTTTATAATCATATATTATAACTGTTAAAACTGAATTTTTTAACTTTTAAAACTATAACTATAATACTCAATCATGTATATATACTTTTCATTATTAAATCATTATCTAGGCACAAAAATGCCCCCGTTCACATAAACATATACTTTTCCATCAATTCATCAATAGTTCTATATACGTAATTAAATATGTATATACACGTACTGTAAAAAAACCACTCTTAGGCCTGTTAATCGTAAGTCATGTTTACCCCCATGACTGGGTTGTGCAGTCCGAAGACTGTACTTAGCTGACTGGCTAGTTAAACTAAATCAACGTACATCATCATTAAGTGAGATTTTCCCTATTAAACCCTGGTCTGACCCAAGTGTACACTCAGGAGAAATTCACTATCATATAAAATCACTCTGTAAACAGTGTAAGTGTACTCTGATCCGTTTAAACTTTAAGTTGCAGTACTGAGCATTCGTAATTTTTCTATATCATCTGAACCATAAGGGGTTTTAAAAATATTTCTATTATATAATTTCTACAATTAAAATAATATCATGAAAATCTCATTTTTACTCATATTTTCATGAAATACACAACATAAAAAAAAAAAATCAACTCATGTAATCTTTACTCATATTTTTGTGAAATATGAAACGTATAAATAAATTCATGTCACACAATTTTTATGTTAAAGATATTTTCTTAATTAGATATTAATGATGTAAAATACTCGAGGGGTTTAGAACATTTCGTAACTCAAAAATAAATGCAAATATATTAAAGATAAAATTAGTATAATTAAATATGTGTAAAAATAAACTCAAAAGAATTTTATGAAACTAACTAACATAATCGAAATTCACTTATAAATAAATTTGGGTATAAATTTTAAATAAAAATCTAACATAATCAAATTTACTTACAAATAAACTGGGATATGAATTTTAATAAAAGTCTAACATAATTAAATTTACTTACCTCTTACTTAATCTTGTGTTACGATCACAATGAATATCTTTTAAAAAAATGAGACCAGAAAGAGTGGGTGAGTGAGAATTTTAATTATAGCAAAAATGCTCCCTCCACCACTAATTCTTTTACTCGCTAATCTTTCTCTTCCTTTGGGAATTTTTTTGTGAAAAATGAATGTTGAGAGCTTCCTATTTAGAGGAAAAATTTGGAGAAGAAAATTGAATTTGTAAAAGTGTAAGGAGATGGGTGAAATTATAACTTTTTTAAAATTAAAGAATGGGCATGGGATGGGTTAGGTGTGGGATAGGGATGGAGGTCATGTGGGAGTGTTTGCCACCACTCCCATTTAATTAATTTTTAATTAATTACTTAATTAATTAATTAATTAATTTTTTTATTTTTTTAAAAAATCGTTGTTATTATTATTATTATTATCATTATTATTATTTTTAAGCTACGTTTTAGTTTTTTTTTTTTTTTAAAGAATTAAATTCGAATTTCGAAAACTCATGTAGGTGGGCCCCGCACAATTTTGAGACCCAAATGGGTCCTACGTAACTCCATTAGTTCTCACACGATTTTATGAGTCCTACATAACTTTGGGACTCATGTAGACCCCACACGACTTCGGGACTCATGTAGGCTCCACATAGGATGCCTATATTATTATTATTATTTTATCATGTATTTTTACAAATTATGTCTGTCAAAACACTATGTTATGTATATGTATTTATTTACGTGTACAAACAGTGTTTATACTATTTATCCTATGAAATTCCATTTTGACCAGGCCAACCTTCAAAGAGCGACTAAGTTGCAATGGTCTCAGAGCACTCGCTAAGGTAAGGTCTTTTTTAGGCATCAAATATGGAATCAATGATCCTACAAAAATATACTTCTGTATTAACTTAATGACCATTTTTACTATTTTATTATTATTATTATTATTATTATTATTATTATTATTATTATTATTATTATTATTATTATTATTATTATGCTTTAATCATATATATATTTTTGGGTCATCACACAAACAACCAACACCTAGGAAACACTCACCCTTCAAAAAGGGCAGCGCAAGAACCTCTCTACCTATAAGCCTGATCTGCTCGCCCAACTGGATCACCGAAGAAATGTTAAGTCACTGGGATGAGACAACGCTCAGTAAGAGGAAATATGTTATCACTAGTATATGACAACTGAGTTACACATTTAATATATTGTTATAATACTGGAATTGTAAAACTATTAGTCTAGTATACCGTACAGATTACATTTCTTACAGTTTAAAATACATATGTATATCTGAGTTTTCTAGTTACACATAATTCTAGTATTATAATAAATATGCTACTATAATGTAAATCTGTGTATAGAGAAACAACTGTGATAATACACTGAGAACTGAATGTCATGATTTAACCCCTCATGACAGCGTAGTGCGACTCGTATGCGGGACTTAACTCTGATTGGCCCACCAGGTAAGTCAATTTGAAACTCTACCAACCGCCAATCCGGCCCACTACAATCTCTCCGGGCTCGATAACTAATCTCTACCTCGTCAAACCGGCCTTCTCAACCTAGAATACTATAGAGACTGCAATCTCTTCATAGACACTGTTGACGGAACCTACATACTATCTGAAATATGTGGTTGCACTTAAATCTAAAAATAGCAACGACACCGTACTCTACTGTCTGATTCTGACTGAATATTTCTTCAAAGTATGATACTATTTAGTACGGATACTTATAATCATCTTACTGTTTTTACCATGATTTTGAAATAACCATAACATTTTTAAACTGATCTATATAATCTGAATATCTGATTGTATAACTGAATAACTGAGTATTATGGTTCTATAGTCATGGCATTCTGAAAAATATTATAAATCACATTTTTTGAAAACTACATATCGATATTTTCTGCTAATATACTGTAAAATATGGTATTTGTAAAATTATATAAATACTATACTAAACTGTTGTGAACTCATACCACACGATTAAGTAATTAGATTCTCATCCTCTAAAATCTGCGTTTCCTGCTATAATAATAATATTCTGGAAAAACTGAATATTAAACTGATATATATACATAATTTTTTGGTAAACTTTCTAAAATTTCTAGCATAGCATATTTCTCTTACCTATTTGATTGGAAGACTGGACTCCACTCAAATCTCGCACCCTCAGTGTACCAACCCCAAAAACCTACATTTACATATACAAATTCTCCAGTAAATCAGTACACCCATATTTCTTGAGATTGCTTATTCATAATTTCTTGAACTATAATTTACCTGAACTCTCGAACAGATACTTGCTAGGGTCCTCAACCCATGACTATAGGGGCCTAAAACACCCTATTCCTAAAAATATGGCACCCCAAATTTATTCCACAAAACACTAGTATATTCTCATAGAATACAAAATCTGACCCCAAATAATACTAGTTATACTGAAAATACTCACATAATCTACTTACCCTGGCTTTGGGATGGTTCCCAAACTTCTCAAATCAACATTCACTCCGACTATACTATAGAGAATCTCCTAGGATCACTGTGGTAGCTTCTAATCGTCAACCCGAGGAGAGACGGAGTCGAAATCTTAGAGAGAAGTCATAGAAACCATTTTAGAGAGAGAGAGAGAGAGAGAGAAGAATTATAAAATGAATTTCCCATCAAAAATCTATTTTAGGGTTATATATAAAATGTTGTCCACATGGCCTCGTTAACGAGCCACGTCACCTCGTCGACGAGTCCAAGTTGTGGTCTCATCGACGAGCGCCTACTCCTCGTCGATGAGATTCAGGCCCTGAAAACACCCTCTTGGTAACTTTTCATCGAAAATATGAATGTCCGTGTCGACGAACCCAAGAAGGATGCTCGTCGACGAGTGTCCTATGTTCATCAACAAGACCTTGTAAATTTCCTTTAAAAATTTTCCCGTTTCTCTCTTTTCTTTTATTAGTTAATACTATAATTATTCAGGTCTCTACAAGATCAGACTCATATAACATATATGGGAACACAATCCTTAGTGCTAAATTAGAAGGATGGGCAACACTCATCAATATTTCTATCAGTAGGATAGACTGCATTGCTCTAATACACACAGGATGTACGTGGTCTTGTACGAAGATTCGTTTTCCAGAAGAGACTTGGAAACAGGCTAATCTTCAGGTAACAATGGGAAATAGTGCAATTCTTTAGATAGGAAAAATTGCAAGAAATGTAAGAATATCGATAAATGTCAAAGACTTTGAGAAGCAAATTCTTTACTTAATTCCAAAATTACCAAATGATTTTCTTTTGGGAAATAAATTCCTTAAGAAATATCAACCATTTACAATATTTTCAGAAGGAATAATCCTAGATAACTATTTCATTCCAAAGTCCTCAAGTACTATTATAAAGAATTATATGATAATCGAGGAAGGAAGATCTAATTATCAGGATAAACTTGATGATTGGAAGGAACTGCTATCAAGAAGTATCCTAAAGGAAAATCAGTCAGAAGAAGAAAGTAATCTTGAAGAAATCAAGAAGCTACTTTCAGAAAACTGGTCGGAGAATCCAAAGACATTATGGCAGAAAGTCATGTCAGAAGCTGATATTGTGCTAAAAAATCTCGATACAATTATCAGAAGCAAAGGGATTAGTTATCCAAATGAAATGATAAGCGAATTTGAGAAACAAATTTAAAAATTATTAAATTTGGGACTTATTAGGCACAGTAAAAGTGAGCACAGAAGTGCTGCATTTATGGTAACAAATCATGCCGAACAAGTACGTGGAAAAGCCAGGATGGTAATTGATTATAAAGATTTGAATAAAGAAACAAGAGATGATGGGTATAATTTTCCTAATCAAGAGTCTTTTAAAAATAGAATAAGAAGGGAGCAACTCTCAGTTCATTCTAAATTCGATTTCAAATCAAGATATTGGCAGATAAAGGACAAAGAAAGAGCGATAGCTCTTATAGTCTTCACGACGCCTATTGGGCTTTTCAAGTGGCTAGATATGCCATTTGGATTGAAAAATGCCCCAGGAATTTTCCAGAGAAGGATGGATAAGGCTTTTGAAGGAATGACTGGATTTGTTGTTGTATACATTGATGATGTTTTGATATTTAATAAAAATACTAAGGACCACTTAGAACATTTGAGGCAGGTGGCACAAGTGTTCAGAAAAGAAGGAAAGGGTCTTTCAGAAAGAAAAACCATATGGATGCAACCTCAAATTGAATTTTTAGGTTTACAAATTCGAGGAAGCGAAAAGGAACTTCGGCCACATATAGTAGAAAGGCTATGTGAATTTCCTAATGAATTCAAAGACAGAAGGTTGTGTCAATGCTTTCTAGGAGTCTTGAATTACATTAGAAAATTTATTAAAAATTTGACAAAAAAGGCAGCACCAATTTAGAGAAAGGTTTCAATAAAGAATCCTTGGAATTAGATTTCAGAGGATATTGAAGTAGTAAAAGCCTTAAAGAAAGAAGCTCAGAATTTGCCAAAGTTAGAATATCCAGATGGTACAGAATTAGGTATAATTCTGGAAATCGATGCTTCAGATATAGTATGGGGATGTGTTTTAAAAGGAAAAAAGATTGATAAAACAGAACACCTCAGTAGATATTGGAGTGGATGTTTTAATGGAGCAGAACTTAATTACCCAATTCATGAAAAGGAGTTGTTGGCACTCCTTAAAGGAATTAGGGCTAATGAACTTTTCTTGGGAAAACCATTCATCGTTAGAACAGATAGTTCCTATGTAAAGCACTTTATGAGAATTAAGTTAAAACGATGTATTCAAGCAAGATTGATTAGATGGAGAAATGAGTTACAATATTACTTCTTTGATGTAGAACATATTAAGATTAGAGATAATATTATTGCTAATACTCTAACCAAATATTTGAATTCTTACAGATCTAATGGCAAGCAGTAGTAGTAGCAGTAGCAGGCATTATAAATGTCCAATTTGTCAGGAAAGGCATAAGGTGGCAGATTGTCGAGTTTCCAGATTTGTTGACAAACAAAGACAGATAATTTTCAACTCTAGAAAGGGAGAGGAAGTAACAAAGAAAAAAGAAGCGTTTCTCAGAAGAGAGAGCATTCAGTTCTAGTTCTGGAACAAAGCCAAATGAAGAAGGAAAGCTCATCTAGGAAAGATGAAAGACCCAGTGACAAAAGTCATATTCAATGTTTCATTTGCAGCCAATATAGACATTACAACACCCAGTGTGTCTAGAATCCTAGAACCAGGAGGGTAAGAAGAGAAGACATACAGAAAAATGACTCAGTGGCTATCAACAAGAATGTTTTAGAATCTAGTAAGGATAGAGAAACAGTCGAAGTTGATTTGGTCATCAAAGACTTTCTGGGAAGGACTCCAGAAATCTCAAAGGAAAAGAGAAACTTGCTAGAAAGGATAGTTAATAATCCAGCGATTCCATCAAATATATCCTTTTCAGGTTGCCTAAAAGAAGTAGTTGAAATATTGGAAGAATTTGAAGTCATTATTTCAAAAAACTTCAAGACTGTAAACAGGGAAAGTACAACAGAACTTATTCATCAACAGATTAAGTTTAAAGTTGAAATGGATATCCAGTTTAAGAAATACAACTTCACTACCAGAGCGATAGTGAGTATTTTGGAGTATCTAGAATTAAAATAGTTTTGGATGAGGAGTGGTTTGTGTATTCCGAAATTACACATTCCCAGAAATATAAACCTTGAATTGTTAATTGCAGTACAAAAGGCCTTAAGATCAAGAGAAGTCCAGTTTTTTTAATTCAGCAAAACAGGACAAGCTTTTGATTTCCTACCATCAATGGTAAGACATGTGTTAAATTTCACTAATCCAAGATGGTTATGATGGATTGGATACATTAAACCAATTGAGCTGAAATTAGGAAGAGTTTTGTTTTGGAATCTTTTTCCAAAAGATTGGAAAGATGGAGCAGTTTCATAATTTCATGAAGAAAAACCAGACTAAGAGGATTTCCAGAAACATAGAAAGTTCTATGAATTGGTTCAGAATTTGTCGGGAATTTATCTTCTTGAAGCAAGGATGGCTTTAGATTGTATATTCTTCGCATAAAACTTTAATTGCTATTGAAGGAAAGTACCTCCAGAAATTTGAAGAAGCAAATTTAGCAGAATTTGCAATTGGAGCCAAAAAAATAATAAATCAAATTAAAAATTGGGAGCATCATCTTCCTTCAACCCATGCCATGAAGAGTGATCTACAAATTGTACTTACAGAATTAGTAAGAAAAGAGCACGATGAAAAAATCATTAGACCTTTGAAAGATCTCTGAAAGAAGGATGAGATCTTTGTCAGATGTACAATTCAGATGATAATTCAGGAGTCATCATATCCTAGGCCGGACTAAGCGGACTACTCAAAAGGTTCATATCAGACATTTGTCCAGAACTATGTCATATCCCAGGCATAGCCGAAAGGAAAATTTGTCGGGTCATATTAATTGCTTTTGTATTTGTATTCTTATGCTTTAATCAAAATTTGTTTTATTAAAAGTTGTCGATATTTTGTTGTTTTGTAAAAAGAGTTAGCAGGATTTGATGTGCTGTCTTTTTGCTTTATTTAAAGTAGCTTTTACTTTTTCTTTATGTTGACATCAGTTTGGCATCTACTTTTGAGAAAGCAAGTTGTGCTTATCCATTAGTAGTTGCTTGCCTTTATAAAGGAGCTCTGATCCTTGTGTTCGAGGAGGGAAAATTAAGATACATTAATAGAAGTCTATTCAGTTATAAACCTCTCTCTCTCTCTCTCTCTCTCTCTCTCTCTCTCTCTCTCTCTCTCTCTCTCTCTCTCTCTCTATCTCTCTCTCTCTTTTGAGTCTTTCTTTCTATTCCAAACATTATTGTGTGAAGGTCGAAACTCTAAGGAAGCTCAAAGAAGCTTGTTGGAATGAGCGTTCGTAGAGGTTCCATTTAAAGGCTTGTGCACTTGATAAGTTTCACCCATTTTTAGAACATGCTCAGATCTAGTGTGCACATACAATATATATATATATATATATAATAAGTTTGCATTTGCATGTGCAAATTTAATGTTTAGTAATTTTAGACATCTATAAATAAAAGGGTCGCTTTTGGACAAAGTATGCTAATTCCGAAATTAATTTTAACTCATCTAAAGTTTAAGTTTAATACAAAAATATGTGAATTTAACTCAAACTTGTTAATACTTGGGTGTAATACATGTATATATAGATATTGCAAATGTTCAAAGTCGTACTATATAAATACGCATGCATGTATATATCCACGATTTAATTTATATGAAAAACAGTGATAAAGTTTATTATTAAATGCAAAGAAAATGATAAAATTGACATTTTAATTGGAATAAGTCTATAGAAACCATATAATAATTTTTATAAGCATTCAAACCACCAATGAAAACAAGGGGTAATTAGAAAAAGAAATTAGCTAAAGTGGGTATAATTAATTTATATATAAGCTAAGCTTAATTAACTAATGAAGGCATGCATGATGGATATAGAGTAGGTGAAATGTGAATACGCAGTTACCTCAGCTCAGTTGTAATTACCATTAATTCCAATAATATATATATATAGTTAAATAACTAACAAAATTAAACCTTCAATTTCTGAAAACATAAATTACATTTCTAAGGGAATTTCATTAATTGCACGTCACTTCAGAGAATGCCTCTATTGTTCATGTGTCTGTTGTCAAATTTTAATCTTGGATTGAAAACTTTAGAGTGAGCTTAAATTTTGTATTTTATATTTGAATTTATGTGGGTTTGGATGAAATAAAGTATAAAATTTTACTAAATTTAATCCAAATTGTTATAGTATGTGGCTCATACCAGGTGGAATACATGTACAGAAAAAACAGGTTGAAGAAAACTAGGAAGTTGGCTTGAAGAAGACCGTCGACGGTTTTCCATAGGTAGGTACATCAACAATTTCTTCCAGAAGCTAACTAAGAAGCGGACTTGAAGAAAACCATCCACGATTTGATAAAACCGTCAACGATTTTGTTCGGCATCTGCCTTTTGGGTTTAAAATTTATTATTTTATTAGCTGGGACAATTAATGGGTTGGGGGTGCGGGGGCAACAATCCTACGATACAGTACATCGGTATTTGAGGAATTTTTCTAATACCTATGTACGGATAGGGTTAGTATAAATACATATAATGTAACCCTACTTTCTATAATAATGAAATTCAACCGCCGCTCACTCCTATGGATGTAGGCATACTGTCAAACCACGTTAAATCCGTGTGTTTTTATTTTTTTCTCTTTATTTTTTCGTACTATTCATCATAATTGTCACATGTTTCTCAACACAAATGCATATATATGTGAGTTAAAAGGTTGAAATTTATACTTACAAATACAACCCTATAAGTAATAAAGTTTAAAATTTTATACGAACCTGTGATTTGTTCGATACACAAAAATGTAACGAAATTGAATGGACTCGATTTTTATAATGTTGCATATTTATTATGTAATTTTTCATTTCATTTTACTCCCATTTTAACATACTACAAAACTTAACTTCTATATAATTGACCTTTTCAAAAAGAGAAAAAGTGAGAAAGGAAGAGGCAGATGAACAATTAATTAAGTACACATTTTACTTAAGAAAATAATTAAAATATAATATCTTGACTATTTTTTCTCGACAAATAATAGAAAATAATAGACCCTATATATAGGCGCCCTCAAAGTCTATATCTATTTGAGACAACAATCAAATACACATTCCAGAATTTTGACAAGCTATATATATATTCCGTAAACTGATTTTCCATATATGCCATTTTTGGGGGTCTTAATTAATTGACAAAACGACGTGTTTTCTCTTTGTATCTTTCAAGTTAAAACGATGCATTCAAGCAAGATTGATTAGATGGAGAAATGAGTTACAATATTACTCCTTTAATGTAGAACATATTAAGGGTAGAGATAATATTATTGCTAATACTCTAACCAGATATTTGAATTCTTGCAAATATAATGGCAAGCAGTAGTAGTAGCAGTAGCAGCCATTACAAATGTCCAATTTGTCAAGAAAGGCATAAGGTGGCATATTGTCCAGTTGCCATATTTGTTAACAAACAAAGACAGATAATTTTCAACTCTAAAAAGGGAGAGGAAGTAGCAAAGAAAGAAGAAGTGTTTCTCAGAAGAGAGAGCATTCAGTTCTAGTTCTGGAACAAAACCAAATGAAGAAGGGAGGCTCATCTAGGAAAGATGAAAAACACAGTGACAAAAGTCATATTCAGTGTTTCATTTGCAGCGAATATGGACATTACAACACCCAGTGTATCCAGAATCCTAGAACCAGGAGGGTTAGAGGAGAAGACATACAGAAAAATGACTCAGTGGCTATCAACAAGAATGTTTTACAATCCAGTAAGGATAAAGAAACAGTCGAAGTTGATTTGGTCATCAAAGACTTTCTGGGAAGGACTCTAGAAATCTCAAAGGAAAAAAGAAACTTGCTAGAAAGGATAGTTAATAATCCAGCGATCCATCAAATATATCCTTTTCAGGTTGCCTAAAAGAAGTAGTTGAAATATTGGAAGAATTTGAAGTCATTATTTTAGAAAATTTCAGGACTGTAAACAAGGAAAGTACAACAAAACTCATTCATCAACAGATTAAGCTTAAAGTTGAAATGGATATCCAGCTTAAGAAATACAACTTCACTATCAGAGCGATAGTGAGTATTTTGGAGTATCTAGAATTAAAATAGTTTTGGATGAAAAGTGGTTTGTGTATTCTGAAATTACACATTCCTAGAAATATAAATCCTGAAATGTTAATTGTAGTACAAAAGGCCTTAAGATCAAGAGAAGTCCAGTTTTTTTAATTCAGCAAAATAGGACAAGCTTTTGATTTCTTACCATCAATGGTAAGACATGTGTTAAATTTCACTAATCCAAGACGGTTATGGTGGATTAGATACATTGAACCAATTGAGCTGAAATCAGGAAGAGTTTTGTTTTGGAATCTTTTTCCAGAAGATTGGAAAGACGGAGCAATTTCAGAATTTCATGAAGAAAAACCAAACTGAGAGGATTTCTAGAAACATAGAAAATTCTATGAATTGGTTCAGAATTTGTGGGGAATTAATCTTTTTGAAGCAAGGATGGCTTTAGATTGCATATTCTTCGCAGATCATAAAACTTTAATTGCTATTGAAGGAAAGTACCTCCAGAAATTTGAAGAAGCAAATTTAGCAGAATTTGCAATTGGAGCCAAAAAAACAATAAATCAAATTAAAAATTGGGAGCATCATCTTCCTTCAACCCATGCCATGAAGAGTGATCTACAAATTGTACTTACAGAATTAGTAAGAAAAGAGCACGATGAAAAAATCATTAGACCTTTGAAATATCTCTGAAAGAAGGACGAGATCTTTGTCAGATGTACAATTCAGATGATAGTTCAGGAGTCATTATATCCTAGGCCAGACTGAGTGGACTACTCAAAAGATTCATATCAAACATTTGTCCAGAACCATGTCATATCCCAGGCCTAGCCGAAAGGAAAATTTGTCTAGTCATATTAATTACTTTTGTATTTGTATTCTTATGCTTTAATTAAAAGTTGTTTTATTAAAAGTTGTCAATATTTTGTTGTTTTGTAAAAACAGTCAGCAAGATTTGATGTGCTGTTCTTTTGCTTTATTTAAAATAGCTTTTACTTTTTCTTTTTGTTGGCATCAGTTTGGCATCTACTTTTGAGAAAGCAAGTTGTGCTTATCCATTAGTAGTTGCTTGCCTATATAACGGAGCTCCGATCCTTGTGTTCGGGGAGGGAAAATTAAGATATATTAATAGAAGTCTATTCAGTTCTAAACCTCTCTCTCTCTCTCTCTCTCTTTGAGTCTTTCTTTCTATTCCAAACATTATTGTGCGAAGGTTGAAACTCTAAGGAAGCCCAAAGAAGCTTGTTGAAAGGAGCGTTCGTAGAGGTTCCATTTAGAGGCTTGTGCACTTGATAAGTTTCGCTCATTTTTAGAACATGCTCATATCTAGTGTGCACATACATTATATATATATATATATATATATATATATATATATATATATATAAAGTTTGCATATGCATGTGCAAATTTAATGTTTAGTAATTTTAGACATCTATAAATAAAAGGGTCGCTTTTGGACAAAGTATGCTAATTCCGAAATTAATTGCTCGATTTGATCTTAATTTTAACCCATCTAAAATTTAAGTTTAATACAAAAATATGTGAATTTAACTCAAACTTGTTAATACTTGGGTGTAATACATGTATATATAGATATTGCAAATGTTCAAAGCCGCACTATATAAATACGCATGCATGTATATATCCACGATTTAATTTATATGAAAAATTGTGATTAAGTTTATTGTTAAATGCAAAGAAAATGATAAAATTGACATTTTAATTGAAATAAGTCTATAGAAACCATATAATAATTTTTATAAGCATTCAAACCACCAATGAAAACAAGGGGTAATTAGAAAAAGTAATTAGCTAAAGTGGGTATAATTAATTTATATATAAGCTAAGGATATAGAGTAGGTGAAATGTGAATACACAATTTCTGAAAACATAAATTACATTTCTAAGGGAATTTCATTAATTGCACCTCACTTCAGAGAATGCCTCTGTTGTTCATGTGTCTTTGTCAAATTTTAATCTTAATTTGGATTGAAAACTTTAGAGTGAGCTTAAATTTTGTATTTTATATTTGGATTTATGTGGGTTTGGATGAAATAAAGTATAAAATTTTACTAAATTTTATCTAAATTGTTATAGTATGTGGCTCATATCAGGTGGAATACATGTGCAAAAAAAGCAGGTTGAAGAAAACTAAGAAGCTGGCTTGAAGAAAACAGTCGATGGTTTTGTAGGTACATCAACAATTTCTTCTAGAAGCTAACTAGGAAGTGGACTTGAAGAAAACCATCCACGGTTTGATAAAACCGTTAACGATTTTGTTCGGCATCTGCCTTTTGGGTTTGAAATTTATTATTTTATTAGTTGGGACGATTAATGAGTTGGAGGTGCGGGGGCAACAGTCCTGCGATACAGTACATCGGTATTTGAGGAATTTTTCTAATACCTATGTACGGCTAAGGTTAGTATAAATATATATAATGTAACCCTACTTTCTATAATAGTGAAATTCAACCGCCGCTCACTCTTGTGGATGTAGGCATACTGTCAAACCACTTTAAATCCATATGTTTTTATTTTTTTCTCTTTATTTTTCCGTACTATTCATCATAATTGTTACACGTTTCTCAACACAAATTCATATATATATATATGTGAGTTAAAAGGTTGAAATTTATACTTACAAATACAACCCTATAAGTAATAAAGTTTAAAATTTTATACGAACCTGTGATTTGTTCAGTACACAAAAATGTAACGAAATTGAACAGACTCGATTTTTATAATGTTGCATATTTATTATGTAATTTTTCATTTCATTTTACTCCCATTTTAACATACTACAAAAATTAACTTTTCTATAATTGACCTTTTCAAAAAGAGAAAAAGTGAGAAAGGAAGAGGCAGATGAACAATTAATTAAGTACACATTTTACTTAAGAAAATAATTAAAATATAATATCTTGACTATTTTTTCTCGACAAATAATAGAAAATAATAGACCCTATATATAGGCGCCCTCAAAGTCTATATCTATTTGAGACAACAATCAAATACACATTTCAGAATTTTGACAAACTATATATATATATATATATATATTCCGTAAACTGATTTTCCATATATGCCATTTTTGGGGGTCTTAATTAATTGACAAAACGACGTGTTTTCTCTTCGTTTCTTTCAAGCTATGCTAACTACTAACTTACCTCACATGGCTTATATGGCATGAAGTCAGAAACCACGAAGGTCCCCTGAACCTTTTTAATGCAAAACGCGAAAGAGACGTTCACGTTTTCTGACGACGTCGTTTTCTTGCCTCCTTAGGGAAAAAGCAACCCTCTGGGTCCCACCCTAATCGCCCGCAACGCGTGGCTGGTCTCAGACCGTCCGATTCACTGATTATTTATTATAAGCCCATCTTGTGTTTGGGCCTGCTTGTTGGGATTCGTAAGAAGAGACAGTTACTGTAATGTAGGTCCATATGAAACTGTTCTTGACACCAAGTCTCCGGCCCATTCAAGCTGAAAAAAAAACCCGAAGGAATTAAAGCAATCGGTGTGGCCCAGTGGGTCTCCTCAATCTCTTGCTGGTCCGAGCTGCCATCTCTTTTTGAGTCAACTCTCTTTTGCATGCCCACTGGGTTCAGAAACCACTGGCCCAGCCCAAGCTGCCAACCATGGTCCATTACCACTCGTTAATAGGCACTGATTGTTAGGACGTTAAACAACGTTGTTTACAACAGATAGTCACTCGCTAACAGATAGTCACAACGTTAAACAACTTGGTTCAAACTAACTACTCCTGCAAATGAGTTGAGGAGCTGTTTGAGTATTTTCCAACTCAATCTCGGCTCAGTTGTTTCGAAAGAAACTCGAACTCTAATTGAACTTAAAAGGTACTATTTAAATTCGATGCTTATTTAGTGTCTAAATAACTACTTTATTAGAGTTCATTTCATATTAATAAATTAATTGAGATTGAGTATAGCTCAAACACTCATTTTGAGCTAAAGAACTCGTACTTAACTCATCACTTCAAGTTTCTAACAAACATTAATTTGAGTGAAATGTATTTCAAACTTTTAAAACTAAATATGACTTACTTGGAGGTTTTAACAAATGGTATAGGAAAGTATACATATAAGTTTCAAAACCTTAAAATTAAGTATGTAATTGGGTGTCAATTTAATGAGTATTAATTAGTTGCTTTTTTAAAAGGACCTTTAAATAATCCCAAAGAATGAGTCAAAAAAATATCATATGTACAAGTTTGGTCACGGATTGTTAGGACCCTATGAGCAACCAAAAAATTATGAACACCAGAAATTTACGTGGTTCGATCAAAATTGACCTACGTCCACGGAGCGCACCACAAATTTACTAAAACCGCTGAAAAAATACAACTATCTTCTTCCTCTCACTCTCTTCCTCCTCTCTTTCTTCTCTCTGCTCTCTGTGCCTCTCTTGTACTTCTAACAACTCCACAGCTCCTCTATTTATAGGGCTTGGAATTAATTACAATTAAATATAATAAATCAAAAAAAGAGAAGTTTCATCCATTTAAATTAAATGGTGGATAAATGTTGGATAATTGCTCCAGCTTGCAACGCGTTTCCAGCTCCTCACGCATCCCCAACTCAGCATCTCCTGGCTCTAGCTACAACAATCTCCCACTTGGAGACTGAGATGCCTCCTCAACCAGTATCATGAATAAATGATGTGCTCAAAATATTGCTTCAGACATGAAGACCAACTGAAGTTGAATACAACTTCAGCTTCTTTGTAGTCACTACTTTAATTAACATATTTGCTAGATTTCTACCACCTTGGATTTTTTCAAGTATCAACACGCCGTCTTCTATCAAAGATCTAACGAAGTGATAACGCAATCAATATGTTTAGTTCTAGAATAAAATGCGGAGTTCTTTGCCAGATATATCGCACTCTGACTGTCACTGTACAAAACATTCCTCTCCTGTTTTAATCCAAGCTCTGTTAACAAACCCTGAAACCAAATCATCTCTTTACTAGCTTCTGTAACTGCCACATACTCAGCTTCTATAGAAGATAAAACAACAATCTTCTGTATCTGTGACATCCAACTAATAGCTATTATGCCAACAGTGAATATATACCCAATGGTGCTTCTACGATGATCAATTTCACCTACAAAATCAGCATCTACAAATCCTTGGATTTTCAAAAAAATATCATATGTACAAGTTTGGTCACGGATTGTTAGGACCCTATGAGCAACCAAAAAATTATGAACACCAGAAATTTACGTGGTTCGATCAAGATCGACCTACGTCCACGGAGCACACCACAAATTCACTAAAACCGCTGAAAAAATATAACTCTCTTCTTCCTCTCACTCTCTTCTTCCTCTCTTTCTTCTCTCTGCTCTCTGTGCCTCTTTTGTACTTCGCACAACTCCACAACTCCTCTATTTATAGGGCTTGGAATTAATTACAATTAAATATAATAAATCAAAAAAAGAGAAGTTTCATCCATTTAAATTAAATGGTGGATAAATGTTGGATAACTACTCCAGCTTGCAACACGTTTCCAGCTCCTCATGCGTCTCCAGCTCAGCGTCTCCTGACTCCAGCTACAACAATCTCCCACTTGGAGACTGAGATGCCTCCTCAACCAGTATCATGAATAAATGATGTGCTCAAAATATGTCTTCAAACATGAAGACAAACTGAAGTTGAATACAACTTCAGTTTTTTTGTAGTCACCACCTTAATTAACATATCTATTGGATTTTTACCACCTTGGATTTTTTCAAGTGTCAACACGCCGTCTTCTATCAAAGATCTGACGAAGTGATAACGCAATCCAATATGTTTAGTTCTGGAATGAAATGCGGAGTTCTTTGCCAGATGTATCGCACTCTGACTGTCACTGTACAAAACATTCCTCTCCTGTTTTAATCCAAGCTCTGTTAACAAACCCTGAAGCCAAATCATCTCTTTACTAACTTCTGTCACTGCTACATACTCAGCTTCTGTAGTGGATAAAACAACAATCTTCTGTATCTGTGACATCCAACTAATAGCTATTGTGCCAACAGTGAATATATACCCAATGGTGCTTCTACGATGATCAATTTCACCTGCAAAATCAGCATTTACAAATCCTTGGATTTTCAAACCGCTTTTGTCGAAACATAGGCACTTATCAATAGTGCCACGTAAATATCTCAAAATCCACTTCACTGCTTACTAGTGTGTCTTCCCTGGATTTGACATATACCTACTGACAGCTCCCACTGCTTGGCCAATATTTGGTCTGGTACAACCATAACATACATTAGACTTCCAACGGCTGAGGCATATGGTACCTTAGCCATGAAGTCTTTTTCTTCATCTGTCTGGGGAGACTGATCCTTTGAGAGACAGAAATGACCATGCTGCTCGTGTTGAACCTTTGTAAAACACGACTGATATACTTTGACTGAGATAACTGCAAAGTGTCTTGTTACTTATCTCTAGAGATCCACATCCCAAGAATCTGCTATGCAAGACCCAAGTCTTTCATATCAATAGAATAATATAGCTAGCATAATACCTTTTGAAGTAGCAACAGTGGTCGGCATTGCACTTCTGAAAATTGTTCCTCTACATACCACTGTCTAGGAGCTTGTTTGAGACCATACAAACTCTTCTTCAATTTGCATACAAGATTCTCTTTACCTTTTACTGAGAAACCTTCTGACTGTTGCATATAAATTTCCTCATCAAGATCACCGTGAAGAAATGTCGTCTTCACGTCAAACTGCTGAAAATGTAAACCCTTTGAGGCAACAATACTAAAAATAGATCTGATGGTTATCAACTTGACAACTAGTGCAAAAATATCAGTGTAGTCAATTCCGTCCTTCTGTTCGAAATCTTTGACTACTAACCGAGCTTTATACCTTTTGGATTCATCATGCACTTCTTTGATCCTATAAACCCATTTGTTGTGAAGAGCCTTCTTACCATTGGGCAACTTAGCTAGTTCCCATGTTTTGTTGGAGTTAAAAGACTTTATTTCTTCTTTCATTGCAAGCTCCCACTTGCTCAAACCTCCTGCCTGACATGCTTCAACATAGCATTCAGGTTCTCCTCCATTTGTAAGAAATAAATGGTTCACATACCTTCTGTTGGGTACATGTTACCGAAAAGATCTCATAAGCTCTGGTGGTGGAGTAGTAGGTGGTGGTGCAACAATCTACTCCACATGTTCCTCTACCTGAGGAATCTCGGTATTCTGTTGAGGATTCTCGGTGTTCTACTAACGTGTCCTTGCACCTTCTAAAACATCATCCACATCTATAAAGGTGTTTCAGACTCTATAGACTCTGTTGTGTGTTTATATTTGTACATTACCTTTTCATCAAAAATCACATCTCTGCTTTTGATCACCTTTTTGTTTTCGTTATCCCAAATGCTATATCCATATTCATCTCCACCATAACCGATTAAAGTACATTTTCCAGATTTCAGATCTAGCTTATTCTTGACATGATCATTAATATGTACATATGCAACATAACCAAAAACTTTCAAATGTGAAAGTCTTACCTCTTTGTTACTCCAAACTTCTTCTAGTAGACTATAGTCCAATGGTACTAATGGACTCCTGTTAATCAAATAAGCTGCTGTGTTGACTGCTTCTGCCTAAAACATCTTTGGCAAGCCTGACTGCATACACATGCTTCTAGCTTTTTCTGTTAACGTTTTGTTCATCCGCTCGGCTACGCCATTGTATTGAGGCATACTTGGCACAGTTCTTTCCATTCTGATACCATGCTCATAGTAGAATTTTTTGAACTCGGTGTCAACATACTCACCACCGTTATCTGTTCTCATCTTCTTGATTTTCAAACCAATTTCGTTTTCTACCATTGCTTTCCAAATTTTAAAAGCATCAAAACATCATATTTATACTTCAAGAAGTAAACTCATACGTTCCGTGAATGATCATCGATAAATGGGAGGAAGTAATGCTTCCCACCTATGGATGAAATGGTTGTTGGTCCCCATACATCTGCATGGACTATCTCAAGTCTCTCCTTCTTTGGGGTACTGATGTTTGTCTGGAAAATAACTCTCTTCTATTTCCCAAATATGCAATCCTCACATGTGTCAATCTTCACCGACTGTAAATCACTCAACTTACCTTTTGAGTTCATCACCCTGAGTCCCTTCTCACTCAGGTGTCCAAGTCGTTGATGCCATAAGTTGCTATCATCATTTCCCATAGCAACTGTAATAGACATGCATGCATCAGGAGTTACATAATGAGTACCACTTTTCTTACCTTGAGCAATTGTAAATGCACCCTTCGAAATCTTCCATTCATCACCAATAAAAGATGTGTTATATCCTTCATCTACTAGTTGACCGACTGAGATCAAATTCTTTCTCAGGTTTGGAATATACTTGACATTTCTCAGTTTCCATACTGACCCATTCATTTTGATCTTCACTGTCCCCTTATCAGCAATGTCGCAAGGTTGATCATTGCCCAAATATACTTTACCGAAATTACCTGATGTATACTCCTCTACGCAATCTCTGCTGCAAATGGCATGGAATGAAGTTTCAGAGTCTAACACCCAAGACTCATTTTTGCTCTCCAAAGAGCATATCAACAAATCATCATTTTCTAAAGCAACATTGGCTTCTGTCTTTACCCTCGTCTCATATTCTTTCTTCATACTTCTACACTGGTTCTTCTAATGACTAGTTTTTCCTCAGTTCTAGCACTCAATAATTTTTGTGCTCTGGGAACCCGTGTCTTAAGAACCTTTGGGATTTTTGGATTTAAACCTCCTGGGCCTAGATCTGCCACGGTTGTTTGATCATCCATGCCTGTTTCCTCTGCCTCGACTTTCTATGTTTAAGGCTTCGAAGTGGAGCCATGGTGTGACTGCATTATGATTTCCTCCATCAAAATCATGTTGACGACCTCATCGTATACAAGCTTTGATTTTCCTACAAAGCTACTGATGGAAGTAACAACACCATTCCAACTTTCGAGCAAATGACTGAGAATCAGTAGGGCACGAATCTCATTATCAAATGTTATCCCGACTGAGGCGAGTTGATCCAACAACTCGTTGAAATTATTCAAATGTCTGCTAAAACTTTCACCTACTAACATGCTTATAGTAAATAATCTTTTCATAAGATGTACCTTGTTAGCGGCTGACTGCTGCTCATACATATTAGAAAGCACATCCATCAGAGACTTAGTGGATGATAAATGCTTGATATTGAATGTCACAGACTTTGACAACGTCATTCTGATGACTCCGAGAGCTTTTTGATCAAGCAACTCCCACTCATCCTTGTTCATAGATGATGGCTTACCCTTCAATGGTAAGTACAATTCCTTCCTAAACAAATAATCTTCTATCTGCATCTTCCAGAAACCAAAATTGTTGCCATTGACATTTCAATTTTTGAGCTCTTTTCATTCAACATCTCAATTCGCTGATCTAGAGATGAAATTAGCTCAAATGAATAACACGATTGGATCCAAAATGGTCGAAAATCTTAGAAATGGTTCAAGTCATTAAAAAAATGGACCCAAAACGACTCCAAAAAACTTGGTCAAAGTTTAGGTCAAATTGGTCAACGCTGACGTGACAGTGCTGACTTGGCGTTGGGACCCACCTGCTGCCGTGAAACTGGGGCCCACTTGCTCACGTGGCGCTGACTCAGCGCTATTGATGTGGCTGGGTCCTGAGGCGGCGGGTCGGATATAGGTCCAGGTCGGGTTTCCAGATCGGTATCGGGTTTTTGGGTCGAGCTGAGACGATTCGGGTGAGGAAGACACGTGGGTGCACATGTGGCGCATGAGCGGCAGGTCATCGATGCATGTTCAGCGCGTGGCGAGGCATCCTGCTCCGATGAGGCGCGTGGTTGCACGTGTAGCTTCGTTTGAGCTCCTTTCGAACTCCGACTTACATGGTTGGCTTCATCTCAGTGAGGTGAAGGTGATGGTGACCTTAAAAAATAATTTCAAGCCACTGAACGAAGTTCTATTTTCAGTGTACAATTTCGATCTGGCCTTTCTGCTCCAACCGGACTCTGATACCACTTGTTAGGACCCTGTGAGCAACTAGAAAATTATGAACACTAGAAATTTATGTGGTTCGGTCAAGATCGACCTACATCCACCGAGCACACCACAAATTCACTAAAATCGCCGGAAAAATACAACTCTCTTCTTCCTCTCACTCTTTTCCTCCTCTCTTTCTTCTCTCTGCTCTCCGTGCTTCTCTTGTACTTCTCACAACTCCACCTCTATTTATAGGGCTTGGAATTAATTAAAATTAAATATAATAAATCAAAAAAGAAAAGTTTCATCCATTTAAATTAAATGGTGGATAAATGTTGGATAATTGCTCTAGCTTGCAACGCATTTCCAGCTCCTCACGCGTCTCTAGCTCAACGTCTCCTGGCTCTAGCTACAACACGGATTTATTTGATAAGTTAGTCACAAGCCTACTAAATGAGCCTAGCTACAATTAAGAGCAATTAATGAGTCAACTCATGAGCAAGTTAAACGAGATATTAAAAGAGTTAGAGCTTAATGAGTCAAACATGATTAATCATGAGCTCGACTTCTTTAGTTAGTGAGCTTCAAATATAGATTCAAACTTACAAGTCATTGTCAAGTTAAGTTCTATGTGGTCAACTCATTTGCAGCCTCTATGACCAACTTTCTAGGTTGTTGGCTAAACTTATTATTTTTTAAATTATCAAATGCCCTACACTCTCATTGTTGACCTCTTTAAGTCAAGGGTGAGAGCATTAAGATCTTCATGACCTTGCCTTTAGAAATTTCAAATATCGAAAGGTCAAAAGTTGATTGGGCACACCATTTTATGGGACTAACTACCATATGACTAATTGCATCTTTCCATATTTGAAAGGGATGCAATGTTCAAGTCTCACTCTCGAGTAGGTTGCCCTAATTTGGGGCATCATTCATTTTTACACATTCAATTCCAACTATTAAATGTCATTATGTTCAAGTGATAAATGAGTTAATTTTTGACACTTATATTCCTCATCAATCTGGCCTTTTTGCCAAATCTTAAGAAAAAGTTGCATTTCTTTTGGGTCAAATTTTAGGGGAAGAAATTATTAATGGAGGTTTTTTTTTTTTTTGGCCAAACATCAAACGAAGTTTTGAGAATTTTTGAAATCTTGAGTAAGGTTTGTGTTTTTCTACAAACTTCCAAAAAAGTTAGTGTCTTTTGCCTAAAATAAAGAGTGTGTGTGTGTGTGTGTGTGAGAGAGAGAGAGAGAGAGAGAGCATGCATACATTTTATATATCTTGAAATTTCTAACATTAGGTCAAAAATAGAAAATAAAATTAATTAAGAACCTACTTGAGGGCTTATATATGGAGTGCTTAAGCAAAATTAGATGTGTACGAAGGTAGTCAATGTCATAACACTTTTTGAAATTTTTTTGTCCATTAGCTTGACTAATTCATGATATTGTCTTTTGATCTAATGACGATTCTTTTTACTAGGCAAGAGTAGGAATAAATTAAAACTACCCAATTGTGTGTGTGTGTGTGTGAGAGAGAGAGAGAGAGAGAGAGAGAGAGAGAGAGATGGATTTTTGGAAGCATTTGGCCATGGATATGGCATTATTGGGGTTCATCTTATTAATGGAATAGCATTATTTTTGGTGAAGGGTTGAGCTTTATGGGTTTTGTTAATGAATGTGACTTGTCTTGGAGTACATTTCCTCACACACACCCACATGACACACCGCCTTCATCTTCCATTTGTTGCTACTTGGTGCCCTGGCCTTACCCAAGTCCCTGCTTGGTTCCCAGCTGCCTGCAGCTACCATCCACCCTCTGCCCCCTTGGCCTAAATTTGAGTAGCTGTTAGGTGCTTCAATGTACTAGAAAATTTAATTTTGTGTTCCTTTGATATGACAACTTACCAACTTAAGTTGGTGTTTTAAATTCCCTCCCATGGAGAATTCAATGTTGCACTTATTAGATTTTAGATAATTATATTTGGGTTAGGTCGCGTGTTTCGGATGTGTTTTTCGGGTTGTACTTTGAACAAATAGGAAATCGATTCTACGCCTAGAATCCACAAGAGGGTTGGAGTCCATTTTTTGCTTGTATAAGATGTGACTTGAGATATATATGTTCGGAATAGTTAAGGCATGTCTAGTTATGAAAAATAAAATCTGTTTTATATTTTTAGAATTTTAAATAATTATAAAAAATATTATGTTGTTTTTAATAATTTTTATGTATAATTATGGGAATAATTTTTATTCTTCATTTTTAGAATTTTAGATAATTATAAAAATATCAAATTTAAATAGGAATCCTACAAAATAGTGAAAATATTTTTTACATAAATTTGGGAAAGTTAAAAAAAAAAATAAGGTGATAGTTTTATAATTATTTAAAAACTAAAAATAAAAAATTATTATTATTTTTCATAAGTAAGCATGATCTTAATATTTTCAGGAAATTGGTTGGAAATTTGGATTGAAACTTCCTTAAATGATTTTAATAATCCCACCCTTTTTTGAGTTTGACATTGCACCTTACAGGATGATTCCTTGACGCTAGTATGATTGGAGGATTTTAACTTGAGATCTCTTCCTTGAAATATAAGGGTCTCACTATTATGATTGACAATCTAGATATAATTTAGCATTGATTGGAAGTTAAATCAATTTAACTGTAATTATGTTTTCGCCGTCTTTGGTGATAGAATAAATAAAAAAATGTGTACACAAAGAAAATTTACTTTTTTTTTCTATTCTTATTTAATTATGAGTCTGTTTGTAAGAAAAATTTTACTTGGAAGATGAAAAGGAAAGAAAAAGGAGGAAGAAATTCATTTTTCATTGTATTTTCTTTCTATATTAAATATTATTAAAAATGAAAGTTTATTTTAAAATAATTAAAAATATGAAAAATTAAATATTAATGATGAGTATAATCAAAATTTTGTTCATAAAATTTGGTGTATTTTTTTTTTAATTTCCTTTTCACTTGTTGTGAAACATGCGGCAATTATGATAACTTTTTGCAATCACCAAATACGTAAGTATGAACTCTGGAAAGCCATTAAAAGAAATTATAGGGTTTTGCTTTTGTTAACCTCTAAGAATTATGAAATACTGAAACTACGAAGATTACATTTTTTTTTTTTTTTATTACATAGGAACTTCAGCCACCAACAAGCCCTTCGGACCCCCTGGTGCGGCACCAAACCTACGGATCAGCATCCTCCGTCCCCAGGTCTCGCTGATCAGGGCAAAGTCAGGAATGCGGACACGACTTCTGTGCAACAGTTGGACGTTCGGCCAACCCAACCCCCGGGACACATCTCCATTACCATCCACGGTCCCTGCTAGTTCACAAAGAACTCTCACCATCCACAGTTTCCGCTGGCTCACAGAACGAACTCTCACCATCCACTATCTCCGCTGGCTCACAGAGTAAACTCTCACTATCTATAGGTACCGCTAGCTTCATGAGTGTATCTACTTAGAATTGAACTCCCGATGTTCTTTCTTACTTGCTGATATCTTTCCATCGTGTCATGCCCCTACGAAGATTACATTTGATTTGTAGATAAGTATTCTTTGGAATAAGATGAAATATAATAAGAAATTTTAAAATATAGATAATATATATTTTTGTATATCTCTTATTATTTGATTTAACTTTTTTTTAAAAAGAAACATACATTTATATGGTGAAATTTGTAAATAGTTATTATTTATCTATTCCTTATTAAGAACTTATAAAATATTTTGTGTAACGACCCCAAAAATAATATGCATGGAAGGAGGGCAGCGGAGGAATATGGATCAGGGATCGTTGATGGGGAGGATCGCAGGTTGACGAGAGACCCAACTAGGTAAAGGAGAAAAAAAAAAAATTATGCGCTGAAAGGAAGAAGGAAAGAAGGATCGGGATTAGGCTGATACCATGAGAACGTAATGAGAAACCACCACACATTAATGTGGGTGTGGATACTATATTTATAATTACAAATAATAATTACAATTAAATGAGGAAGTATGTATAATGGAAACTAATATTCTAGAATGAATGAAATTATCTACAATCATGGGGGTCAATGCAGTTATATTTAGGAAGCCTTGATGGAATGATTTGTGTGATCCTCAACAGATAAAACTTGTTCAAATTAGAAAAATTTTACGTGCACATGATATACATGAGCGAGTAACAACTTAATCAAACATCTAAACTGTCAACTCTCAAATCCAACCATATACATAATTAAATAAATCACCCAATGCCTCCACGGGTATGGCGCGGTAGAAAGGCGTTGACACGTAAGAACAGAGCATCTTGTGTTCGAGTCCTAGTAGACGCACTCAGCACAAATAGAACCAACAATTGACCTGATTTGACCGGATCCTGTAACATGTAACCTAACATGGGTTCTATGCTCAGATTTGACGAACGTCCAATCGGTGCCTGGAAATCGTGACCGCATCTGAATTAACATAGGAGGTGCATTAGGGAGGAAGGTCTCCACCCCATGGGTTCATGCTGTACCGGGGGGTCCGAAGGGCTCATCGGTGGTAGGAGTTCCCACAAGAATAAAAAAAAAAAAAAAATCACCCCATGTTTTACTTAATCATCTTATAAATGTGGGCATACAAATACACACTTCTAATTTCACTACACTAAAACATTATTAAACCAGATGCAAATCATCTCAGGAGAGTCGTAATCATTTTGCTTGCAAATTCATTAATCATGCTTTGGCCTAACGGGATGAAAATTGAAGTGTCATTTTCCAGTGCGAATCATTTCGATGTAGCGTGAACCATCCGAAAAGACGATCAATCATTCAATCACGGTGGAACCAATGCTTTCCTTCTCGTTGTGCGGTTGCCCATTTTGGTCCAACCCCACTGGACCCGGCCCCCCCACGGGCTTCTCAACTCACAGCTCAGTTGGCTCACTCACCGAGTCGTCGAGCCCTACCCCCAGACTAGAAAATCACACGTCGGGATTTATGTTCCTCATATCGATCCACTAGAAAAACCCCAAAACACGAAAAAGCAGAGGGGACTCTGTTCCTCGTGCAGAGAGGGCCATGCAGGGCTCTTCTTCTTTTGGCCGTTGTGGCTTTCTCAAGGGCAGCGACAACCCCGCTGCCCTTCCCTAGGGTATGTGTCCCACACATACATGCATTCCCATTCCCCCTACTGGGGTACCCTTAGCGTCCACTAGTGTCCATTGTCGTACAGCCTGTCTGAGCTGTCTCATACTATTAGGGCTTCTAGTCTAGGCCAGCACCCAATGAATCACCCATGGATTCTCGTGGCCGTCGTTAGGTTATGGAACTACCCATGTGGATTCTCTTCACGTAGTTTAATTTAATTATTACCAAGAATCATTTTAGTTTAACAGAGGTGGCTGGTTTTAATGTGGGTTATGTTAATTTGGATGATATAATATGTATGACAAGTTTGATTCATATTCTCTATGGATTCTGTTTAGATAGTTTATTATTGAGAATCATTCTATTTTATTTTTTGGTGGGGTTTATATTTGAATTCTGTGGTATGATTTATTTATTTAATTATTTAAAAGACCGCTCTTACAATTCTACTTGGTTTTTTATGTAAATGGGACAAAAAGTTGGTATAGTAATGAAGAAAGTTTCTCATATCTCAGACTATAAATATTACGATTAGAAATTTCTATCATCATAAGGGGGCTTATAAGTTGAAGAACAGTTATGAGTTTTGCTTGTTCTATTCTAATAATAAAATGTTTGGATTTAAAATCAAATCAAATGTTACAATATTGCCAAAAAGTGAAAATTTCAAATAAATTTTTTTTTTTGCGTGGGATTTTTTTATATTATTGATGACCATACGAAAGAAAATTTTTTAAAAGAATTTGTTGGTTTTTGGATTTGCGTCTCTCTAAACCATCCACAAATATAACCAAAGGTAAAATTATTTTTAAAATTATAGTATAATTATATTTTTTTCTAAGAAAAACTACAATAGAATAGCTCCTTTAAATAAGAGAAAACGCATGTAAGACAACTAATCGATATCAAGCCTAGCTTAAAAGAAGTCCCTCAAGCATTGAAGAAAGAACAAACACAATCAAAAATTAATATTTTATGTAATTTTATAATAATTTTTGAGTATTAAATATGAGTGTAGGCAAACCATTAATGAAGTGGCAATAATTCATTTAATTCAAGTAAAAATTAATCTTAATTATTTATAATACTTTTTTGTTTGCCAAATAAAGAAGTTAAGCATTGCTCATATCCTTTAGTATTTTTCTTAATCATATTATTAATTTCCTGTTAGTTTTTTTTTTGGTCAAGACTTTCTAACTTAAAAATATTATATTCGACTCTTGAAAGATATAATTTTTCATTTAAAATAACATGCTAGTATTTAAATGAAGAAGGATAGAGAAGCATGTTCATTATTTCAGTGAAATAGTCTAGCGTGCAAAGAGTTCCGAACACTATCGTTTTAAAAAAAAAAAATTATCATACAAAATAATTTATTATATTATATTATATTATATTTTTAAGAATTTTTTTTTTCGGTATAGCAATATCAACAAACAAGGTACAGGGGGGATCCCCACTGAGACATGGCATTAGGGAGTTTTTTCTTGATTTATTTATTTTTAAGTATATTAAATAATACCTTTTTTGAAAAAATAATTCCTAGAATGTCACGCCCCGAACCCGGAAATGGGACCTAAGGGTGAAAATATAATCTAACCTGTCCCTGTATCATACAAATCATCACAGATACAGTACAAAAGATGAGGGTCCGACCTCGTGGGGTTCCCAGACACCTTAAACACATCTAATTATAATCATATACGCAGCGAAAAAAGTCATTCTATATCAACATATGGAGTACCATACCAGAGTTTATACAAGAGCAGAACATGGCTCTAACAAAACATACAAACTGGGTGCCCAAATACAACTCAAAATGGCAACCCAACAAAACTACAGTCCTAGCACTTACCCAAGCGCTAACGCAGTACACCGGCCACTACGCTCCCTACACCAGGACGCTAGTTCCGGTTACTCAAAGGACCTGTAAAAATATACGTACAGTAGGGGTGAGACACCTCTCAGTAAGGAAGAACACAGGTTATATCGGTGTGTGGCATTTGAGTGTTATCATGATACAACATACACGCAGTTAAATGCATTCCAGTACTAATTTACACAGTGCATACACGCACACATACGACGGCCATTTATACGCAGCCCCGTCACAATACATACACATGATCAGTAATCCTCAGTGTCGTTACACTCTTTGGCCCGAAGCCGGCCCGCGACATACGGCATTGGCCCGTAGCCAACCCGTGAACATGACACCACCGACACATGGCTAGTCCCCGACTCCTATGACATCGTACCGACGCTAAACTCGTGGATCCACACCCTTCGGCCTGATTTACCGGAATAGGCTCACGCCCTCGGATATAGAGCCGAACACTCTTGCCTACATGGCAGGCGATAACACGCCCTCGGATATAGAGCCGGACACTCACAGTACTTGGGACAATTTCGGAACCGCATTCCTACTAGCATTTCAATATATCACACACACATGCATGCTCATATAACCAAACAAACCGCACTCATTTGGTAATCTAAATCATGGTTTTCCAAACAAATACAGTTTAAATAAAGTGAAGGCATGACCATCCCAATATCACAGTATAAATCACACATATACTCGATTTTCAACAAAACCCAGGATTCAGCCCGTCGCCCCCTTTTTCCCAAAACTGTAATAATGGAAAACCCATAGTTTTTCGTGTAAGATCCCCCCAAATGAGTAGCCAAAACACACACAGGACCGTGGACCAAGGTTCCACCGAGTCCAATTTCAAAAATAACCAATATAAACATAGTTCCCCTTACCTTATCCCCGTAAGCAAATCCCAAACTCAAAGGTCCCTAAATAGCGAACCGAGTTCCAAAACCTACAAATCATAATATAGAATATGTTCACAAGACAGTTACTTACAAACCTACAGGATCAGAATTGAAAACCGAGCCTTACCTCGATTTTACGCCGAAACCCCAAAATCTCCAAAATGAGATTCCGATCCGTAGAAGTTGTAGAGAATCCTTCCACGATCCTCGTGGTAGCTTCTGTTTTCCAATTTCGTCAAAGAATTCTAAAGAGAAGGAGTAGGGAGAGGTTTAGAGAGAGAGAGAGAGAGAGATATTTGAGATTTCTTAATGAGGAAGCAAAGGAAATTTCCTTTTATAGCCCTTAGACCTGGCAATTTCCAATTTTGCCCCTCTCTTAATATTTAAACCCATTTTTCATATTTTAGGTTCTTACATGGAATGACTCTAACGTAATCTCGCTACTTGAAGTAGCGAGACTTGCCACGTGTCAATACTGTAATTATTTTCTCTAAAAATATATTATTTAATATATTTTTAAAAAAATGATAAACCGAGAAAAAACTCCTACTCACTCGCCCTCTCCTCTCTGTCGTGTTCAGCAAAGTTTTTTGTTGTTTTATGGCAGCGATGAATCTAATTCTGTAGCCCAGAAGTTGCTGCTGCTGCTGTTGACGTTGTCAAGTTTGACTATTTTTTATAGAAGCATAAAGCTTCTTTTATTCTCTTTTGGTTCTCTTTCCGTTCTGATTTAGCGCCATGCATGTTTTCTTTTACCATTATTCATTTGTTTTTCTATGACAATGGGTTTTAGTGATCCTGTTCCCTTTGATGGAGGTAGGATTTTAATTTTCGCATTTATGGAATTTCCTATTTTGGGTTTTTTCGTTTATTATGTAGAGACCCAAACCCGTAAATAAGGAAAATAAATAAGAAAATGGTAAAAAGAGAATTTCAGCAGGGTTCGTCGACTAAGCCAGTATATTCGTCGACAAAGTCCCTTCAGTTCTTTGTCGCTGAAATTCAAAGTGTCGTTGACGAAGAAATACCGAGCGAACCAAGAAAATATCCGAATGGGGTTCGTCGATGAAGGTAGAGCTTCGTCCACAAACTGAGTGGCTGGTTCATCGACGAAGGCGCCACATTGTCGATGAATTTAACTCGGTCAAAGGCTATATAAATATCATTTTTGGTTGCTTAAGGGGTAAGAAAACCCAAAAGCTCTCTCTCTCTCTCTAGAACTAGTGAGTTCTTTCTCTCTCTATGATTCTTCGCCGTTAGTCGTTCGTTTCGACAATCGGAAGTTTTTGCATGGATCAAAAGGAGAATCTCTTCAGTTTTAGCGGATCAGATCATCATTTTGAAGATTTTCGGGTTTTTCCCTAAAATCGAGGTAAGGATCTGAATTCGTTTTCGTTTCGGTAGATCTATAGTAGATTGAATAATACTGAAGTATTGTTCTTCGGTTTTTAGGTTTTAAGGATCTCATGTCGTAATTTTATATCAATATACTCGTGTTTCAGTTTTTGGGATAAAGGTAAGGGGATTTGTTTACATCAGTATTTTTTTAGAAAACGAAACCACAGGATATGTAGCTTATGTTTATATGTACTTATTGACTGCTTATTTACAAAATTTTACCTGGTATAAATGTCAATTCTTATGGTTTTCACGATTTTACGGTTTTGGTAAAAGTAAGGTTTTTGGGATATGATCTCCAAATTTCTTAAACTACATTATTTGCACTAAAACTAAAGTGGGAGATGCTTGAAACTCTTAATAGCAGCAGAAATTATATTTTACGAACCAGTTTATATGAAATGTATATATATGATATAAGTGTGACATAGGATATGAATTGAATTTATACTGATTTGAGATGTATGCACATGAACTATGGGGACTAAGGTTCCAAGTGATTATCAGAAAATGCAGAAAAACATGTGTCGGTTAGATACCATGCCGAGTATGAGAAAAGGGTAAACCGAGAGGTTATGAGCCGATTTTTACCATAGTATGAATGAAAGTATGCATGAATGAGATTGTGAAAATACTGGAATTGCACAGGTATTATGTTTTAATGTAAATTGTATATATGATATTGAGACCGCAACTTGTCTCAATAGTATATGAAGCCTTAAAAAGCTTATATTATGTAGGTTCGGTACCATTGCCAAAATAAAGGTACAGTACAACCACACGTAGTTATTGTTCAGTGTGGGTACCTAGTAGTAGGCTTGGTAAGAAGGGTCACTGGTCAAAAGGGATGAGGGTGGTGATGGCCAAGTTGGACTGTAGTATGTTATGATGTCTGACGATGTCTGTATGTATAGGGCTCGATCAGTGTTTTCTTATCACACAACCCTTGCCACGGGGAGTTACTGGCATAGTTATGATAGTTTCAAGCTGGACGGTGTTCTAAATATGCATATAGATTTAAAAGCTTTACTAAGCAAAGTCACGAGTCTGAGTACCGGGCGGAGGAATTATACAGTGTATGGGCCTGTACCCTACCCTAACCTCGGAAACTCTCACTTGTAATGATGCTGAGTTATCTATTATCAGAAATATATATATATATATATATATATATATATTATAGTATTGAGAATGTGTAATTTGTGTAACTGTTTTCAAACAAGAATATAACTGTACAATCACACACTGATGTAATATCTTCCTTCTTGTTGAGAAGTGTCTCATTTCAATCTTACAACCTTGTTTTCAGGAGCTACAGGAAATCGATCCTAGTCGTCTAGAGAGGCTGTGGAGGGTAGGGTCCTGTTAGTTAGCGTTAGTTTTTGTACGAGTACTGAGTTGTTAGCCTAGTTGGTTTTTGGAATGTAATTCAGTTTATATTTTACGTACGGTTGATATATAGAAGAAACATTTAGATACTCTGGTATGTCTATTAGAATCCATATGAATGTTTATGTTTTCCGCAATATATGTGAGTACAGATCATTATGAAATACCTGCATGTCCCTGTTTAGGGCAGGTAGTTATGTATGTTATCAGAATTTGTACGGGATAGGTATATATAGTAGCACTTTGGGGCTGTGTTAAGGGTCAGGGCGTTACATATTATCCTCTCTCTCTCTCTCTCTCTCTCTCTCTCTCTCTCTCTCTCTCTCTCTCTCTCTCTCTCTCTCTCTCTCTCTCTCTTTTTCTGTTCCACCATTTTCCCTATAAATTCTAATGTCATTTTTATTTTGCTTATATGGGTGTTTCGATTTTCTTTTGTTAAGGATTAATCGTTTTTTTTTAAATTGTAGAGAAAATTGAAACAATGAAGAGTAGAGGATAAAATCTTGATTATTTTCGTATGTAAAATACCGAAGTAAAGTTTCTAATTTTCCCGGATTTCAAAACCTGCAAAGAAAAACCCATTTATTAAAATATTAATCAATTTTTGTTGCAAAATTAGTAATCTCGGCAACCACCCAAAGCATATATCAACGAATCCTCTAGAGTTTTTTTTTTTTTTTTGTGGATTTTTGTGTAATTGAGATTGTCACGACCTTATTTTTCATGCAAATTTTTTTCCCACTTAAACATATATAGCAATTCTCTCTCTATTACTTTCTAAAAACATCTCAGGCCCCAAGGGAGTGCCGAGGAAACTTCGTTCACACTATATTTTTAGGCAGCGGTAAACATAAAACTGTAAACTGTATTTACAATACTAGAAATCTAAAAAATCCCAAAATATACATCCCAAAATACTCAGTGACATCAATTAAAAACCCTGGGATCTACCCCAAACAACCAACACCCAGGAAAACACTCACCCTTCCAAAAAGGTTGCGTAAGAACCTCTCTACCTGCGAGCTTGATTTGATCGCCTAATTGGATCACTTGAAAAATGTTAAGTCACTAGAATGAGACAACGCTCCATAAGATAAGATATGCTATCACTAGTGTGTGGCAACTGAGTTACACATTTAATATACTGATATAATACTGAAATTGTAAAACTGATAGTCTAATATACCGTACATATTACATTTATTATAGTTTAAAATACAACTGTATATCTGAGTTTTCTAGTTACACATAATTCTTATATTATAATAAATCTGTTGTTGTACTATAAATCTGTAATTTATAGAAATAACTGTGATAATACCCTAGGAACTGAATGTTATGATTTAACCCCTCATGACAGGGTAGTGCGGCCCCTAGGCGGGACTTAACTCTGGTTGGTCTACCAGGTAAGTCAATCTGAAACTCTATCAATTAACAATCCGGCCCATTGCAGTCTATCCGGGCACGATACTACTCTACCTCGTCAAACTGGCCACCTCAACTCAGCTCTCTAGGGAGACTGCAATCTCTCTTGGCACAGTAGACGGAATTCACATACTATCTGAGATATGTGGTTACACTCTGATTTGAAATAGCAACGGTACCGTGCTCTGCTATTTGAATCGGGGTGAATAATTTCACAGGGTCTGATACTATTTAGTACTAATACTTATAATTATCTTACTATTTTTTTACCAAGAACTTGAAATAACCATAATATTTCTAAACTCATCTATATAATCTGAATATTTGACTGAATAACTTAATAATCGAGTGTTATGGTTCTGAAGTCATGGCATTCTGAAAAATACTATAAAACATATTTTCTGAAAACAGCACACTGATAACTTCTGCTAGTATACTATAAAACATGATATTTTTAAAACTGTATAAATACTATATTAAACTGTTATGAACTCATGCCACACAATTAAGTAATTAAATTATTCTCATGCTCTCAAATATGCATTTCCTAATATAATAATAATATTCTGGTAAAACTGAATAATAAACTATTATATACATAATTTCTGGTGAACTTTCTAAAATCCCTAACATAGCATGTTTCCTTTACCATTCTGATTGGGAGGCTGGCCTCCATTTAACTCTCGTACCCTCGATGTATTAACCCCAAAAACTTGTAATTACATATACAAATTTTCCAGTAAATCAATGCACCCATATTTCCTGAGATTACTTATTCATAATTTATTGAACTATAATTACTTGGATTCCCAAATAGATACTTGCTGGGATCTTCAACCCATGATTATAGGGGCTCAAGACACCTTATTCCTGAAAATATGACACCCAAAATTTATTCTACAAAACACTAGTATATTTTCATAGTATACAAAATCTGCCCCCAAATAATACTAGTAATATTGAAAATACCTAAAAATTCACTTACCCAAATTTTATGATGGTTTCCAAATTGCTCAAAAAGAATTTCTGCTCCAGTTAGGTTGTAGAGAATCTCCCTAGGATCATTGTGGTAGCTTCTGATTGTCGAACCGGGGAGAGATGGAATCGAAATCTTAGAGAGAAGTTAGAGAAACTGTTTTAGAGAGAGAGAAAAGAGTTATAAAATGAATTTTTCGTCAAAAATTTAGGGCTATATATAAAATGCTGTCCACGTGACCTTATCGACGAGCCACGTCACATCGTCGACGAGTCCAAGCTGTAGTCTCGTCAACGAGCGCCCACTCCTCGTCGATGAGATTCAGACCCTGAAAACGCCCTCTCGGTAACTTCTTGTTGACGAGACACGCGTTCACATCGATGATCTCAAGAAGACTTTTCGTCAACGAGACCCTGCTGCGATCCTTTTTAAAATTCTTTCCCCCCTCTTTTCTTTATTATGTAATTCCAATAATTATCCGGGTTATTACAGAGATTTTGTCCCTCTCTCCTACACCGTCTCTTTCTTACTACAGTGAAACCATTCAAATTTAGTTAACTTTGAGAAGGGTAACTCATGAGGATCTGCCTCCATTAATTTGGATTGTTAAAAGATTGGGATCATGACTGAAACTAAAAGATTGGGATAATTGCTGCTTCATGTCACTGTTTATTCTCTCTCTTCATGTCTCAACTAATATATTACTCATTAGTCATTACTTTTGACTGAACAAGGCATTGGAACAAGACAACGAAAACAAAAGTAAATCAATAGATAAAAAAAAATTACGTAGGAGATTTTATTATTTATTTATTATTGTTATAAGATTCATCGCTGTCATAAAATAACAAAAATCTTTGTTGAACATGACAGAGAGGAGATGATGAGTGAGTAGGAGTTTTTTTTTTGATTTATTATTTTTAAAAAAAATATATTAAAAAATTTCTTTTTTAGAAAAATAATTACCGAAATGACACGCGGCAAATCTCGCTATTTGAAGTTGCGAGATTGCGTAAGAATCATTTTAGGAATTATTTTCTTAAAAAAGGTATTATTTAATATATATTTAAAAAAAAAAGAGGATAAATGGGGGAAAAAAACTGGGCCCCAATTTCCCCTGTCAGGTGCAATTAATCAAATTGAAGGAATTCAAAGGAGGTTTTTAGGTTCTAGGGACAGCTCCATGTCACTCCCTCGCTCTTACTCAGCAATCATATGCGGCCTTCCCAAATGTGCTAAAATTCTCTCTCTCTCACTGCTATGGTGGTGTACGGCCATGTCGCCCTGCTGCTTTCGCTGGTTGTTCTTGGAATGCAGCTCCCGCTAATAATGGCAGGTTGGGTCTTGTTTCTATTTTCATTCCCTTTAGATTTTCACTTCTAGCTTGTTTTGGGGGCTCTGTTGGAATGATTTTTGCGTGCAAATGGTTATTCTAGAGATGGGTTTGATTGGGGGACTTTGACTTTTGTGGCTTACTTGTGCTTTCATTTACATTGGCATGCAAAATGTGAATGCTTTTGTGGTTTTGGGGGGTTGGGTGGGGGGGGGGGGGGGAGTGTTAGGGGGTGGGGTTTAAGACTTCTTGTTTGGTGTTAGAAGTTGAATCTGGAAGTGGGTACTGTTTAGCTTAGTTATATGCATAGAATGCAGTGCATTGTTCAAATAATCTGATAGCTTTTGCATTCTAGCTTAAACTCCTTTTTCAAATACTAGTTTGTGTTATGAATGCTGGTGAAAATGATGGCTTTGCATTTGGGATCTCGTGGGCTTTGATCATATACTTGATTTTCGGTTGATGCATTGGAGGATGTTCTTTCTGTATGTACTAGCGGTACTCTGTGTGTGCAATTATTATACATTTTTTAATCTCAAAATTTTAAAGAATTCTAAGAAATTCTGTAATTAGGAGTAGTTTTAAGCGGTTACAAATGTAATTGGTTTGTTTTAAGTGGTTAAATGCTAGTTTTTTTAGTGAAATATTTATTAAATTACTCATGTACCCTTCTTTTGAATATTTACCTTTTGAATGTTAGAAAGATGTGAATGATGTAGAATTTTCTTTTTTGGAAATATAATAACCCAAAAAATGCAGATTGGAAGCTGTCATGTTTCTTCTAATTAGTTGTGTGTGATCTGTGAGTGTGCGTGTGGCTTGATTTGGGCTTGTATGTTTGGTTCCAGAAGGTTATTTCCATAGTGCCTGTTTGGCATTGCATCTAAATCTTACAAATGCATGACTAGACTAAAACACAATCTAAAATTGCGTTTGATTGCTCCTAAACACTATGCTAGAATTACATTATGCTAAGTGGAAAGTGAAAACGGACCTTTGGAGAAGCTGGTTCTTTAGATTTTGGAAAAATGCTGCTTTTGAGTAAAGGCTGCATTTAGATCAAAATCTATTGCTGCTTTGCATGGACCTATACTAATTCATATTTGATATTATTACTCATCTGTTTAAGATTATCACAGAATTCCACTTCCTTTTGCTTTTCCTAATAAAATGAGGCTCTCTTGTGCTCAAAATCCCAATTCTAGAAATTGTTACCTCACTTTCACATTTCCTTCACCTTTCTTTCACCTTTGCTTCCTTATTACTAGATAGAACACAAAGTTGGGGCGCAATTAAATGTCCCTGCATGTAATAGAGCAAGGGGTCAAAGGTACATAGCAGAGGGATATGGGAGTTGGGGTAATGGGTGGAGTTGGGAATAAGTATCACGGTGTTTGGGAAACTGTGGATGAAAGATGTAGGGAAAATTAAGTATTTAATGGACTGGTTTAAACAGTTCTTAGCTGGAAAGGGACATGCAACGAGGTATAAACTGGTTAAGGTAGGGGTGGGAGTGAGAATGAGGGAGTATAAAGAGGAGTAATAGGTTTGGGCTTATCTTATTGATCAAATACCACATGTGGTGGTCTGTAGACACCATTTGTGGAGGGAGCAACTCTTGCATTCTAGAGGAATTCTCAATGTGGTTTTTGTTTTGCTTGTGCTGCTACGACAATTATCAGTGCTGCTGTTGCTATTGTATTTAGCTGGTTCTAGTGCGCGCTGCAGCATTTTGTCAACTATAACTGCATGTTTGTGCAATTCATATTTGTTGAGATTCTGATTGAATGAATAACCTGACTTGAAGATAGGTCTCTCCCTCTATTTATAATACAAATCAAACACATTCTAATGATAATAATACCCTTACTAACTATCACTAATTAACATATTACCAAACTTAATTATAACACTAGAAGACAAAACATCTAACACCCCCCCTCAAGCTGGAGCATAAATATCATATGCTCCTTGCTTGTTACAAATAAATTTAACATGAGCACCCCCCCTAAAGCTTTGGTAAACAAATCAGCAAGCTGCATATCAGACTTCACACAAAGAGGTAGTAATGAGCTTCTGCACAAGTCTCTCTTGAACAAAATGGCAATCAACTTCAATGTGTTTCATCCGTTCATGAAAGACCGGGTTAGAGGAAATATGAAGAGCATCACACATCAACTTCATAGGCTGAGAATGTGAAAAACCTAATTCATCTAACATGTTCTTCAACCAGAAAAGTTCACTGATAGTGGGAGCCATAGTTCTATATTCTAATTCAGCACTTGACCTGCCCACCATAGTTTGTTTCTTACTCTTCTGATAAACCAAATTACCACCAAGCAAGATATAGTACCCGGTTGTGGATCTTTGGTCAAAAGGTGACCCAACCTGATCTGCATCTATATATCCATGCATATAAGTGTGATCTTGACCACGATATAAAAGACCTATCCCAGATGCACCTTTGAGATATCTCAAGATGTGAATTACTGCGTCCTAATGACTTGTCCTTGAAGAATCTAGAAATTAACTCATAACACTTGTTGCAAAAGATATGTCCCACCTAGTGATTGTAAGATAATTCAACTTTCCAACAAGTCTCCGATATCGTCTAGGATTAGGCAACAAATCGCCCATATTTGATACTGACTTGCTGTTAGATCCATGGGTGTGTCAACCGATTTGGATCCCAAGTCCCAACAATCTTTTTTCATATAACAGATCAATAACATACTTCCTTTATGACAGAACAATTCTTATACGAGATCTAGATGCTTCCATACCCAAGAAGTATTTCAATTGTCCTAAATCTTTGGTTTGAAACTTAGTTTGTAGAAAAAATTTGAGACTTTGAATACCTTTATCATCATCACCTATAATAACCATATTATCCACATACACAATAAGAAGGATCCTACCCAATGAAGTATGACGATAAAACACAGAATGATCCGCTGCACACCGTCAAAGACTAAATTCAAGTACTACATCACTGAAACAACCAAACGATGCTCTAGGAGACTGCTTTAAATCATATAGTGCCTTCTTGAGCTGACACTAAGCCCGATTCCCCATGAGCAACAAACCCAGGTGGATGCTCCATATAGACTTCCTCCTTAAGATCACCATGCAAAAATGCATTCTTCACATCTGACTAATGGAAAGGCCATTGACAAGTGATAGTCAAGGAGATGAACAAACGTACCGATGTAAGTTTGGCAACCAAAGAAAAAGTGTCAGAATAATCTAAACCATACACTTAAGTATACCCCTTAGCAACAAGATGGACCTTCAGACGAGCCACAAAACCATCAGGGTCAACTTTCATAGTGTATACCCAGCGACAACCAACCACAAACTTGTCAGAAGGAAGAGATACCAAAACCCAAGACCCATTGTCCTATAAAGCATTGATCTCTTCTACCATAGCATTCCTCCACCCAGAGTGGGCTAATTCTTCTGAAACAGATTTAAGAAGGGTAGTAGATGATACAACAGTAACAAAACAATAATAGGAGGGTGATAAGAAGTCATAACAAACATAGCTAGAATTGGGATGTTAGGTACGTGCGTGTTTACCTTTCTGAAGAACAATGAGAGGATCAACATTATGGGAAATGTGATCAGCAGACAAGGAAACCAAAGACGCAGTAGTGGAAGCTAGAGTGAACTCTCTTCCTTGGAGCCGCTATCATGAATACATCTTCAAATTAGGACGATCAAGATGATGAGAAGGTATCGAACTAAATGGAGACTTAGATGGTTGATTAGGCAAGGACAATAAACTAGAATATGGAAGATTAGGCAAAGGAAAAGACTCATTGAGCTTAGAAGCACTCAGGGATTGGGTGTAGTAAGGTGTAGACTCAAAGAAGGTAACATTTATAGAACGAAAAAGCGATGCAGTGCAGGATTATTACATTGATATCCCTTTTGAGTATATGAGTGGTCTAGAAAGAGACATTTTATAGCACAAGGATCCAACTTATCCACCCCAAGAGTTAGTTGATGAACAAAGGACACACATTCGAATATATGAGGAGGGAGAGAAAATAAAGGTGAATTAGGAAAGAGAATGGAGTAGGGAATTTTACTAGTAATAACATAGGATGACATCCTATTGATAAGATAACAAGCGATAAGTACAACATCACTCCAAAACACTTTAGGTACATGCATTTGATAAAGTAAGGTGGGAGTGATTTAAAGGATATGTCTATTTTTCCTCTCTGCAACCCCATTTTGTTGAGGAGTGTGGGCATATGATGATTGATGGACAATACCAAACTAAGTCATGTAAGTAGTGAATTGTAAACGGAAACACTCTTTAGCATTATTACTTTGAAGTATTCGAACTAGCAAATCAAATTGAGTCTTTATTTCATAACAAAAGGAACAAAATATATGAAATATCTCGGAACAATCTTTTATTAAATATAGTCAAGTCATTCTTGAATAGTCATCCACCAAAGTTACAAAGTATTAGAAACCCAATTTGGACACAACTCTACTAGGACCCGAAATATCAGAAGAGACTAAACATGAAACGACTTGCAACACGTTTATTGACTTGGGAAGCAAAAGGGACATGATGGTGCTTTCCCAACTGACAAGACTCACAATCAAGACTAGACACAAAACTCAAATCAAGAACAAGACGTTTCAATTTTTTCAGTGAAGGATGACCAAGGCGACAATGAATTTGGAGAGGTGTGGCAACAACAGTGCAGGCAGTAGAAGAAGATAGCAGCTCAAAGTGATAAAGTCCACCAGGTTCACGCCCTTGCCAATCGTCTTACTCGTCTTCAAATCCTAAATAACCACAGAATCAGGGAAGAATGTTACTAAACAATTCATGGATTTAGTAATGTAGCTAATAGGCATAAGATTGAAAGGAAACTTGGGAATATACAAAACCAAAGGAAGAGATATAGAAGAAGTGGGATTTACAGTCCCAATTCCTTTGATGGCAGTGATGGATCCATCAGCAAGAGTAACATAAGGTAAATTTGTAGGATATTGAAGAGTAGGGAAGAAATTAGGTATACCTGTGATATGATCAATGGCATTTGAGTCTATCACCCAATGACTAGGATGAGAAGTATTGGGTGACAGGCATACTATGGGATTACCTATTTGGGCAAGAGATGCAATAGGAAGAGAAGCTTGTTGTGAGGCTTGATACTACTGGAACTTGGAATTCTCTTCCGACATGGATATAGTATGTTGCCCCCACTCAATCCCAAAGGTGTGGAGTCAGTGGTGGCTACATTGGCTGGTCCCAAAGGTGTGAGGTTAGTGGTGGCTGCATTGGCAACATGTGAAGGTCTACCATAGAGATTCCAACACTACTAAATAGTATGATTACCTCTTTCACAATGAGTGCACTTGTGAGGAGTGCCTCTACCTCTTCCTTCTCTGCCACCACGACTCCTTGAATCGCTTCGATAACTTTTGCAATTGTTTGGTAGAGAACTAGAATAACCTCGTGTGGCAAAGGATCTCCTCTTAGAGCGAGATGCAAGAGTAGAAGAATGTAGAAATCCCGAGAATTATTAGGAATCTCAAGAATAATGGGTCAATGATACTAGAGATTGTATAGGGATTTCTAGCCTAATACTTGGGCAGATTTCATGCTCCTATTTTAGGCAATTCTTTCCTTGTGGATATATGGTTTGTATTATTTATAGAGAGTTGTGATTGTGCAGAATTTATTCAAGAAATATAGAAATCATTCATTCTGATTTCATGGTATCAGAGCTAGGAGATTAAACCTAGCTATCAATGGCGAAAACTGCCGGCCAAAGCAGAGGTTTGATGACCTCTGAATCTTATGAGGGTCAGAACGAAGCTATCTCCACCATGGGCTCTACAGGACTCGACAACTCGTCCTTCCAGCTCACGGTGGAGAAGATGAATGGCAAGAATTCCGAGAATGGGCACAATCGATCAAACTTGTGATCGATGGCAAGGGAAAGTTGGGATTTCTTACCGGCGAGACAAGGAGACCTGACCCAACCGAAGCTTCTGCCCTTCAGAAATGGAAATCGAAGAATTCCATGGTCATGACGTGGCTGGTGAACTCCATGAAGCCGTTGATCGGGAGGACTTATCTCTTCCTGCCATCAGCGAAGGAAGTCTGGGATGCCTTCTGAGAGACCTACTCCAATGTCGAGAACTCCTCCCCAATCTTTGAGCTTAAGACACGACTATGGCAGATGAAGCAGGGAGAAAGGGATGTTACGGATTACTATATAGAGATGACTGCTCTTTGGTAGGAACTCGATCTAAGTTTTGAAGAAGAGTGGGAATGCTTGGGAGATAGTGTCCGATATAAAAAACGCCTCGAAAATGAACGGGTGTTTGAGTTTCTTGTTGGTTTAAATTGGGTCCTTGATGATGTTCGTGGAAGAATTTTGGGTCGTTGTCCCTTTCTATCAACGCGCGAAGTTTTCTCAGAAGTGAGAGGAGAAGAAAGTAGGCATAAGGTGATGCCGAAGGAGACAGTCTCTATTGACCATACTGGACTAGAAATGTCTGCCTTGGTGTCTCAAGGGACTCTTCCAGGATCTAGTTCAAGACAACAGAAGGGGCGCCTCTGGTGTGAACACTGTTGAAAAACTGGCCACACTAAGGAGACGTGTTGGGAGAACACAGGAAACCAACTGATTGGAAGCCACGGCAAGGTAACAAAAATCGGGGCTACCAAGCCACGGTTGATAATCAAGCCGAGAGACCTCAAGGGGAGAAAAGTAGTAATAGTTCCAATTCAAGCGGTGCATTTAACTCTGAGCAGTTGGAACAACTCTACAATATGTTCTCTTCCTTTCAGACTTTGGGTCAGTCTTCCACAAATATTTCTTCGGGTTCTTTAGCCCAAAGAGGTAATTTTTTGCAAGCCTTGAGTATAACCTCTAGATCCAAAACTCCTTGGATTATTGATTCTGGTGCCTCTGACCACATGACCAATGCCTATCATCTTTTCTCATCATATTCACCTTGTGTTGGAAATTTGAAAGTTAAAATTGCAGATGGATCACTCTCGTCTGTTGCAGGCAAAGGGAATATCCGACTCTCTGACTCCATCACATTGGAGTCTGTTCTTCATGTTCCTAATTTATCCTGCTACTTACTATCTGTTAGCCAGTTAACTAAGAATTCCAATTGTTCTGCTAAATTTCTTCCTTCTTATTGTGTTTTTCAGGACCTATCATCGGGGAAGACGATTGACAGTGCTAAGGAGTGTGAGGGACTTTACTACTTTGAGGAGGCTAATGTGAGTGAACAACGTCAAATTGCTATATGTGATTCTACATCTGTTCCTAAGGATACTGATATTTTGTTATGGCATTTTAGAATGGGTCATCCCAATTTCCAGAATTTGAGACAGTTATTTCCTTCCATTTGTTCGAATAAAACATCATTTGATTTTCAATGTGAGATTTGTGAAATTGTAAAACACCAACGTACTTCTTTCCTAAAGTCCAAATACAAACCTACCTCAACGTTTACTATGATTCACAGTGATGTATGGGGCCTGTCTAACACTCTCAATCGTACCCACACAAAATGGTTTGTTACTTTTATTGATGACCACACTCGTATTTGTTGGGTATACTTGTTGAAAGACAAAACTGAAGTGCGTTCTGTGTTTATCAATTTTCATTCCATGATTCAAACACAATTTCACACGAAAACTCAAATTATGCGTCCAGATAATGGCACAGAGTATTTTAATTGTATTTTGGGAAATTATCTCCAAGAATATGGAATAATTCATCAAAGTTCCTGTGTTGACACCCCCCAACAAAATGGGGTTGCCGAACAAAAAAACAGACATATCCTTGAAGTAGCTCTTGCATTGCTGTTTACTACCAATATGCCAAAAATGTTTTGGGGTGATGCCATTCTCACAGTTACATATCTCATTAATAGAATGCCTAGTCGAGTTCTCTCTTTTGCCTCATCTCTTCAAAAATTCCAGGCATTTTTTCCAAACTCTCGTCTCAGCTCAAATCTCTCTCTCAAAGTGTTTGGTTGTACTGCTTTTGTCCATATACATCATTGACATAAACTAGATCCATGCGCCCTCAAGTGTCTTTCTTGGCTATTCTCTTATCCATCCTGCAACAAAAAGGGTATTTTTTAGTCTTGATGTTACTTTCTTTGAAACTACTCCTCACTTCCAAACGCCCTCGCTTCCGGGGGAGACTTTGAGTAGTAAAGAAGCTCAAGTTTTGGACTTCAATACCTTTATTACTGAACCTGAGCATGTCCCAAACACTGAGCTTGTCTTGAAAAGTGCTTCTAATATGCCAAATACAGAAGAAAACTTGAATTCAGAGGGAGGTGCAGGAAAACAATATGACAAGGAGATGCTTGTCTACTCAAGAAAGCCAAAATTAAAGGACATAGAGAATCTCATACCTGAGGCACCAAAAGAGTTGGAACCGGTGATAGATCCAAGCAACCATTAGTCTTCATCCACTCCTGATCAAGTAATGTTTTCAAGTAATCTTGAGTCCTCCTTTGATAAACCTGCACAAGTTGATCTCAATTTACCCATTGCTCTCAAGAAACAAACTCGGTCATGTACTCTCCATCCCATTTCCAAATTCATGTCTTACAATACTTTGTCTATAGGGTGTTGTGCTTTTACCTTTAACTTGACAGGATAAAAATTCCAAAGAATATTTAGGAAGCCTTTGAGATCCTTGAATGGAGAGAGGTAGTTATGGAGGAAATGCGGGCCTTGGAAAAAAATGGACGTGGGATGTGATGAATCTACCAAGAGGGTAGAAACTAGTGGGCTGCAAATGGGTGTTTACTGTGAAATACAAAGCTGATGGGACAGTGGAACAGTACAAAGCCCGCCTTGTTGCAAAAGGGTTTACTCAAACCTATGACATTGACTACACAGAGACTTTTGCACCCGTGGCAAAACTGATTACTGTCCGAGTTCTCGTAGCCTTGGCAGCCAACTTGGATTGGCCACTCCAGCAACTTGACATCAAGAATGCTTTTTTGAATGGCGAACTAGAAGAAGAAGTCTTCATGACAATACCACTAGACTTTTGTAAAAGGGGTGAAAAAAACAGAGTATGCAAACTCAAAGAGTCCCTGTATGGACTCAAACAGTCTCCAAGAGCCTGGTTTAATAGATTTACAAAGGTGATTAGGAGCCAAGGATATCGACAAAGACAATCAGACCATACTATGTGCTTCCGGCAGTCTAAAGATGGGAAGAATACAATTCTAACTATATATGTCGATGACATCATCCTAACTGGAGACAACATAGCAGAGATGGATAGGTTGAAGAAAGTCTTGGCCACTAAGTTTGAGGTAAAAGATTTGGGACACATGCGGTATTTTTTGGGGATGGAAGTTGCTAGATCAAAGAAGGGAATCGGTGTCTCTCAGAGGAAGTATGTCCTAGACCTCCTAACTGAAACCGGCATGCTTGGGTGCAAACCAAGCGATACCCCCATTGAAGCAGGAAAAAGAAGAGAAGACATCAGAAAACTTGTCGAACGAGAAAGGTATCAGAGATTAGTTGGCAAACTAATTTACTTATCACACACTAGACGCGACATCGCATTTACAATAAGTGTGGTGAGTCAACAGATGCATTCACCAAGGGCAAAGGACTATTCTTCAAAAAATGTGAAAGCAAAGAAATTGAAGTCTTCACAGATGCTGATTGAGCAGGATCAGCAGAAGATAGAAGGTCCACTTCCGGGTACTGCACCTTTGTATAGGGAAACTTGGTGACTTGGAGAAGCAAAAAACAGAATATTGTGGCTAGAAGTAGTGCTGAAGCAGAGTTTAGAGTAGTGGCCAAAGGGATATGTAAAAGACTGTGGTTATGGAAACTCTTGGAGGAGTTGCATGTCACGGTAAAGTTCCCTATCAAACTCAATTGTGATAACAAAACAGCCATTAACATCTCTCTCAATCCAGTCTAGCACGACAAGGCCAAACATGTAGAAGTGGATAGATACTTTATCAAGGAAAAGGTTGAAGAAGGAACCATTTGCATGACTTATGTTCTTACCAAAGAACAAATAGCTGACATCTTCACCAAAGGACTACCTCGACAAAGTTTTGATGATTTCACATACAAGTTGGATATGGTCAACATTTATGATCCAACTTGAGGGGGAGTGTAGAAATCCCGAGAATAATGGGTCAATGATACTATAGATTGTATAGGGATTTCTAGCCTAATACTTGGGCAGATTTCATGCTCCTATTTTAGGCAATTCTTTCCTTGTTGATATATGGTTTGTATTTGTTGTGATATGAATTGTATAATGAAGATATGTAGCGGAATAAACAACAAGAAGTAAATGTAAATAACACACACACAACCAAAACAAGATCAACACAAAGATTTATGTGGTTCGGCAAAGCCTACATCCACGGAAGCAATGACACACAAATTTTACTAAGGAAATCAAAATGTACACAATACACTTCTCTAATGATCATCTCTACTCTCAAAATATGCCCAAATGACATATATAGAAGTTCCACGGAGGTTTCCCCCCGTTTGCCCAACCACCTAACTTTCAAAAATTCAAAATTTAGAAAAAAACAGCCACAGCCCAGGCGCCTCTCGTCAACGAACACAGGACCTTGTTGATGAGACCAAGAAGATCCTTAGTCGACGAATACAAGGCTCTCGTCGACGATGCCATAAATCTAAAAGTTTCCTGCTCTCGATAATTGTTCGTCGACGAGCTTCAAAACCTTCGTTGACGAACCTTTGCTGTTCCCTCGTCGACAAGCATAGGCTCCTCGTCGACGAATCCTGCTGTGCTGCCCTCTTCATGTTTTTCCTCCTTCCTTCTTTGCTTATCAAAACAGAAGTATAAGAGCCACAAATAACAATCTCCACCTTGGCGATTATACGCCCCTTAGGAGAATCTAAAAAACATGAATTGCTTCACTTTGAACTTTAAAAATGTTTGGTTGGGTATATCTCCCTTCTATCACTTAGAGACATGGAGTAAGTCCAAGCAATGCTTGAACTTCTCTGAAGTAACTAATTTGGTCAGAATATCTGCCGCATTATCAGATGTGTGAACTTTCTCCAACACAAGCTCACCCGAAGCAATCAATTCCCGAACCCTGTGGAACCTCACATCGATGTGCTTGGTCCTAGCATGGTATACTTGATTCTTCGCCAAGTAAATGACACTCTGACTATCACAATGCAGCACCACACTATCTTGCTGTAACCCCAGCTCTTTGACTAAACCAGTAAGCCATAAGGCTTTCTTTGCAGCTTCGGCAACTGCCATATACTCCGCCTCAGTCGCGGACAATGCAACTAGAGACTGTACCATGGATATCCAACATACCGGTCCTCCTACAAGGGTAAACACATATCCCATTGTAGACCTTTTGTCATCCATATCTCCAGCATAATCTACATCAACTAACCCTATAATTGAAGGACAACCTTGTTGCTTGCCGAACATGATGCCATATCCTGATGTACCTCGCAAGTATCTAAGTATCCATTTGACAACTTCCCAATGTTGCCTTCCTGTATTAGAGAGGAACTTGCTCACCACGCTTACCGCATGGGTCAAATCTGGCCTCGTACATACCATGGCATACATTAAACTCCCCACAACACTAGTATAGGGGACCTTTGACATGTCCCGGATTTCCTCATCCGAACTTGCAACAGTCATGCTAAATCTCTCCAACACCTTCTGCACATAACCGCCCTGAGATAACCATAATCTTATTGGCAGTCCTGTCTCGGTGAATCTCCATCCCAAGTATTTTCTTGGCTGAACCAAGATCCTTCATGTCAAATTCCTTATGCAACAGATTCTTTAACTGATTCACCTCAGTTAAATCTCTTGCAGCTATCAACATGTCATCGACTTACAATAACAAGAAAACAAGAGAACCATCCTCAAGTTTATTCACATAAACGTAGCAATCATACTTACACCGTTTGTAGTCAATCTTCATCATGTACAAATCAAACTGTTTATACCATTGCCTTGGAGACTGTTTCAGCCCATAAAGAGATTTCTTCAATCTGCAAACAAATTTTTTTTTTCTTGGTTCAATGAATCCCTCCGGTTGTACCATGTAGATTTGTTCCTCCAAGTCACCGTGAAGAAACGCCGTCTTCACATCCATTTGTTCCAAATGAATATCGTAATAAGCTACCAACCCCAACACAACTCTGATAGAAGTATTTTGGACCACTAGAGAAAAGATTTCATCATAATCTATCCCCTTCTTTTGTGAGTATCCTTTTGCTACCAACCGTGCCTTGAATTTCTCTCATTCCTTTTCTGAAATTGCCTCCTTCCTATACACCCATTTGTAGCCTATCGGTCTCTTCCCATTTGGAAGTTCCACTAAATCCGAAGTTAGGTTCTTATGTAATGATTCCATCTCCTCAATCATCGCTCTCATCCACCTATCTTTCTCTTGGCTATGCCCTGCCTCTTGAAAAGAAGTTAGATCGTTACAACAAGTAAGGAAAGCATAAGAAACTAACTCATCAAAACCATACCTTGATGGAGGCCTGATAGTGCGTCCGGATCTCCATATAGGAATATCGTCAACTTGCTGGTTTCCCGAGCTAGAGCTCCCTGCAACTACGGGACCATGATCATTTTCGTTGCCTTGAGCTTCCAACTCCACCTGCATAACATGTTCATCACTGTCCCGGCTTTCTGGCTCCTGTTTCTATTCATCAAACTCTTGAGTACGCTTCACTATAACCTTTTCATAAAAAATTACATCTCTACTGATCACCACCTTGTTTGTTACTGGGTCCCACAGCTTATACCCCTTCACACCCTCTGGATATCCCAAGAAGATGCAACAACGAGACTTCGGGTCAAGCTTAGACCTCTCCTCACTAGACATGTGGACATAGGTTGGACACCCGAATACCTTCAATTCGGAGTAGTTTACTGCATTTCTCGTCCAAACCTCTTCCGCCACTTTACCCGCTAGTGATGCCCTTGGTGATTGGTTAACCAGAAAACAAGCCATACTAACTGCCTCGGCCCAGAAGTTCTTCGGTAGCCTTACATTCAATCTGAGACACCGAGCCCTATTAGCAAGAGTCTGGTTCATCCGTTCTGCCACACCATTTTGCTGAGGTGTCCGGCGAACTGTAAAATGTCTCTTGATATCCTGCTCCGCACAAAACTCCATAAACCGAGAATTAGCGTACTCGGTCCCATTATCTGACCTTAAATATTTGATTCTCTTCCCTGTCAAGTTTTCCACTTCAGCCTTCCAAATCTTAAACTTGGCAAACGTACTAGATTTGTGACGCATGAAGTAAACCCAAACCTTCTGTGAGTAATCATCAATGAAACTTACATAGTACACATGTCCACCCTTTGATGCAACTCTAACTAGGCCCCAAACATCTGAATGTACATAGTCAAGAATTCCTTTTGTCTTGTGAGTAGCTGAACTGAATTTTGCCTTGTTTTGTTTTCCAAGAATACAAACTCTGCAGAATTCCAACTGACATGATTTTAAACCTTTCAACAATTTTCTCTTGTGTAGTTCTTTCATGCCATGTTCTCCCATATGCCCAAGACGCATATGCCACAAGATTGTCTCATCTGATTTAGCATCCACGGCCATGGTTTTAAATCGCGGTAGCGGGTAGCGTAACGTAACGGTAACGGGAAGCAGGAGTAGCGGATGTTACATAACGGGAAGTGGGTGTAAAGGCCGTGAATTTTTTTGAAGCACACACAACCTTGTGCATATTAGTGTACTTGCATGTTTTAAGCTTTTAGCCATTCTTAGAAAGGGTTTTAGTGTATTTTGGACCCTTTAGTTCAAGTAACTAAGTTATTTGGTAAGGGCAACAAGTTTACATTTGTTTTAAACCATCATTGATAGAAAATTACGTGTGTGCGCATATTTATACTTCTCATTGTTATTATCTGTGATAAATTCTTATGTGTGCTAAATGAATTAATAAAATAAGATACATTATACACTCCATTAATCTATTAGACACATAAGACATACGAATAATATAAATATAAAATAGCTAGAAAAGAAAGAAGGTTGAAGTTGAAAAATAAAGAACATAAATATCACATTACTAATATTATTAAAAAAAAAAAAATTTCCTAACTAGTTAGTATTTTGAAATTGTTAATTAATGCATCTATTGTGAGTATTTAATGAAATAGTAAATTTTGTATCATTGTCATCCTCATTATAATCTTTTCCCCCTCTTGCCACTTGGTATATTGAGAATGATATATGAAAGAGAGAGAAAAAGTGAGAAGAAAAAGTAAAAAATAAAATATTTTTTTGGTGTAACAGTCCTGTAGTGGTTACGTAACGGCTGTAGCGGCTTTTACGTAACGGTCGCGGTCCGTAACGGCCGCTACGGCCGCGATTTTTCTTCCCACCGATTTCGCGGTGTGTAACGGTACCGATAACCCAAAAAACCTTTACGTAACGGCGTTACGTAACGGTCGCGACCTTTATTTAAAACCATGTCCACGGCTGCAACTCCACCTACAACGGTAGTTCCCTGCAACGTGTAAATATTCCCATCTAACTTTCGCCCTTTCATCACAGTCAGATTACCTTTCCATGCCGTCAAGACTTCACCTTTGGACTTGTAATTAAAGCCATTACAATTACAAGTCCAAAGTGCCAAGAGATATCAAACTCTTTCTCAACTCAGGTATATGTCTTACATTATACAATGTTTTTATAGCACCATTAAACATCTTTATCTTTACATTTCCTATGCCAACGATCTTGCAAGAAGCATCATTACCAATAAGAACTGATCCAGAATTTACTAACCTGTAAGTGCTGAACCACTCCTTGTTTGGAGTCATGTGATAAGAACATGCCGAGTCATGTATCCAAGAGTCCGTTAGATTATTCGACTCCGCTAAAATTGATAGAACATCGCCATCCGCTGAATCCTCTTCTTGAACAACATTTACAGATTTAAAAATCCCCTCATGCTTATTAGCATTTCCCTTCTTCCAATCTGGACACTCTGGTTTCACATGTCCCTTTTTACCGCATTTATAACACCGGATTTCTTTCTTCTTCTTGGATTGATTTTGGAATTTTTTATTAGACCCAATTTTAAACTTTTCTTTGCCTCGCTCATTAATGCCTTTTACCATAAGTCCTTCTCCTTCATCACATATTTTCAACCTTTGAAGAAAATTTAACAAGGCACTGGTTACTTCTTCCAAATCAAGTGTTTCTTTTCCCCATGTAAGAGTGGTCACAAGATTTTCATAGGTATGAGTTGAGGGCAAAGAATTTAACAGCATCAAAGCCTTATCATTCTCATCAAACTTCACATCAACTCTCATAAGATCACTTATGATTTGATTAAACGCATTGATGTGTTGATCTAGACTAGATCCTTCTACCATCTTAAGCCAATATAAACGCTACTTAAGAAAAAGTTTGTTATTGAGGGATTTAGACATGTACCGACTTTCTAACTTTCGCCAGATAGCCGCTGGAGAATCCTCCTCCATCACCTGATAAAGAACTTCGTCGGCCAAACACAAGCGTATTGTTAACGCTGCCTTTGCTTTCGAATCTACCCATGTTTGTCTCATCCATTCCTTCCGGTTGAGTATCAAGCAATGCTTTAGCCATTCCTTGTTGCACTAGAATATCTTTCACTCTCCTCTGCCATAAACCGAAGTTTCTGGTTCCATCAAATTTGACAACGTCAAATCTTGCAGAAGATGATCCCGATGCCATAACAACTTCGCTCTGGTACCAATTTGTTGTGATATGGATCGTATAATGAAGATACGCAGCAGAATAAACAACAAAAAATAAATGTAAAACACACACACACAACTAGAACAAGATCAACACAAAGATTTACGTGGTTCGGCAAAGCCTACGTCCACGGAAGCAATGGCACACAAATTTCACTGAGGAAATCAAAATGTACACAATACACTTCTCTAATGATCATCTCTACTCTCAAAATATGCCCAGATGACATATATAGAAGTTCCACGGAGGTTTCCCCTAGTTTGTCCAACCACCCAACGTTCAAAAATTCAAAATTCAGAAAAACACTGCTGCAGCCCAGGCGCCTCTCGTCGACGAACACAGGGCCTCATCTATAAGACCAAGAAGATCCTTAGTCGACGAATACAGGGCTCTCGTCGACGATGCCAGAATTTTGAAAGTTTCCTGCTCTCGGTAATTGTTTGTCGACGAGCTTCAGAACCTTCGTTGACGAACCTCTGCTGTTCCCTCGTCGACGAGCATAGGCTCCTCGTCGACGAATCCTGCTGTGTTACCCCCTTCATGTTTTTCCTCCTGCCTTTGCTTATCAAAACAGAAGTATAAGAGCCACAAATAACGGTATTATTTATAGAGTTGTGATTGTACATAATTAATTCAAGAAATACAGAAATCATTCATTATTCTGATTTCAAAGAATGTGTGCTAAAGAAAGCATGAAGGACACAAAAATAAACGTTAGCAAATGATGACAACTCTGCACTACTGAGTATCTAGGATTGGATTGCCTCAAACTTGGGTCTCAAGCCCGCTAGAACCTGAAGAACTGTCATCCACTCCCTCTGCTTTTGCATCTCATGAACGTTGGTGGTTATAGGTTGCACGACGTTAAGCTCCTCATGAATACGTTTCATCTCTCCAAAATAATCTGCAATGCTCCTATCTCCTTGTTGTAATTGAAAGAACTCTTGGTGTAAATCATACATACATGTAATGTTACTGGAGTATAGAAGTTTGGCATAATCCCAAATCTCCTTGCACGTATCTAGATGCATGCACATTTGTGCAATCTGTGGCTCCATTGAATTCCATAAGAGGGAAACAATCAAGGCATCTTCTTGAATCAGCACTTTTTTTCTCTTCTCATCAGAAGGATCAGATTGGAGCAAATGGTCAGATTTTCCTAATCCTGCTAAATAAAATCGAACAGCCTTTGACCATGGAACATAATTCTTTCCGTCCAACTTTTGAGTTGTTATTTGTAGCAGCAATGAAGGAAACATGTTTATGGGATTCATAGACTCCCTCCCAATACTCACAAACAACTGATATAGCATTGCCACAGCCGCACAACTCGACTTATGAACACTGCCACTGCTCCAAGAAACTCATAAAGAAGCCTTTATGAACACTGAACAACAACTAATGTATTACCAAAAGTGCATGGTTGAAAAAGGTTGGATCTTTGAGCATAAAACATGCCCAACAACTTGATAATATGGTCTAGAGAAGGAATCAGAACATGGCAGAGGAAAAGAAAATCAGAAAAAGGTGGCTGGAAACTCTCTCACACGCCGGCGCATGGGGTCAGCACTGCTGGCAGTTGGCCAGCGTGTGGCAGTGCGTGGGGCAATTGCCAGCAATGGGGTTTTGTTGGGGTAGGCTTCAGAGGGTTCTATTTTTGGCTATATTGGTTTTGTGCAATGTTTTAAAAGGCGAAGGCGTAAGGTGAGGCATTTTAACCCTCAAAAGGCAAGGCGTAAGTCTTAAGGCGTTGGGGCGTAAGCCTTTTGAGAACTTGTTTTTTAAGATAAAAATTTGTTAAATAAATTATATAAATTTAAAATAAATAAAAAATTAAGAAAATCACAAATATAGTGTAAAAAAGAAAAACTAGATGTACTTCGCAAAATACTTGTTGGCCATTCAAAAATTGCTAACTTGAATACATGACATAAATCATGACAAGAGATAGCTATACCATTACAAAGTTCAAACTATTTTCAAGCTATACCATTACAAAGTTCAAACTATTTTCATGATATAAGATTCAATTCCAGTTATTTTCGAAAGGTTGAGGTTCAAGAATTTTAAAAATAAACTCATATTATGACATTCCTTTTGTACAAACATGTAGTTAAAATTTTCTAACCAATTCTAACTTGAGAATCACACACCCAAAATGCGTAAGCCTCAACTAAGAAGAAGCAAAAGGTGTGCTTTTTGTAAAAATACGTAAGCCTCAGCATGTAATGCGTTAGCCTTTTTGGAATTTGGTATATTAGATTGAGCCTCAAGGCGTTTTAAGCATGCCTTGCCTTGGGGCGAGCCTTGGTTGAGCCTTTTAAAACACTGGTTTTGTGAAATAATGAAGGGTGGAGGTGGATCTGAGAAGGGCAGCGACTGGAAGGTGTTTTCTGGCGACGGCCGACTGGCCGAGTATGATAGGGTTTAGGTTGGATCACGCTTTGACACCATGTTGAGATTTTGATTAAATGAATGACCTAACTTGAAGATAGGTCTCTCCCTCTATTTGTTATGCAAATCAAATACATTCTAATGACAATAATACCCTTACTAACTCTCACTAATTAACATACTAACAAACTTAATAATTATACTAAAAGATGTAAATAACCTCTTAACAATATTCACACTACAAATTATTTGAAGTTAAATTTTGTTCATGCTGCAGCTTATAGTCATACAACAATTCATAGACTAGTTCTGTTCATGCTGCAATTCCATTTTTTTAAGGCAAGATTTTTGTACTTCGTGCTTATTGAAAGCATAATTTTTAGATATATTTGTGGGGCTATTTCATGTTTGGTTAGTTCTCTTCAGTGTCTATAATGGCAAGGGTTTCTAACCAAGTCATATCTAAGATGTCCTTGGATGTTTGTCTAGTTTTCGGAGTTTACTATTTCCAGTTTCATTTTTTTGACTAGTCTGTCATTTTGGTTGTTTGGTCATTGTTCTATAGAAAGCTCTAACCTCCCCTATCTATGCATGCTTTCTAGTTGATAATGAGCAGATGAAGGCATTTGGAGTCAATTATCCATTTCAAAGTTGTTTTTGTAATTATGTTGGTGATATTTTCTAGTGTTATTCATACTAGGCCATATAGATTAGTTTATTGGGTTTCTTTAGTTTATTGCTTGATTCCTAAGCATAGTATGCCTCTAAGTATCCTCTGAATATTATGTATTGAGTTTGAGTTGCTATGATTTATCATGTATCCTCTGAGGATGTAAGGTATTGGATCAGCCTATTCCTTGCCCTCCAACCCCCTCCCCCCAGGTTGTTCCACCACCCCAATCCTCCATCGCGAACAGCCTCATTGTGTTTGCTTCACATCTAAGCCACCGCCAGGACAGGATCCTATCAGATAGTTTCTGAAGACCTACTGGAGAAGGCCTCAACTGCTTGCCTCCCAAGTTGCGATGAAATTGAGTGATTGAGGTTTGTTTAACTTCTCTTTATGTCACCAGCATTTCAACCCAACCTTCATACCTCTTCGAAGAGAAGAAATCTCTGGGCCTCTCTCACACAGGTGGCATTGACCAACTTTCATCAGCCTTGGCTATGATCTTGCTGTAGACCAGACCCAACAAAACTCTAACTAGTATGAGCTGTATACCTCAATCAACTCACTAAGAGAAATTTGGTGTTCATTGGAATTCAAATGATACAAAGAAACAAGCTGCAAACAAAATTTAACCAGGAAATACTTTGAAATTGGCTATGGTTGATAATGTTTCTCCTACTTATCAATGAATGAATTGCAAATTCTATGGTCAAAGCATAAGAATTTGAAAGTTGATGTTCTTGAATCATTGCAAGTGGGGCCTATAATTTCCAAAATCTATCTAGTGGAATGATTACTCAAATAAACTCCTGCATACCATAGAGGACTTGACTATAAGTCAAATTCAGAAATGTTTGCAAATTCCTAAATTTTGTTCTGTTGGGTGTAAAATGAATAATATTGCTGAGAATAATAATAATCGTAAAAAACTGGGTGAAAATAAAAGGGAACATTGAGAATCCAAAAGCTCCAACTATAACAACAAAATGTAGAAAAGCTTAATGTGCTATCATTGTGGTAAGAAAGGGCATAAATGCAGATTCTTGAAAACATAGAAGAAAGAGATTGCAAACAAAGCAAATATGGTTGAACAGGAAACTAACAATCTAGTTCACTGATTTCTTAACTGCAAATAGGCATGATTACACAATTGCATATGGCATTGACTATTATTTTTGTGCTACTCTCCATCTTTGCAAGAAGTTTAGATTCAAAGAATACCAAGATGTTGTGGAAGAACAGGAAGTGCTAATGGAATATCATAGTTTTGCAAAAGTTATTGGAAGCGGAAGTGTTGACCTTCAGTCTACTTATACAAAGAAACTTATATTCATTAATGTTCCCACATTCCAAAAAATTGGTAGAACCTTATACCCGCAAATCTACTTTACAAGAAGGGAATAAAAGCTATTAGAGAGTATGAGAATGGAGTATTTACTGAAAAGAGGTATTCTTGTGATGGGATGTTTTAGTTAAGTATTAATATTTATGATAATATTGATAATTCTTCTTTATCTTTGTGGCTTGGTTGTTTATAAAATGTGTCGATAGTCATTATTTACCCAACAAAATAACAAGACCTAAGTGAATATATGAAAAAAATTAAGCTGAAAATCGAAGGAAAGGGTTGCAGTATAGGACAGTCGACCGATCACTTTTTGGCGGTCAACTGGCCCCTTTTTTCCTTCTTTGGTTTGGCGCCACCTGATAGCGGTTGACTGCCTATAGGCCAGTGAAAAATTCAAAAATTTGAGTCGTTTTTATTTGATTGACTAATGGATTTGGGCATGCCAAGTGTCCTAGAAGTTGCTACGTGTCAGGCAATGACTAGTGCAGTTGGTTGTTATTAGTTGGTAGTTTGGAATTGAATTTTTTCAAATTCAAATATTGTTTTCCTCCATTCTGTGAGAGGTCTGTGACTAGATCCTTTGGGACACATCCAAGTGGGGGTAAAAAGAGGAAAATTTAGTGCATTCTTTGGGGTTAAAGGAAAAGAGTTTTAACTTGGGGTTTGGGTAGAGAATTTCATCTCTCTAGGTCTTGTTTGAATGTTCTTTGGGGTGTGTGCATTTGTGAGTGTATCCCCACTTGATCTACCCTAGTTGCAGTAACACAAGGTCAGTCATCTAACCTTCTTATTTCATTGTTTTTAAGTTTGTTTTGTGTTTTTTATATGTGAGGCATGTATGTTTACATATGATGTTGGTGTTTGTTCCATGCATGTAATTTACATTTCCTTGAGTGGATCATGTTATCTTGAAATGTTATAACGTAATAATGATTAAATGCATTAAAATATTTGGTTGAAATAGTATAAAAGCCCATTTTTGCAAAAATGGGCATGCAGATGGTCAACCGACCTGCAGGCATGGTCGATCGCCCTTTTGTTTTCAAAAAAAGTGGCTGTTGGGCTACAAAAGACGGATGATTGGCCTTTGCAGGCGGTCGATTGGCATATCCAGGGGCCATGTTTTTGGCTATTTTTTCTAGATTTTCTTTGGTTTTTCATGTTGCTCTTGAGTCTAGACACTCTCTATAGTGTATTGGTCAAGTTAGAATGTGGGTTTGCATGGTTTTCCTATAAAAAACTAAGATTTTATTTTCTAAAGGATTTCAAAGGGGTTTTCAAGTGTTTGCATATTTTTTACTTTAAAAACTGGAGTCAATACTTACGATGTGGCTTTTGGGTATCCTCCAAAATTTTCAAGGTTTATAAAAACAAGATTTCAAGGCAGGCATGTGGTTCTCGCACCAAAAATCCACACTTTTTCGAGTTTAAGCAAGTAAATACCATTTTTCAAAATAATCACCTATGACGTGGCTTGAGGGTGGAAAAATGTTTTTTTCAAACTTAAACTTGGTTTTAAATCTCTACTTTTACAAAAAAAATTGTTGATGAGTCTGGGTTTTCAAACAAAAACATAGATTTTTTAATAAAAAAAACAAGGGTTTTCAAGTGTTTTCAAGTGATTTCAAAGATTCCATCAAAATGTTTTCTAAAAGTTATTTTGAAAATGTTTTGATGAACTACATATGGCTTGATTCCTCTATGGAGGATATGTAAGCAACTCTACGCTTGTAGACTCAGCCATATCAACAACAAAAAAAAAAAAACTAAAAGATTCCTTCTTTTTCTTATTTCTTTTCTTCATTTTTTTCCTTTTATTACATGATTGTGTGCATTTTAAAAGGACATAAAATAGTGGAGTTTTCAAGATGTTAAATCCTTTGTGTAGACTTTACAAAAGTGTTTTCGAAAGAGGTTAATAGTCCAAAAGTTTTCTTCAAAAAACAAGCAAAGAAGGGGAAAGTTACAATAGGCGGTCGACAGACTTCCATAGGTGGTTGACCGGCCACAGCTGCAGCTTGGTATTTTCCATTTTTTTCGATCTTTTCCTTAAAAAAGTAAACCTCAAAATGGGAGACTCACACAAGATAAGTACGGTTGCCTTTATTTCACCTTTTCAAAATAAAAATAAAGTAATGACTCCGTTTCTAAAATAAATTGGTAAGTTGAAGAACTAATAGTGTGGTTGTTCTACTTGTTTTTCAAATAGTCACCAAATACGTTGGCAACAAAAACAGGCCACCCGAGCCTGGTGTTAACAACATGTAAATTATAGATCGTTGAGTTTATGGCTAAGCATAGTTTAATGGCGATGCAGTCATGATGATTAAAAGAAATGTGAAATATGCATCCAAGTTAAAATGACAAAGAAGCATTTGCATGAGGTAGAAAGAAATACCAAATTGTTAGAACTGTAGTTTAATGACGACGTGACCATGATTATACAAAGAAATGTGAAGTATGCATCCAAGTTAAAATGACAAAGAAGCCTTTTCCTAAAGTAGAAAGAAGCACCAAACTGTTAGTATTGATATATGTCAAGGTGGGAATAGGAACTTCATAACTTCTACTGGTTGGTCATTGAAGATCTACATATGTTTATTCATGCATATTCTCTAGTAATCAGTCCACTCTTTCCCTTGTTAATTGCAATAGTATTGACTATTTATTAAATTACTGTTATCAAGGTGTCATTGTTTTGGCCTAGTGAAGCGTGTCATTTCCTAAGTTGAAATTTATTATTTACAAAGTTCATTAATGTATCTAGTGCTACTGTTCATTTCTGAGGTTTTTCAAGTGAAGTAAAAAAATAATTGTTCAGTATTCATTTTCCTAGGCATGTGCCCTGGGCTGTCATGTACTTATATATATATATATATATATATATATATATATGTTTGATAAGGAACATCAAGAAATCAGATATGAACAAGATCAAGGAATTTGGAGATTTTTGCATTTATCATATGCGTAGGCATAATTTAGGATAATTGGATTTAACTATGTAATTTCCAGCATTTATGGATGTGCACCTATGTTCTTTTATCAAGAATTTTCTATGATTTTCCAAATTATGTTTTTCTTGTTTAAGGATTTGCTCGTGTCCCAACTTATTTTACCTTATTTAGTATTAGGAGAAATGTAAAGACTTGATGTGTAACCATGAGAAATAGATTGGAATATTGAGCATTAAGCCCTAAATTGGGTTTAGTCTTCAGCTTTTTACTCTCTTTCTCTCAGTCTCTCTCTCTCTCTCTCTCTCTCTCTCTCTCTCTCTCTCTCTCTCTCTCTCTCTCTCTCTCTCTCTCAATTTTCTAGTTATTTTCCTATTGTTTCTCTTATTTTCCTGTATCCTTCTCTTGTGCCAATTGGGCCAGCATCAATCTCAGTTTAGATAATGAAGAAGGTAGTACATAACTTTCCATTCCATTTGCTCATGATTTCTGATCTCCTCAGAATTTTCCTGAGATCTGGAAGTGTGGGTTGACGATTCATCTAGTGGCAGCTTCCATATCCTCCACCATGGCATTTCTGCACGAGATGATCTCACTTTGGAACTAAGTTCTCTCTCTTCCCTCTGAACATCTTTGGGACTAATCCTACTATGTTAGATTTCGAATGTGATAGATCCTACTGGCCATTTCGACCATGCATGCTGCATCAAATTGGGTATAAGAGCAAGTTTCCTTTATTGGATTGGCTTCTGGTTCTTGCTGCATTCTTTTAAGTTTTGTTTCCTAGATGGTATTTTATTCAAGTGCAGTCAGTAAATATGGTTGCGCCTTGATATTTCAAAGATAAATTAGTTAACTATGAGATGCTTCCTCAACTATAAATCAAGTTATAGGAGATGAAGCTCTTGGGACATTACTTACCCTACAGAGTGGGTTAGCTTGTATTAACTTGAGTGATTCTAGATCTACTGAGCTATCTTTGTTAGCTGGGTGAGGTGTTTGAGGTTGGCCTTTAACTTTAAATAGGAGTGCCTTTGGGTTGTAACCCTGGATTATTTGGGTTTCAGATCCTATGGTGGAGAAGGTGCCTAAGAGGTTAGGTGATTGGAAGGGTGCTTTATTCTCTCTGGGTGGGAGGGTCACCCTTATTCAGACGTGTCTTTCTTGCATCCCTCTATTTTTTTTTTTTTACTTTTGTGAAGAAAATGGAATTATAAGGTGCCTAAGAGGTTAGGTGATTGGAAGGGTGCTTTATTCTCTCTGGGTGGGAGGGTCACCCTTATTCAGGCGTGTCTTTCTTGCATCCCTCTATTTTTTTTTTTTACTTTTGTGAAGAAAATGGAATTATACAGAAAATTAGTGCACAATATAAGCCACAATAGAATGGGTTGGCAGAAAGAAAAATATAGGACATTAATTGATATGATAAGATTTTAAATGCAATTTTGCCTTTAAATATTTGAGAGAAGCCTTACTTGCTGCCTGCCTTGTGCTTGCCTTATTTGCTGCAAAGGAAAATCAATGTCTGTCTTTTATGAGTTATGGAGAGGAAGAAAGCCCAATATGGAATATCTTGAGAGTATGGGATTTGACCATTTATAGAATTCAAGATCCTAAAAGAACAAAGTTAATATTAAGGGCTTTGAGAAGTGTTTTTGTAGGATGTACTCAAAATTCCAAAGCCTACAGATTGTGGCCATAACTAATGCCAGCCATTTATTTGCATTGTCATGGTCAAACAACTCTATGTCGAGCATTTAATAAGTCTGTAATGGTAATCTGGACATGTTAGCTAGAGATATGAATACATAAGGAGAAAGGATCTATTCACTAATAAATGTCTTGCCATAGATATGTTGAAACCACTTCAATTGGAATGGGTACAAAACCTGTCTCAAGTCGCAACTTTTCAAAACCATTGCAGGATACTGTTACATTAATAAGAGGATGAGTAAAATACCCCGAACCTATTATTTATAATGTGCCTATAGTAATAGAGACATAATTAACAACTTCACCTATAATAAAAAGAAGTGGTGCTGCCTAGAAAATGTCGGAGTTGACTTTTGTAAATGTTCATAAAAATATAGGAGGTGGCACAAGGCCATAACAGTGCTAAAACTTTAAGTGAACTTCCTTTTGAAGTATGATAGGGTCCTGTATGTGATATTTCTGGTTCTAATACAAAGAAATTTTGGTTTAAGCTTGTGTCGCATTGATTTCATTAGAATTTTGAAGTATTTGTACTAATAGGAGGTTTAACTGGAAAGATACCTACTTGTGTGTTTTAACTATAAAGTATTTGAATTGAATTATAAATTATGGTCTAAGTATGGGTTTGTTGAAATTGGATTTAGATTGTAATGTACTTGTATTCCTGAGAGTGAGTTACTTCCTAAAATCTTTGTCCCACATGAAATGTTTTGAAAGGTTCAAATAGCTTTATACAGCAACACTTGCACTGCAAGTTAAAACCCAATGTGGACAGAAATGAGTGTATGCCTAATAATTTTAATACACACGCACACATATTGAATCACTTGGCATTCGGACATGTGGCACATGCACACCCATATTTGAAATTTAACTTTTTGAATTTTCTGCAGAGGTGCAGATTAAAATTCTAATAGTACAACTATTGGGACCAAACTACTAGAAATTAACCAAAATTCAAATTAAGCAGTCATGTTTGTTTGAAAATATGTTTCTAATGACTCTTTGATTTCTATTTAAAATTCAAATAATATGATTATTAGGACCTAACTACTAGAAATTAACTTAAGTTCAAATTAAATAGTCATGTTTCTTTGAACTAATAACTCTTTGAATTCTATAAATAAGAGAACTTAAGGAAAGGTTAAAACAATAAAAGATTCTAAAAAATTATTCTTTTTACTCTTTTCTTTTCCTAGTCAAATACAGTGTTGCCAGAGAAGTTATGAACTTCAGGTTTGCTGACTACAGTTTTCTGGTGGTTTTGTTTTATCTTTTGGAGGTGATCTGCAATGAATTCCCACAACAAACTCATTCTAGTGAGGGCAAATATCACCCTAAAGATTGTGATTTATTCCTACCTCGAAGCCACTGAATTTTCGGAATTTGTAATCATCCTAACATCAAGGCCTTGAAGACATCTTCATATTTCTAGAGAGCTTTCTTTACATTTTCGTCCATACACCAGAGCTTGTCATGATGCCATGTATTGGGAAACTAATGAGAAGACATACTTGCCTGCACAGCCCTCACCATTTACGTGGTTGCTTAATTTTGTGCATTATGGATGTTGCCCTTTAGATTTATCTCTGTGTGTGCATATGTGTGTGTGTGTGTGTGTGTGAAGCTTCCTAGTTATATGAGCATTTTCTTCTTTAACAATGGTTTGTAGAAATACTGAATATCTTTTAAATCTTTATGGTTAGTTGTAAAAATCAGATTAATTATTGCTTGAGCTTTGTGAATGTAAATATCTGCATGAAATGGGTAACCAGTTGTCTATGTGGCAATTAATGAATTTCAACGAAAAGAAAAGGCTGCAACTTGACTGATGATTACTTCTATAATTTTGCAGATTGTCCTCTAGATTTGAGTATGTCAAATTTTACTTTGCTATCCTATGTTTGCTCCAATGGGGATGACAGAGGGAAGTGCTGCCGCTACATTAATGCCTTTGTTGCAGTTTCTATTGCTCGTTATGCAAATGCAACAGGTTACCTTGGTGTTAATTCAGATTTCTCTGCAATCTGCCTCCGCTCCATATCCGAAACCTTTGAACATTATGGTGTTCCACCAAATGCAACAGTTTTCTGTGGATTTGGCAGTAAAGTTCCAGTTAATTATGAGTGCGAGGGTCGAACAAATGTCACACAGATGCTGCAATCTCCAAAATTTGAAGATGTAACTAAAAATTGTGGAGTGCCACTTTCAAAGGAAAGCGATTGCAGGAACTGTATTAATGTTGGCATTTCTTATCTCCATCATTTGATAGGGACAGAAGATAACATTACATTGAGTACATGTCGTGATGCAACTTTTGCTGCCCTTGCAAGCCAAGTTGATAATGTATCAGCGATAGATATTGCAAGCTGCTTCTTTGGAGTTTCAGGGCTTAGTATACTTCCAGGTATGGAATTTTTAATTTTCTTTTTATTTGCATTGAAAATTATCTACAATAACAATTTTTTTGTCAGTTTCATTTCTGGTTTTTCTTCCTTGCCTGGAACTTCATTTTACCTTTTAAAAAAGAACTCGTAACTTCATTTCCGTGTGTTTGAAAGAGACCGCTAACTATAGTGTTTATGAGAATTTCTGTTGGGCCACACATATATTTGCAATAAATGAGAAGATTGTATCTCCACAATCAAGGATTTGCAGCTTGTGCTTGGCTCAATAAATGCTACGCATGCACTTGGCTCAATAAATGCTATGCATGCTACGCTATCTCCATGTCTCTTCTTCCCCCCTATAAAAATGGGTTGTGTTGTAGAGAAATAAGACACAAGAGTAATCGGTGGTGTAAGCAAGTGAGCTGTGTGTTGTAAACTGTGATTGAGAGGCAGAGAGGTTGAGCTGAGAGTTGAATTTGAGTGTGTTACTCCTCCACCATTGTATTTCCTATTGATATAGTGAAACTCCCTCTCTCTTGTGGACGTAGGCCGAGTTTTGCTGAACCACGTAACTCCGGTGTTCCTTGTGATTGCTTGCTTGTGTTTGTGTTCTGGACCATCCTCAATCCCTAACAACTGGTATCAAAGCTTTGTTGGGGGTTTCTGACAAAGTTGCTCAAAACTTTAATTCGATCACATCATTGCGTAGATCGTGTCGAGATAGTCACAACAGTGAAAACGATGTCAAAAACAGACCCCAAACGAAGACACACGCACCACCGCTATAGCCCACTATGCGTTGTGTAGTTTCTCAAGGTTGAAGAAGACATCAGCAACAGGTCCCACTTTGCCACATCAGCAACGGATCCCACCTTTGCCAGTTAATGAGTCTTGGTGTAAAAGTTGAAGAATAAGATAAAGTGCTTCTTCTCCTAGCATCTTTACCACCTTCTTATGATAGTCTTGTCATGGCGTTGCTTGTTGGGAAGGAAACCTTGAAATTAGAAGAAGTGATGACTTCACAACAAAATATTGACACCCTGAGAAAGCCAATCGTTAACTCCCAAGGGTATGCCTTGGTCCCACAAAGTAATAAACAGACTAAGGGCAGAAACCAAAATAGAAATTTTCTTCACAACCGTGAAAGATTGAGAAGTAGACTGTCCAAATCAAGAGCTCCAGGAAATTTTAACAACTCTTAGAGCAAAAAGAAGATCGAGTGTTTGAATTGTGACAAGATTGGACACTACAAAAATTAAGGCCAATCCCAAAAGAACGAGCCAGAAAATAAGACTGAAGCAAATGTCGCCTCTTCTTTAGGAGAAGGAGATGTATTGCTATGCTCTTTGGAAAGGAAGGGAGAGTCTTGGGTATTAGACTCTAGAGCCTCATTTCACACGACAGACAATAAAGAAATGCTTGATAGGTATATACTCGGTAACCTTGGCAATGTTTATCTTGGTGATGACAAACCTTGTGAAATTGCAGGAAAAGGAGAAGCAAAAATAAATTTTACAGCTACCACTTGGAGTTCGACTGACGTCATATATATCCCAGATCTCAAGAAAAATTTAATCTTTATTGGACAGCTTGCAAGTGAAGGTGTACTACAACCTTTTGTGGCGACAGTTGGGAAATTTCCAAAGGCGCAATGACATACTTGTGTGGTAAGAAAACAGGTAGTCTTTATATGACCACAAATGCTTGCATGTCAATTTCAGTTGTTGCAGGGAAATAAGATTCATACCTATGGCACCAGAGACTCGGTCATATGAGTGAAAAAAGCTTGAAAATCATGAATTCAAAGGGAAAGATACTAGGTCTCCAGATAGCTAATATCGACCAATGCAAGAGCTGCATCCTCGGTAAACAGAAAAGAGTCAGCTTTCAGACGAGCGACAGAACTCCAAAGAAAGGAAAATTGGAGTTGGTGCAGACCGACATTTGGGGACCAAGCGCAATCTCATCCATTGGCAGGAAATCCTATTTCGTCACCTTCATTGACGACCATTCCAAGAAGGTATGGGTTTATTTCTTGAGACATTAATCTAAAGTGTATGGTATTTTCAGGAAATGGAAAGCCATGGTGGAAAGTGAAATAGGCTTGAAAATAAAAAAGTTGAGATCAGACAATGGTGGTGAATATGAAGACAAAAAATTCAAGAAGTTTTGCTACAAGCATGGGATCAGACTTGAAAGAACCGTGCCAGGTACATCCTAGGATAATGGCATGATAGAACGAATGAACAGAACCTTGACTGAGAGTGTGCCAGAAGCATGAGATTACAAGAAGGTTTACCAAAGCAGTTTTGGGCAGAAGCGGTTAGTATAGCTGCTTATCTAATCAACTAAAGTCCATCAGTACCATTGCAGTTCTAGTTATCAAAGGAGGTATGATGCAAAAAGGAGGTAAAACTTTTACATTTAAAAGTTTTCAGTTGTGTTGCTTATGTGCATATTAGTGATCATGCTAAGGGCAAGCTTGACCCAAAATCTCAAAAATAAATGCACGCTTATTGGATATGCTGAAGATGAGTTTGGTTACCGCATTTGGGATGACTAAAACGAGAAAATAATCAGAAGTCGAGGTGTTGTATTCAATGAAAAGGCTATGTACAAAGACGCAACATCATCAAGTAATCTCGCTCAAAATGATCCCGATATTGTAGAGTTGGATGATACCACTGATAGCAACATGGCACAACAGACAATTAATAATAATTCCCAAACAAAGGAATCTATCATAGAGGGGTGCACTGAAGCAGCACAGACCTCGACTCCGGTAGTGAGGAGGTTTTCCCGATCTCATATACCGAATAGGAGATATTTGGATTGCTTGTTACCAACCGATGCAGGTGAACCAGAGTACTATGATGAAGCATGTCAGGCGGATGAGGCTAGCATGTGGGAACTTGCTATGAAAGATGAGATGAAATCTCTCGCAGGCAACAGGACTTGGGAGCTAGCTAGGTTACCCAAGGAAAAAGAAGCTCTTTAGAACAAATGGGTGCACGACATAAAAGAAGAGCATGATGGTTCGAGAAGATACAAAGCAAGACTCGTGGTCAAAGACTTCCAATAGATAGAAGGCATTGACTACTCAGAAATTTTCTCACCGGTTGTAAAACACAAGACCATTTGGTCGGTTTTTAGCATTGTTGCAGTAGAGAATCTACACCTTGAGTAGTTAGATGTAAAATCTGCTTTCCTCCATGGTGATCTAGAGGAGGAGATATACATGCACCAACCTAAAGGTTTTGCAGAGAAAGGCAAAGAAAAACTTGTTTGCAGGTTGAATAAGAGTCTATATGGTTTGAAATAGGCTCCAAGGCAGTGGTCTAAGAAATTTGGCAGCTTCATGCAAAAGAATGACTACTGCAAGTGCAACGCTGATCATTGTTGCTATTTCAAGAGGTATAAATCAAGTTACATAATTCTGTTGCTTTATGTTGATGACATGCTAGTTGGAAGACCAGATATGGACGAGATCAGAAAACTGAAAAAGCAGTTGTCCATTGAATTTTGAGATGAAAGACTTGGGTCTAGTAAAACAAATGCTTGGGATAACAATCACTAGAGATAGAAAAAAGGGAACCTTGCAGTTGTCTCAGGCCGAGTACATTAGGCGGATTCTCAGAAGGTTCAACATGAGTGATGCTAAGGCAGTTAACACACCATTAGCCGGCATTTCAAATTATCAACGACTCAATCTCCAGAGTCAAAGGAAGAGAAGAAAGAAATGGACAATATCCCATATGCTTCAGCTGTAGGAAGTTTGATGTATGGCATGGTTTGCACGCGACTAGATCTCGGTCATGCAGTGGAACCGTCAGCAGATTCATGTCGAATCTAGGAAAAATCCATTGGGAAGCAGTCAAATGGATATTAAGATATCTCCGAGGTACAATTAACAAATGTTTATGCTTTGGCAAAAGTGATCTGACACTGCAGGGATATATAGATGCAGACTTTGCCAGCGAGATAGATCACTGAAGAAGCACTACTGGATATGTCTTCACAGTAGGTGCTACTGCCGTTAGTTGGGTATCACAGATACAGAAGATCGTTGCACTATCCACTACAGAGGCAGAGTATGTAGCCATGACATAAGTTGGCAAAGAGATGATTTGGCAATAGGGTTTGTTGACAGAGTTGGGTTTCAAGTAGGTGAAAAGTGTTTTGCATAGTGACAGTCAAAGCGTCATACACTTGGTGAAGAATTCAGCATTTCACTCAAAGACCAAGCACATCGGACTCTGCTATCACTTCATCAGAACTCTTCTAGATGAAGGGTTGTTAGTAGTTGAGAAGATCCTTGGCAGCAAAAACCCGGCAGACATGTTGACAAAGACAGTGACCATGGTCTTAAATTTCCATGAAATTGTCGAAATTTCTGTCGAAATTTCCGATTTCCGTCACCCTCGAAATTGAAATGGCAGTCAATTTCTATCTTGCGTAATTTCCATCGAAATCTCAACAAAACATCCAAATTTTATCGAAATCTCGAAATTTTAGCGAAACTTGTCGAAATTTGAACTATGTAATGAAATTTCCTCGGAATTCAAATGAGGGATTTAGGATTGAAATGAAATTTATTTTTTAATTTATTTTTATCGAAACAAATGATGATAACAAATGCTTTTGAAATTATATGAAAAAGTAAACTTACAACAACATTTTATTTAACCACTCATTTCTAAATTATCATTATTTGTATAATAAATAATATTTAAATGATTTATGAATTTCATTTGTATTAACCGATTCACTAAACATGTTTAATGTACATTATCTTACATTTATAATTGACGCACATATTATATTACAACTTATCCACTTCATACACAACATAGATGTATTTACTTGTAATATATTAGTCCTAAAACTTACATTATTATGTCTATTAATATTTTCTAACACTTCATAAAATAATTCCATGTTCTACTACTCGTTTCCGTTATTTTTTCAAATCGAAATCGAAATTGACATCGAAATCGAAATTTTCGTACTTTTTGAGCTTCAAAATTTGAGTCGAAATCAAAATTTAAGACCTTGATAGTGACTATAGAGAAATTAGAGCTATGCTCAGATTTAGTGGGTCGCCTAGATCTACTGAAACCATCTAGAAGATGATCACTGCACGAGCACCTCAACAAGGGGGTGCGGGCACTCCCACAAGAGGGTGCGGTCGCCTAGAGACTAGGGCGAGGACACAGTGTTGCACCACCAGAGTAGCTGACACTTAGTTGCCCCCACATGTTTGGAGGAGATTATTTGTTGGGCCACACATGTGGTTGCAATAAATGAGAAGATTGTATCTCCATAATTAAGGATTTGCAGCTTGCAAATCTTGGCTCAATAAATGGGTTGTGTATTGTAGAGAAATAAGACACAAGAGTAATCGGTGGTGTAAGCAAGTGAGCTGTGTGTTGTAAACTGTGATTAAGAGGTAGAGAGGTTGAGCTGAGAGTTGAGTTTGAGTGTATTACTTCTCCTCCACTGTATTTCCTATTGATATAGTGAAACTCTCTCTCTCCTGAAGACGTAGGCCGATTTTGGTTGAACCACGTAACTCTGGTGTTCCTTGTGATTACTTGCTTGTGTTTGTGTTCTGGATCATCCCCAATCCCTAACAATTTCTATATCATCCAGAGAATATTTTTAATTATTGTATTATTCCCTTCACAATTCTTACTTTTCATATTTTATGATGTCAAAGTTAGTAAAAGTGGTTGTGAATGGATTTTATGAATACAAGGTTAATACTATGGGACTGACCTTGGCAAGGCGAGACCAAAGCTCTCACAGGAACTTTAGGTGGCTGATAAGTTGTTATCTTCGTTATTGCTCTTTATTTTTTTTGTTGGACCAGCTCTTCTTTCTATTGCATGTTTTTGAATTTTTTTTGTTTGCTGGGGGTTTGTTGATGGCGATTAGATTGGACCAATGTATTCTTATGGTGTGGTAGTTACAATTCGAGTCTTGACCTCTTTCATTTTGAAATGTGGTGAGCATTGCTTTGCAGATTTGGAGAAGTGTGCTTCTGTATGGTTTTGAAGGGAAGCAAGAGATTTCTATTGAGCTAGAAGCAATTAAGTCTAAAAACTAATTTCTTTTTGGAGATTGGCTTACAGAGGACAATATTGATAGGCAATAGAAGAGAGAGAAGAAAATCGGGGATATGGAAGGGAGATAATGCCCTTGATGTGGAATATTTTTAAATAGACAAATGCTATTTATTTTAACCATGTCGCTGAGATGAGTTATGGACAAGTCTTTGCTCTCTATAAGACGTTTTGTGCCAGACTGCTGGTGTAGAACTGGTGCGATAGACTTTGGATGCTGTTTCCTTGGCTACAAAATCCCAACCAACTACTTAGGCCCACACAAGGTTCAGTAGTCAGAGTAGTCCACCTTTTCTAGCCCAAATACTCTCAACACTACATATTTATAGAATGTACGTTAGATTCAATGAAAATGTGAAAGAGATATGTCCTTTTTTCATACATATAGTTTTCTTCTTATATAAAAGGTAGCTAGAAAGATCAAAGACTAGCTCATGTATATAGACACTTACATTAGTTACAAGTAAAGGCAATGGCTTCTTGATGGTATAATAAAGAAGTCAATGACCACTTGAAGTAATGGCTAGAAAATGGCGCAAAAAAAAAAAAAAGGAAAAAATTTTGAAAAAAGTAATGGGTATCTCATTTCAAAACTTAATTTATATCACCACAATCCTCCTCTTAGTTTAAGAAATAATTAAAAATATATTGTGTTAATGTATCATAGTAGGCAGCTATTAGAATACAATGTTATTTCAGTAGTTATGTGGTTTGGGCGAGGACATTTTTTGTCTTTCTGCCTTTTTATCATTTATATATAAGAGGTAGACCTAGAGCTACATATACTCAAATTGCTGCCTGATTTTTTCCTCTTCTTTTCCTCTCCTCTTCTCCTCAGCTTCTCTTTCTCTTATTCTCCCCCCTATCTCTAATGTACAACATGGTATGTGAGTGTTGATCTTCTCTAGTTCTTATTATCTTTGTTGATTTTGGCTTTTATCTTTACTTAAACTGTTCCCAAATCTTTAATCCTGTTTGGCTTGAGAATTGTTTAGGGACACTCTTCCTCTCGTTTAGGCTGTGCGGATCCTTGGTAGGATGCTGGGTGTGTTCGTGGTGGTTTGCTGATCTGAAGTCAATTGTAGTCTGTTTCTGGTACACTGCTACTGCTGTTCCACAGTTCCACAAGCTGGCTGCCCCATGATGATGTTGCTTGTGTTTGTGATTGATTGCTTCCAATCTTGTCTCAGTTGCTGCGTGGTTTTGAATGGTGTTTAATGAATTCTTTTTCCTTTCTTGCGTGCACTTGCTTCTAGTTGTCGCTGGGCATAATGCATATACCTGCTGCTAGGTTGTTTATTAAGTTCTTGCAGTGCTTTGTTGTCGTTTGCCCTATTATTTGCAGTCAAGCAATTCCTCCTAGGATATTATAACTTTAGTTATGTGGTCATAGATGCCTCTTGTAATTCTGAAGTGATGTAAGTTCTAAAGTGTTGTTCTGTGCTAGCATGTGCTGCCAGATTGCACATTGTTGCTGTGTTATTCATTCCCTATGCTGATGTGCTCTGGTGGCAGTATAGATGGCGTCTTTTTAGAGAGTTTCAACTCATAATGTTTACTTGCTGATCACAACCATCAAATTGGTTGGGTCATCCAACTACCTGGTATGGTATGAGGGAGTACGTGTATATATCAACACAAAAGGGAAATCTGAATTTTTCCGCCTTCTACTGTCTTCAAATTGCAAGGATTATGAAGATCAGATGAAAGACAATGACATATTTCTTATGTGGTTGTGGAATAGCATGGAAACATGAATTGTTGTGAACGTGCTGTTTCATAGAACAGTTGAGGCCATACGGGATGATTCTTGTGAAAGCTTTTGACAAGATAAAATCGAGGTCGTGTTTTTGGCCTTGAGAAGTTTTTCAAAAATGACCAAGAAGGAAGGTCCATTGGTGAATATTATAGACTCTGAAGGGTATATGAGAGGAACTAAACATCTATCAACGAGTTTGTTCTGATGTTGAGATGGCAATGAGCCAAGTTCTTGGCTGCCAAGTTTTTGCCTTAGTTGAGTCTTGACTCTTGAGCTTCAACCCTTTTGCAAGCAGATTTGCGCTGGTGGATCCATACCATCCATGAATGGAACATATGCTAGAATCCAGCAGATCACCAAAATAGCTCTCAATCTTCTTCTTAAGCTTTTTCTTGTGATAGTTCAGCCGTGGTTAGCATTGCCCCTAACCGTGGAAGGGGAAGTGTTGGAGGACGAATACAAGGTTTGGATGGTGGTTATGGCAGAGGTAGTGTATTAGGGTGAAGAGTTCACCGTGGCAATTTTTGTAAATGTATACATTGTAGCAAGGACAATCATATTGATAATTGTTGTTGGAATCTCCATAAGAAACCAAATTTGTCCAATAAGTCTTTTGCTGAAGGTGATTCTATTTGTTGACACTTCAAATGCACCCAGCCACTCCACTAGGGAGTTGAGCACATCATCTATAGTGTCTCAAAAGCAGTCTCACAACATTCTTGCTTGCAAGGTTCAACAACTCCAAACTTAGTTTTCTGCATCTATTGCTACTATGGCCCATTCAAGTATAGGCAAAGATTCTTGCCTTCATCCTTCTACACTGGTTTGTTAGTTATAGTGCCTCCTCCCATATAATAGGAACTCCTAATTTTTCAGCTCTTGAAACCCATATAACATGTAGTCTCAATTTTTGGTTGTCGTAATATTTTTTCATTTATTTTTGTTCGTCTTTCCTCTATGTTATAGGTGCCTAGATTTCCTTTGAACCTCTTTTCAGTTTGTCAATTAGCTAAACCCCGTAACTTTTATGTGACCTTTCCTTTTCATTCAGCATCTTAAGACAAAGAAGAGGATTGGTGGAGGGCTTAAGAAGGATGGCAGTGGTAGTGGATTCTGTTAATGGTTATTTAGCATTATTAGTATGTGTTCCTTTTATGTTGGTAAGCGTGAGTCAGTAAGGGTATTATGGTCATTGGTGTGCACTTGACAAATATTATATAAATAGAGGGGGAGACCTATCGCTGTGATTAGGTCTTCCATTTTACCCAGTTATTCAACATGGCATTAGAGCAAGATTCGACCTAAACCCTAATTGTATAACTGCCGCCAAACCAAATCTTAAACATTGTAATCCCATGCAAACCTGCTGCTGTAGAAGGATCATCAGCATCACCAAAGACCAGAAGCAGGTTTAAGAGTTGCTGAAAAACACTGCAGTTGCTGGAAAAATCCTGGATGCTGCTATCCTCTTCAAAACCTCAAGAAATACTTCATATTTTGCAAAACCAACCACATAACAAGCCACGGAACATGTTGATCTGCTAGCCTGCAAAATTTGACAACCAGAGGAGCCACCATGCGCTGGCTGAAGCCTATAGCTCCAACTTCACGTGCCTGCGCATGAGAGTGTATTGAGCAGCCTTTTTGCTCTGATTTCCTCCCGAATGTTTTGAATCCTCCCCCACGACATTATATGAAGTTGTTTCTCATGTTTTTTGTCCGAAGATCTCACCTTTTTTTAGTTTCTCATGTGTAGCATTCTGGGAATGATTGTTTGTTAATATGCTCGAAATTGTTTGTGAATGTTTATTGAGTTCATTGGGGCCTGAAAGAGCGGTGCTTGTTGTGTTTGTGATTCATTCATTGTGTGCTTGTGGGTTGCTCGGGTTGTTGTAGGTTGTGCATTTTGGGACGGAGTCCCCAAACCCCAAAAGTGTGTTTCTCTTGTCAGTCACTTGTTCGGGTGAGCAATGTACTATAACTGTTTCAGAGGAAGAGTATTCAAGGTTTTTGCAGTATCAGACATCCCAGCAAGCTTCTCATCATGTTACATCTTTTGCTGAAAAGGGCCATCCTGTAGTTTGTATGTCATTTGATATCTCTCCCCTAGTCCTTGGGTTATCGACTCTGTTGCTAATAAGGACTTAAATTTTGATTTTGATGGTCTCAATTTATAGAAATTTTGATTTCAATTTAAAGAAATTACTCAAATTTTTATTAAATGATGGAAATTTACAATGAAACTTTGGAAAATTTTTAGTATGTAGGGTACTAGGGCTTATAAACTACATAGTGCGAATCAAGCTAGGAAATGAAAAACATTTAGATCAATATAAAATTTTTGAGTTATTCATTTGATGATTTAAGCTAACAAAGTTATTATTTTAAATAAGTACATTGTCAATAATTATCATACATTTTAATGATTTAATACCGCATAATGTTTCTTGGAGGCTCAAATCATCTCTCCTATCCTTATCATTGGGAATTTGAGATGACATATATTGTTTACAATAATGACTCCACGTAAACTTTGTACATGTGTTGTTCATACTCCTCTATGGTCATATGATTCATGGTAATTTTTGCTCCACCAAAAGATCTTCTTGTACTATTATTAAGATTTCCAAATCAATTAGGATTTCTAATTAATGTGTTAGGATTCCCAATCAATTAGGATTTCTATTTAATGTTATGATTCCCGAATCAATAAAATTTATATTTAATGTGTTAGGATTCCCAAATCAATTGGGATTTCTATATAATGTTATGATTCCAAAATCAATTAGGATTTCTATTTAATGTGTTAGAATTTCCAAATGAATGAGGATTGAGTCCATTAAGGGCTTGGATTGGGATTTTTTACATGCCTAATAGGGTAGGGTTCCTTACCCTATATATATCTGTGTAACCCTATGGAGTTTTTTCATTCGAGCAATAACATAATGGACCAAATGTGTGAAATATTCACATCCTCTCCAACTGGAAGATGAGGGTATACAAAGAGAAATGCATGTAGTTGACAGGCAATAGAGTCACAAAAAGGGAAAAAAGAGGATGCATCAAATAGAAGAGGAGACCTTTTCCCGTTGTTTGGAATTTGTGAATGTAGGAACAGAGCATGGCCTAGTAGTTATAGTGGTTATGAGTCTACTGAGGATAGTTTTTACAATCATCATATGGCCAATCATTTCCATAGGCATATGCGCAATTACAACAATATGAAATTGGCAACAACATACCTATGGTATGGACAAACATGCCAAGAAAATGGGTATGCAACTGTAGGGTAATCCTATGGACATACACAACAAATAAAACTTGCAAGAAGACATCATGGTACAAGAAGATCTTTTGGTCGAGTAGAAACTACCATGAATCAAATGACTATGGAGGAGTATGAATAGTGCACATACACTTAATATTTAGGAAATTATATGACATGGAGTGATTATTGTGAACAATATATGTCATCTCAATCCTAATGATAGGGTTAGGTGAGATGGTTATGGGCCACCCAGAAACTCCATGTGGTATTAAATCATTAAATGTATGATAATTATTGACAATTTACTTATTTAAAATAATAAATTTGTTAGCTTAAATCATCAAATGAATAACTCAAGAACTTTATGATTATCTGAATGTTCTTCACTTCGTAGCTTGTTTCATGAATGTAGTTTATATACCCTATATACCAAAAACTTGTCATATATGCATTTTTTATGTATTATTAAGCACAATCATCTATTTTAATATTTTTCGTGGTTTCATTGTAAATTTCCTTCATTTACTATAAATTTCCTTAATTTATTTAAATTGAAATCAAAATTGAAATTTTTGTAGATTGAGACCATGAAAATTTCCGTTGAAATCGAAATTTTAAGTCCTTGGTCGGACTATTAGTCTGCTGCAAGCTACAACTTTGCAATAGCAACGTTCATTCCCATTGTGAGTGGGTTTTTCCCACATTGTTTGCTCGACTGATGGGGGAACCCTCTCTCCTTTATTAAAACTTGCTAGGCCACTATGACACACATCCACGTGGGCTTAACCAAGCTTATGTGTACGACAGGAGTTTGAGAGCCTTTCAACTGTTGATCTTTGAACAATGATGATTCTTGTTGAATAGCAGTTTAACATTTTAAATTTGGTAAATTGATAAGTTGACTAAACCAAATCAACATATTTACATGTTTATTTTGTAGATGAACGGTTGGCTTGTGGTTCGGGATTGATTTGTAAAAATTGAAAACTGTTTAGTTCGGTTCGGTCATCAGTTTCAGCGAAAACCGAACCAATTACACCCCTATTAGTTACCCACATTTTGTCTTTTATGGATGATTTTTTGTATGACTTGGATTTGGATACACCTTTTAAAAATTGGTTTGAATTTCTTAATGTATTTAGTCAATTCTATTGAGAAATAAAAATCAGTTTGGCATTATAATTCAATTTTTTTGATGTAATAATGCACTTGAATTTGTTCAAAACAAGCTTCAATTTTATTGCTTGGCCTAAGGGATTATTCATCAAACATCATGTGTACTTTATATGGAGTAGTTGAATGTAGAAATAGATTTTTACTTGACATAGCATGGTCTCTACTATTTCAAATGCATGTTCCTAAAATCATTTGGACTGGTGCTCTTTGCACAACTTGTTTTATGCTTAACAGGATGCCCCCTCATGTTCTAGGGTGACAAATTCCCTTTTCTATCATGTACCTGAAAACATCCATGTTCTTTGTTGTGCCTTGTGTCTTTGGCACGCATGTTTTGTTCATATTCCTCGTACTGGTCAAGACAAGTTCTCTCCTCGTGTTATTTAACGTGTTTTTGTTAGGTAATTAAGAATTGGGAAGGATATAGATTTTATGATCCCCACACTTCTAGGAAATATATTAGGGTAGATGTTACCTTTTTAAAGGGCACGTCTTATTTTTCTAGTTTCTTGTCCTCGGTGAATATATATTGAGCCCTTCAATGATTTCTAGTTCCCTCTTATGTGTTAATCCTCCTGTACCCTTATCCCCATGGAAAAATCTTCTGTTTTTTTTCTGAATCCATCATTTACCAACCCAGATAAATTATTGAGGGTTTATGAATGACGGAGTAGGCAAAGACATCACTATTGCCAGTCAACCACATTTTTTTCCCTTTATTGTTTCAAATTTTGGTTCTAGAGATCCATCCTAGCATGAATTGGTTTTGCCTTCTTTCAAATTTTATTTATGTTTTTCCTACTTTTATGTAGGTACTCAATCATGTACTTTGTAGTCCTTAGTTTCTTGTCCTATTGCTTGTGTTGCTTTGTTTTTATCCCTTTCTTCAAATGTTGAAGTGCATGCTATGCTTGGGTGAAAGCATCCAACTGATATATAAATGGATGCCTTGACCACTCGACGGAAATTGTACGTAGTGGATCTTCCTTGTAGTTAGGAGTTTGTTATGTGCCATTGGGTCTACACTAGCAAATATCTTTTGGATGATTCTATTGAATGGTTAAAGGCTTGATTATTTGCCAAGGGGACGTCCTCTCATGTTGACTAAATTTTTTGTTTTGTGTATTGATCTCGGTGACAGATAATTTTAGTTGGCCCTTCTATAGATGGGAAGAACACCTTCTTGTACACAAAGATTTGCAAGAAGGGGTATACATGAGGAAACCTCCTGGTTTTGTTGCTTACGAGGAGGATGTTTAGGTATGTAGGTTTCATAAGGCCATTTATGGTCTCAAGCAATCTCCTCAATTGGTTTGACAAATTTTGTATAGTTTTGGTTTTATCTGGTGCTACTCTGATCATTTTCTTTGTCCACAAAAAGGAGAAATACATGGTGCTTCCAGTTGTTTATGTTGATAGTATCACCATCACTAATAGTGGCAAGAACAGGATTGCAAAACCCCCAGGGTGTGGTTCAGGTGGTAGTGCGGGCTGCGGGAGTGCCTCTCACGAGGTCAGGTGTTCAAACCCTCCCGGGCTCGTTTTCGCCTCTGGACTCCTGAATTTACCCTCCCTTTGGAGTTGTGGGGTCAACTTCAAGGGGCACAGGATTAGTCATATGGACCGTAAAACGGATGCGTGGATACCTGGTGCGTAATCCAAAAAAAAAAAAAAAAAGAACAGGATTGCAAATGTCAAGCAATAACTTCAAGAAAATTCAAATCAAGGACTTGACACTTTGTGCTACTTCCTTGATAATGAAATTGTATGATGTAAGAAAGGGTTGAATCTCTCTTAACAAAAATATACCTTGGACTTGCGAAGATAAGGATGGTATATTGGGAGCTAAACTAGTTGATACTCTCCATAGATCTCAACATGAAGTTGTCTAGGAATGTTGGACTGGACTTTGAAGACAAGCGTCGATATAGGGAGTGGGTTGACAAGTTGATCTACTTGATTGTCGCTAGCCTTGACATATCCTTCATTATGAGGCTCGTGAATCAATTTATGAAAAATCCCAAACAGCCACATTGGGGATGCTAGTTATAGACTTATTTAGTATTTCAAAGGATCTACTAGTAGAGATTTGGTAACAAATGGAATTGAAACTTTAAGATCATGGCATACTTTGATGCAAATTGGGCTGGCTCGCTTATGGTTGAAGGCCTATAATTGGATACTCTACATTTTTGGGAGGTGATCTTGTTACATGGTGTGGCAAGAATCAAAGATCTAATGTTGAAACTAGAGGCTGGGTGTGCTACCTTGTGCGGAGGATATGGAGGAGTTGTGAAGAGCATACATTGAGGGAAGCTGGGAGGTGTATCCCTCAAGGATTACGGGATGAATAGCCTCCTACCCTGGGGCAGCAACAAGAGAATGAGGAGAGCTCCTCTTCTTGCTAGAAGGCTTCCCCACTTCTTCTTTAGTTGAGCAAGGTGGCAAAGGTTGTTAAAGTCCACTAGGTCTTGCACCTTGAAATCAGTAGTAAGAATTACTATTTAGTACATATGCACAAATGATAATATATGTATACCATGTAAACGCAAGAGACCTTTGATTATAGGGCTAAGTCCGTAAGGGGTGAGGTTAGATTTGTTGTGCCGGGCACCCCACTTGTGCCAAACACCAATACTACAACTAATGCTATTGAATATATAGGAAACTAAAGCAATGCAGAAACTAATAATAAAACCAGTAAAAAGAACAAGACAAGAAATTAATGAGGTTCGATATAGAATTACCTATGTCCTCGGGCACCGACGATCAATCCACTACTTCTTAACAAAGTATAACTTTGAGGTGTGTTTTACAAATGGAGAGTTGAGCTCTTTATATAGCTTCAACCTCAAGTCCAAAAAAACACTTCTCACCAATATACTTTGTCAAGAAGTAGTGGATTGATCGTCGGCGCTTGAGGACGTAGGTAATTCTATACCGAATCTCGTTAATTTCCTGTCTTGTTCTTTTTACTGTTTTTATTATTAGTTTCTACATTACTTTAGTTTCTTATATATTCAATAACATTAGTTGTAGTATTGGTGTTTGACACAAGTGGGGTGTCAGGCACAACAATTGGTATTAGAGCCGACGGTTCATCACTCTGGGTGTGGGAGTGTGTGACTGAGGTCAATAAGGATCATCTAAACTACCAAGATGGATCCAAATAGGGTCAAGACGTGGGAGGTAGGATTGGCTTGGAAGCCCACTTGGAATACAATCCGAGACACGTAAGACGCAGTGGTAAGGCCCACTTGAGCAAACTGTTGGAGAATTAAACCCATAAGGGAGAAGATGACTTCCGTTCAAGGGGGAGTAGTTGTAACTCACAAGTGAGGGGGAGATTGTTGAGAATTCTTCTTGTGAGTTTGTCCCATATTGGAAAAAGTGAGTAGATGATCGGTACTTATATACATGGTTGAACCCAAGACCCAATAGGCTTAAGCTTTTGGATCGAGTTGATGCTCACCCATGTGTAGCAAGTACACTTATGGACTCTTCCGGTGTTAACAAGTGGTATAAGAGTTAGGTTGAATAGTGTCGATACGGAGGTGTTCCTCTGTTAGGATCCTTGATTCTACGTTTGATGCCTAAGAAAGACCTTGTCTAAGCGAGTGCTCAGAGACCATTGCGTCTCAGTTGCTCCCTGGAGGTCAGTCTGGTCAAAGTGGAATTTCATAGGATAAAACAGAGTAGACACAGTTCTTACGTACTATTTATCCTAGGCCTTTTGCTTTGTTGGTTGCTATTGAATATATAGAAGATGGTAGAAACTAGTGCAGCAATAGAAGAAACTTTGTCCACACGAATTCCAACCCCTTCGGCTTCGACACCATTGTCAAAGACGATAGCTAATGCTCGGTTTGAGGTGGAGAAATTTGATGGTACCAATAATTTTGGTATGTGGCAATGTGAGGTGATGGACATCCTGTATCAGGAAGAGTTAGATATTGCTTTGGATGATAAGCCAGTGGATATGGGTGACAGAGATTGGGAAAAGATCAATCGTCAGGCATGTGGTACGATTCGTTTGTGTATCGCTAAAAATCAGAAATATTGTGTTATGAGGGAGACATCTGCAAAGAAATTGTGGAAGATATTGGAAGATACATTTATGACCAAGAGTCTGGAAAATCGGCTCTATTTGAAAAAGAAATTGTTTCTCTTCCAGTATCAACCAGGTATTTCGATTAATGACCACATAAATGTTTTCAATTAAATTTTGGCTGATTTGTTAAATTTGGATAAAAATGTGAAAGATGAGGATAAAACCATATTTTTATTGAATTCTCTCCCTGAAGATTATGACCATCTGACCACCACTTTATTGTATGGGAAAGATAAAATTACTTTTGATGTTGTTTATACTGCATTGATTAAAACTGAATGTAGAAAGATGGATCAGAGGGTCCATAAGGAAACAGTAGAAGCACTAACAATAAGGGGACGTTCTCAGAGTCGTACGCTTGGAAGGAGGAGTAAATCTTATGAGAGGAGTAAATCTCGTGGGAGACGTGCTAAAGATGAATGTGGCTTTTGTGATGAGAAAGGACATTGGAAGAAAGATTGCCCTAAATTATAGTAAAAGAGTAAGGGCAAAACACATTCTAATGCCAATATAGCCAATGATGATGGAAGTGAGTCAGATTTTTCTCTTGTTGGAACATGTTCGTTACATTATTTTGGTGAGTGGATTTTGGATTCTGGTTGTTCCTATCACGTGTCCCAATAGGAATAGTTTTTTAATTTTGAAGAATTAGATAGTGGGGTTGTTTTTATGGGAAATGATAATAACTGTAAAACAACTAGAATAGGATCAATACAGTTGAAATGTCAAGATGGAACTATTAAAACCTTGACTGATGTTAGGTATGTTCCAAGTCTAAAGAAAAATATGATTTCATTGGGTGTCTTGGAATCTAAAGGGTTCACTATCACTTTGAAAGATGGAACCTTAAAGATTAAATCAGGTGCGCTGGTGGTGATGAAGGGAATAAGGAAAAATAACTTATATTATTTACAAAGTAGTACAGTTATTGGCTTAACAGCTGTTGTTTCTGAAAAAAATGTAGGTTCAAATACAACCAGGTTATGGCATATGCGATTGGCACATGCAGGAGAAAAATCTTTGCAACAATTAATTAAGCGGTTTGTTGAAGGGTGCAAAGGTGTGCAAACTTGAATTTTGTGAGCATTGCATTTTAGGAAAACAGACGGCACTGCAATCCATCAGACTAAGGTATTTTAGACTACATCCATACAGATGTATGGGGGCCCACAAAAACGACTTCATTGGGCGGTATGCATTATTTTGTCACTTTTGTTGATGATTTTTTCGGAAGAGTTTGGGTGTATTCTATGAAGAATAAAAATGAAGTGTTTGATATTTTTCTTAAGTAAAAAAAATTAGTTGAAACTCAAACTGGCAGAAAGATTAAACGGCTCAGATTAGATAATGGTGGTGAATACAAGAGTGATCCATTTATGAAAGTTTGTCAGGATGAAGGTATTACTCGACACTTCACAGTTAGAGATACAACACAACAGAATGGCAGAGCGCATAAATCGGCCTTTGCTGGAGAAAGTTTGATGTATGTTGTCTAATGCTGTGTTAGACAAAAGGTTTTGGGCTGAAGCTGTTAGATATGTGTGTCATCTCATCAACCATCTACCATCATCTGCAATAGGGGGAAAAGACCCTATGAGGTATGGTCTGGAAAGTCTGCTGGTGATTATGATTCTTTACATGTATTTGGTACTATAGCTTATTATCATGTTAAAGAATCTAAGTTGGATCCAAGAGCCAAGAAAGAAATATTCTTGGGGATAAGTGCAGGAGTCAAATGATATCGTCTTTGGTGTCTAGAGACAAAAAAAAAAAAAAAAAAATGATTTTAAGCAGGGATGTGACTTTTGATGAACTTGCGATGATGAAGAAAACAATACGCAAGGAGTCATGAGTTCAAGAGAAGACCAGTGGTACTCAACAACAGGTGGGGGTTGAGACAATTTTGGGAAACCCAGTGAGAAATGAGACTACACAAGGTAACTCTCCAGTTACAGTGGGGAATAGTGTACAAGAAGAGGAGATTTAAATTCGAGAATCTTCACAGCAACAAGAATCAATTGTTTCTCAGAGGTCAAGACGAGAAATTCGAAAACCTTACTGATATGGTGGCCTATGTACTTCCAGTTGTGGATGATAATGTTCCTTATACTTTCAAAGAAGCAATGAGGAACTCTAAATCAGACAAGTGGTATCAGAGTCGACGGTTCATAACTCTGGGTGTGGGAGTGTGTGACCGAGGCCAATAAGGATCATCTAAGCTGCCAAGATGGATCCAAATAGGGTCAAGACATGGGAGGTAGGATTGGCTTGGAAGCCCACTTGGAATACAATGCGAGACACGTAAGACGCGGTGGTAAGGCCCACTTGAGCAAATTGTTGGAGAATTAGTCCCATGAGGGAAAAGATGGCTTCCGTTCATGGGGGAGCAGGTGGAACTTACAAGTGAGGGGGAGATTGTTGAGAATTCCTCTTGTGAGTTTGTCCCACATTAGAAAAAGTGAGTAGATGATGGGTGCTTATATACATGGTTGAGCCCAAGACCCTACAGGCTTAAGCTTTTGGGTCAAGTTGATGCTCACCCATATATATCAAGCATACCTATGGACTCCTCCGGTGTTAACAAGATTCATGGATAAGTTCTTGGTATTGGATAACTCCTTGGTGTATTGCTAAGAATTGCAGTTCATTGAGTACCTAAGTCTCTGCTAACTCAAAGAAGGGGTAAGCTTCCTTTTGCTAAGCTACAAAAATATGAGAAGTTAGATGAATTTTCCATGATGGAAGGACGAGGAAAATAAGAAGGTGATTAGTCACTTTGCAGGGGGGAGATCATATCAAGGGATTGTTGAGACCTAGAGTGCCGAAAGCAAGAAATATTTGCTCTTCCACCCATGTATAAAAGTACCACCACCTAGTCTCATTGTGATGCCTCCTCAATTGAAATCATGCCTTGAAAATGCTATGGAATGGTTGATGGCCACGTCACAAGAGGAGTGACATAAAGCAAACTAGGGTCAACCATGAGTTGTGATCCAACTGCCCCAAGCAAAGGTAGGACATTCAACTAGAAAGAGTGGAGTGGGAGGCATAGTTTGCTTGAAGAAGTCCTGATATAGGAATGTCTTTCACTTGAGAGGACGAGGAGCGAAGTCATTGGGATTAGGCAGGCACATGTTAATTGAAGGAAGGGTGTGGTAGGTCTGTAGGTGGATCACAAGTGTCTCAGGTCTTGGGTTAGAAAGAGGGAGTAGAGGTGTGGGATTCAACCTGAGGTGAGCTTAAAGGGTCAAGAGCCTAGACTAAAGGAAGGTCATAGGAAAATGGATCAAACTAATGTTAAATCGGAGGAGTCCATAGGTGTGCTTGACACACATGGGTGAGCACCAACTTGACCCAAAAGCTTAAGCCTATTGGGTCTTGAGTCCAATCATGTATATAAGCACCCATCATCCACTCACTTTTTACAATGTGGGACAAACTCTCAAGTGGAATTCTCAACAATCTCCCCCTCACTTGCGAGTTTCAACTACACCCCCTTGAACGGAAGCTCCACTAATTCTCTAACAGTTTGCTCAAGTGGGCCTTACCACTGTGTCTTACGTGTCTTGGATAGTATTCTAAGTGGGTCTTTAAACCAATCCTACCTTCCACGTCTTGACCCTATTTGGATCCATCTTGGCAGCTTAGATGATCCTTCTTAGCCTCGGTGACACACTCCCACTCTCAGAGTTATGAATCGTCGGCTTTGATACCAATTGTTGTGTCGGGCACCCCACTTGTGCCAAACACCAATACTACAACTAATGCTATTGAATATATAAAAAATAAAGCAATACAAAAACTAATAATAAAAGACAATAAAAAGAACAAGACAAGAATTTAACGAGGTTCGGTACAAAATTACCTACGTTCTCGGGCGCCGACGATCAATTCACTACTTCCAAAAAAATTACAACTTGGACAAATTTCAAATTACCAATAGTAATAAGAAATACCCTAGAGTACAAATACTATTTGTAACTCTTTTAGATTTTGGTGTGATTTACAAATTGAGTGAGGAGCTCTTTATATAGCTTCAACCTCAAGTCCAAAAAACATTTCCCACCAATGTGGGACAAACAAAAAAACTTAAAAAAAACTTTCCCACCAATTTGGGATAAACAAAAAATTAACAAATCTTCACCTTGACGATAAATTCAACAAATTTTTCAGTCACCAACATTCTCTGAAGTTCCACATCATCGGTGCCTTCCAAAAATATTCAGACTTGCAGGATATTGATCAAGTCCAAACAATGTTTGAACTTGATTGTTGTCATAATCTTGGTCAACATATCTGCAGGATTTTCAGCTGTAGCAATTTTTTGAAAAAGTATCTTGCCTCCATCAATAATATTTCACATAAAATGAAACCGAAAGTCGATGTGCTTTGTTCGTGTATGGTAGACTTGGTTCTTTGCCAAATAAATAGCACTCTGGCTATCACAGAACACAACAATGTACTTCTGAACAACTCCCAAATTTTCAAGTAAATCCTGCAACCAAATAGCTTCCTTAATAGCCTCTGAAGTTGCCATGTACTCTGCTTCTGTTGTAGACAAGGCAATGGTAGACTGTAAGGTAGACCTCCACCTCATTAGACCATTAGCAAATAATGTAAAAACATATCCAATAATTGATCGACATTTATCCAGATCACCTGCAAAATTAGAATCCACATATCTAACAACACGTTGATCAATGGTATTATTTTTCTCAAATACTATACCAACATCAATCGTATTCATAATATATCTCAAATCCATTTCATAGCTTGCCAATGTCCTCTACCCGGATCATGCATATACCTGCTCACCATACTAACAACTTATGAAAAATCAGGTCTAGTACAAACCATTGCATACATCAGACTACCAACAACACTTGTATAAGGAACCTGTGACATATACTTACGTTCCTCATCTAATTTAGGAGATAAAGCTGTACTAAGTTTGAAATGAGGAGCAAAAGGAGTGCTTATTGGTTTTGACTGCTCTGATACCAATTGTTGTTCCGGGCACCCCACTTGTGCCAAACACCAATACTACAATTAATGCTATTGAATAAATAAAAGCTTAAGCCTATTAAGCACCCATCAAAGACTCACTTTTTCCAATGTGGGACAAACTTCACAAGTGAAATTCTCAACAATCTCCCCCTCACCAAGGTCTTAAATTTCGATTTCGACTCAAATTTCGAAGCTCCAAAAGTACGGAAATTTTGACAAAAATTTCGATTTCAATGTCAATTTCAATTTCGATTTGAAAAAATAACGGAAACGAGTAGTAGAACATGGAATTATTTTATGAAGTCTTAGAAATTATTAATAGACATAATAATGTAAGTTTTAGGACTAATATATTACGAGTAAATACATCTATGATGTGTATAAGGTGGATAAGTTGTAATATAATATGTGCGTCAATTATAAATGTAAGATAATGTACATTAAACCTATTTAGTGAATCAGTTAATACAAATGAAATTCATAAATCATTTAAATATTATTTATTATACAAATAATGATAATTTTGAAATGAGTGGTTAAATAAAATGTTGTTGTAAGTTTACTTTTTCATATAATTTCAAAAGCACTTGTTATAATCATTTGTTTCAATAAAAATAAATTAAAAGAGAAATTTCATTTCACTACTAAATCCCTCATTTGAATTCCAAGGAAATTTCATTACATAGTTCAAATTTCGACAAGTTTCACTAAAATTTCGAGATTTCGATAAAATTTGGATGTTTTGTTGAGATTTTGACAGAAATTATGCAAGACAGAAATCGACTGCCATTTCAATTTCGAGGGTGATGGAAATCGAAAATTTTGACCGAAATTTCGACAATTTCGTGGAAATTTAAGACCATGCCCCTCACTTGTGAGTTCAAACTGCTCCCCCTTGAACGGAAGCCATCTTCTCCCTCATGGGACAAATTCTCCAATAGTTTGCTAACAAGTGGTATCAGAGCCAACGGTTCATAACTCTGGGTGTGGGAGTGTGTGGCCGAGACTAAGAAGGATCATCTAAGCTGCCAAGATGGATTCAAATTGGGTCAAGACGTGGGAGGTAGGATTGGTTTGGAGGTGCCATTTGGAATAGAATTTGAGACATGTAAGATGACCCACTTGAGCAAACTGTTGGAGAATTTGTCCCATGAGGGAGAAGATGACTTCCGTTCAAGGGGGAACAGTTTGAACTCACAAGTGAGGGGGAGATTGTTGAGAATTTCACTTGTGAAGTTTGTCCCACATTGGAAAAAGTGAGTATTTGATGGGTACTTATATACATGGTGTAGCCCAAGACCCAATAGGCTTAAGCTTTTGGGTCAAGTTGGTGCTCACCCACCCATATGTATCAAGCACACCTAGGGACTTCTCCGGTTATAACAAAAAGTTCCCCTACAAAAGTTCTTAATCGAATTATTGTGCTACCCTGTCTTTCTGTCTCTCTCTCTCTTTCCCTTTTTTCCTAGGGCTCTACTATTTGGTCATTTGTCACAAAAAAAATTATGTGATCTTCTTCCTGTTTTTTTCACTTGACTACTTCAACTTTCACAAGAATTTCCAAGTTCAACCAATTAAAGTATAGGGAAAATATTTTACCATCACATGCTTACTGATTTTTCATGACCATGCTTGGATAGATGAACCACATGCATCATAGTAGCTTGTAGGGGTAGGAAGGAAAACTGAAAAACCAATCTGAAAGTAAAACCAAACCAAGCTAAAAAAAATTGATTAACCTATTGTTTTGGTTTGGTTTCAAATCAATTAGCTATTAACCAAACACTTTGCCAAGTGAATCGAACTGATATCTTATAAATATTTTTTAATATCTAGTATACAAATGGTAAGGATTTAATATCCTTGAATCTATCAAAAGAAATGGTCCATGATTGCATAAATTGACGGAAAAGGATTCAGATAGCCGAGCCCACTTAGTGGGACTAAGGCTTGGTTTTGTTGTTGTTGTTGTAGTATACAAATGGATGCTTTATATATATTAGAAAATACTAGATTTTAATATTGTAAAATTGTGTTTTTAAAAAAAAAAATATACACAACTTTTAGCATGAAAAATATTTATTTTAAAACTAATTGGTTTGGTTGGTTTAATCATTTAATAATGGCCCAAATTGTTCGTTAACAAAGTTTAGGGAAATTGTTGGTTTTAGTTCAGTCTTTGGTGGACTAAACATCCGGTTTGGTTAGTTTTTTGGGTAAATAGGCCTTAAAATTTTTGTTTGTGTGGTTCAGTTAATGGAACCACATGGCCCCCGTAATGGCTTCTTATCCAAACCAATTGAACAACAATTGAGATAAATCTCCACATCAAATGATGTGTTCCGTTGAAGCAGATCCCAGCAACCTACATACTTGAACAACACGTTCTAGAATCGTTTCACCGTGGGAAATCACATCATATATGTATAGTCAAAATAAGAGTAGGCTATTGATTTATGTTTCTCTTCCTTTGCACCCAACATTTTGATTAGCCTTTGGTGTGGACTCATGGTTACTCTTATTTAAAATAAGAGTAGGCTGTTCTTGGGCTTTACATCAATCAAAATTGCATTATTGTTTCTACTCACAAATTTCTTATTTGCTATGAATAATACTATACTTTTTTATTTTTGATATGTCGCTCTTTTGGTTTTGAACTTCTCAACTTGACGTGTTATATGGACTTAAAATTATGTGAGATGCATCATATAATTCTTATGGTTTCTTTATTGATTTATGTTTTGCTTCCTTTGCACCGAACATTTTAATTAGCCCGTGATGTGGACTCATTATTCTTATTTAAAACAAGAGTAGGCTGTTCTTGGGCTATACGCCAATCAAAATTGCATTATTGTTTCTACTCACAATTTTTTTACTAGCTATGAATAACACTAAAATACTTTTTTATTTTCAATGTCACTTTTTTGTTCTGAACTTCTCTCAATTTGATGTGTTATATTAACTTACAAATTATGTGGGATTCATCATATATTCGTTATGATTTCTTTCGTTATAGTTTCTTGTCACTAGATTTTACCTTCAATATAATGTACATGATTGTCAGTGTTATTCTATTTTACCATTTTAACCTTGTTGCAAATGGTGGCACTAGTTTCACGGTCACCCCCATCTTCAGTTACAGCTGAGGCATCTCCAAGTCCATTGAATGCTGCCAGCCCAAGTGATCTCATGGTTGGCATAAACCAAAATAAAGACCACCGTTCCTACCACCTCACATTAATTCCAGGCATTGGAATTGCAGTTGCAACAGTAGCCCTCCTGATGCTGGTTGTCCTAGTAATTCTTATTCACAGGAAAAGCAAGGAGCTAAAAAATTCTAATACCAATATGCCCTCTTCAAAAGCCTTCCCAACTAGTCAGCCTCCACGAAAATTTCAGGAAGGTAGTGTTCTGCTTTCCCTCTGGTTTCTTTCTTGATGCTGGCATATATGGAACTATTTTTATTCTGTCTAGATATTTTGTTTGTATATTTATTTTTTTTTGGGGTGGTGGTGTGCTGTTTAAAACTTTATGCAGGTTCATCTACCTTTCGAAAATTCAGCTACAAGGAAACAAAGAAGGCAACGGAAAATTTCAACACCATCATTGGACAGGGAGGATTTGGAACTGTATATAAAGCTCAGTTCAGTGATGGTTTTGTTGCAGCTGTAAAGTGGATGGATAAAGTTTTGGGCCAGGGTGAGGATGAGTTTTGCAGAGAGATAGAGCTTCTTGCAAGACTTCATCATCGCCATCTTGTTGCTTTAAGAGGCTTTTGCATTGAAAAACATGAGCGGTAATTCATATGTTTGCCTGTGTATCTAAATTTACATGTTCTGGTTTGCATGTGTATCTATGTCTGCATGTGTTCTGCGAAAATCATGTGTTTTCATGAGAGTTAATTCCATAATTACCAGAAAATGCTAACACCCTAGCGTACCATGTATTGGTACAGACGTTCCCAAACATGGTACATTTTCGTTCTAGAATGCTAAATCTATCGATCCAAAGTTCAGTGTCTTTCACATAAAATAACATTGAATCATCACATATTAAGTATATCTATCATTATTAATCTATTCTGCTATAGAAAATCTCTTCTGCATTTAGAAACACCTGAGTCTCTCCAAAATTTACATGTGACATTACACTTTTTTCACCAAAATACGTTTTCAAGCACGCCCCTAACATTCCACATTTTAGAGCATGTCCCGTACTGTGATCCTGTTCCTGTTCCATGTACCAGAACATTCCACGTTCTAAGTAACATTGGTAATTCATATGTTTGCATGCATACCTAAATGGATGTGCTGGAAAAATCAAGGGCATTTTCTTGTTTCATGGCAGGTTTCTGATATATGAGTATATGGAAAATGGAAGCTTAAAGGACCATCTTCATTGTAAGTTTTCCCATGTCTTCAGTTTGCTTCTCATGGGTGGGGTGGCAATCTTTTTATGGATATGTCTTGCTTTTGCTTTGTGTTAGGAAATTTAATAAAATAAAGACAATATAACGTAAAAACAAATAAAAATGCAAATATAAACACGATTCACAAATATGTTGAGGCATGGATATCTCCCTCTCTTTAAGGCAATTCAAGCCCCCTGCAGTTTTTGGCTTAGCCCACGAACCAATGCTGCTGACTTCCCAAGACTTGTCTCCCCCAGGATACAATAGCTCAATTTGAATCGTATGACTCTCTCCAATTTTGCACAACTGGAGGAGTCCAAACCTCCACAAAAAAACACCTTTCTTTGCATGTCAAACTCTCTAGACTTGAAAGAAGGATGACATGATGAGAATAATGTGAAGAGATTTGTGTGTAGTTCTAATGCCTTAAGGGTCTATTTAAAGGCACAAAATGACCTTTCATTCTCCATGCACTTAATAAATAAGATGTATATATATATATATATATATATATATATATATTAAATGGGTACATACCTAAATTTAAGATACACTCACATAAATAATTTTATGAATTTTTGATATACATGAATGAATAACCTAATTAAATGTAGATACATAACACATTCCAAGATACATACTCTTTTCCAAGATAATAAATAAAATAATAATATTAAAATACACTAACAATTCCCCCCTCATTTTAATATTATGCATGTACCATGCATGTTGAGAGTCTAACAATCAAAGATGAATAATTATGCATAATGAAGGTGTGCTCTGCATTGAACCTTCACTTAGTGAACAATAACCTTTACTCCAGAGTCAGTAGTGGTCTCAAACTTGAACTATGACTGTTTAAGTGAAATAAAGTATTACTGCTCACACATAATCATTTAGGTGTTGACATGAGCTTTAACAGCTAGCACGTTTCAGCCTTGTATCAATCCTAGTTTCATGAGCATATTTGAGAATAAGCCCAATTCTTATAGAGAGTGGCCCCACTCTTATGCTCACATAGGTGAAATCTGTCAAGGGTGCTCCTGTAACTCCAACATCCCACTCATAAGAGATACATATTATCATTAAGAGTTTTAAAAACTCAACCTCCTCTGTTACAGGATAAATGCACTTACACCATAGGGATGAGTTTAAAAATAATAATGCATTTCTTACGACCACCATATGATTCGTTCTTCCCATTGAACCCAATTTCAGGATCTCTGGTCCTTGGGTTGGTATCCTTATATGTGGTTTATGATTTTACGGGCTTTAATCCCATCCCCCTCGATGTATTCCAGACCCTATCCTTGGTTCAAATTCTTTTGATTAGGTTCCTCTATTCATTTTGTGAGGTCTACTATTATTCTTCATATTTCTTCTCTTAGGTTTTAATTTAGGGTTTTTAGGAAAAAGACCTTTGGGCAAAGTATTATGTTCAGAACCAATTAAATTACCTTTGTGGTATTACTGTTATTGGTATTACCACCTTCTTGCATAATTGCATCTTGCCCTCTTGCCTCCTCGATATCATACTTATTATGTAAAGCCTTCCAGATTTTATTTATACTCATTTTTTACGTATTGTTCCAATTTTTTTTGTGATCAACCAACTCATCTTCTTTCATTTTTCGGTATCGGTTTTTTTTTGGGATCCTTCTCAGTGAGAACATGAGCAACATTGACAAGGCTAAGGTAAAAAGTACCTTGCCTTTCCATCTCTTGAAGTGGGCTTTTTTAAACCGAAAAGGCTTGTTGAGATCTCCAACATTTTCATTCGGTTTCTCAGCTGTAGGCTCTACATTTTGATTCTCCTTAAAATTTTTAGGAAATTTAATAAAATAAAAATAATATAACATAAACACAAATAAAAATACAAATATAAACACGATTCACAATAGGTTGAGGCACGGATATCTCGCTCTTTTTAAGGAGATTCACGTCCTCTACGGTTTTTAGCTTAGCCCACAAATCGGTGCAGCAGAACTCCTCAAGACTTGTCTCCCCTAGGAATCTAGGATACAACAGCCCGATTTGAATCGTATGACTCTCCAATTCTGCACAAATGGAGGAGTCCAAAGCTCCACAAAAAAAAACCTTTCTTTGCTTGTCAAACTCTCTAGACTTGAAAGAAGGATGACATGATGAGAATGATGTGAAGAGATTGGTGTACAGTACCAATGCCTTAAGGGTATATTTATAGGCACAAAATTACCTTTCATTCTCCATGCACTTAATAAATAAAATGTATATATATTAAATAGGTACACACCTAATTTTAAGATACACTCACATAAATAATCTTATGAATTTATGAAATACATGAATGAATAACCTAATTAAATATAGATACATAACCCATTCCAAGATACATACTTTTTTCCAAGATAATAAATAAAATAATAATATTAAAATACGCTAACACTTTGTATGCTAGCAATTTGTATTTGTCCTTGTTCTTTTGTTGGGTCACTAATGACATGTGTTTGTGTGGCCGAAATCTTCTAACAAATCAAACTTATGTTTTTGATTCACTTTTAACACTTGTTTCTTGCATTTGAGAAACTATGGAAAAGAGCTATGTTATGAATTGAGTTCTTTCTAAGAACGCTTTCTTGCTTCGTTTGTATTGTGCAGCTCCAGGTAGAACTCCTATGAGTTGGCAGACTAGAATCCAAATAGCTATTGATGTGGCAAATGCTTTGGTATTTTGCTTAAAATGCCTAATTCTAGACCAATTGGTCCAGTTTCAACTTTCAGCTTTTTTTTTAGATTTGTTGACATTCAAATGGTTATCTAGTGGATAAATTACCCTAGTCTACTTTTCTACTTGCAGGAGTACCTCCATTTCTATTGTGATCCTCCTCTATGCCACAGGGACATTAAGTCCAGCAATATTTTACTGGATGGGACTTTTGTGGCAAAGGTAGTGTCCCCAGTTGGATGCAAATGTACTTGTTTGAACTCAACTTTGATGCTGTTAGAATGACTCTTTTTTTACATTAATTGCTAAATAGTACCAATTACCAACGCTGCTTGTTGCTATGTCATCAAAACATTTTGTTCTGGGAACAGATGGTCTTTAAAATGCTTGCAATAGCCTTCTTGAGTTTGATTTTCAATTCTATGCTATTCAACTGAATTTTTGGGAGGACAATGCATTTTTGTTCTAACTCAATTTTAAAGAGTTACTTTCCTCAATCCAAAAAATTTGGCATTGCACATGCATCCAGTAATGATGCTATGCATTATTGAAATAATTTCTCCCTCTCTTGACTTCCAGCTTGCTGATTTTGGCCTTGCACATGCTTCAAAATATGGTTCCATTTGCTTTGAACCTGTAAACACTGATATCCGGGGAACACCAGGTCAGAGTAGAAAAAATTTGACAGCTTATAGATGAATTTGCTGTATTTGTGCTGAAGCAGCCTAAATGTTTGATGGCTTCCAGGTTATATGGATCCTGAGTATGTGGTCACTCAAGAGCTCACTGAAAAAAGTGACGTGTACAGTTATGGGGTGCTGCTGTTGGAGCTAGTTACTGCAAGACGAGTTATACAGGACAGCAAGAATTTGATAGAATGGTCCCAAATTTTCATGGCATCAGAATCAAGGCTACCTGAGCTAGTGGATCCAAGCATCAGAGACTCTTTTGACATAGATCAGCTTCAAACAGTGGTGACAATTGTGAGATGGTGCACCCAGAAGGAAGGGCGGGCAAGGCCTTCAATTAAACAGGTCCTCAGGCTTTTGTACGAGAGTTCAGACCCGATGCATAGTGGGTTTGTACATGCAGTGGAAGACGAAGAGTACGAGGGGGCTGAAGGGAGGGGGAGGACCAGCAAGGGAAAAACACAAAGGAGTGAGGTAATTTTTCATAGTGGGGAGGGTAGATGCCTTGCTTCTTCTTCAAGCACTTCTAGGTCACATTGTAGTAGAAGCTTTTTACTTGAAACTGGATCTCCACAGTCTCCTCGTGGTACTCTTTTTGTTTGATCTCCTCCTACTGTATTCTGTGGTTGGCAAATTGTTAATCTGCTTGAGGCACTGATGCTTTTTGTTGAGTTTTGTACAACTAAGTACTGGCAACTGACAAGTGCCTGATTGGATAGTTTTGCTCAACTGAGGCAGTTGCAAAGTTTTGGGCTGTGGCTATTGGACAAGCCATTCTTGAGGAGCATGAGATTGCATACTTCAGAGTTTGATGAGTATGCAAGGTTTTCCATCTCTACATATTGAAAGTTTTTGTTATATAGAGCACATCAAAGCCTCTGGAAATATTACCAGCCATCTTAAAAGGATAAAATAGATTTTGTGACAGTGGTAATGCTATTCCATTTTGTTTGGTTAGATTTTGAGAGAAATGAATCATTCTTACTTGGTTAGTGTAATTGATATTAGACTACATTCATTATGAAACTGTAAGAATTTTGTCAGCAATGCCACCAAAAAATTCAATGATGAGGTTGATTTTCTTTCATTTATCAATGATGTAACTATGCTTGACATTTAAATTCCTCGAATGTCTTATCATGGAAGTTTGTAATGACGACTGTTTCCTTCTTTTGGTTGCCTTCTCTGTTTGTATTCCGTAGAAATTCCTGTTTGTATTTTGTATAAACTGCAAATTTTCATTCAGAAACTGTTAACAGAATGAACAACCGGGACGATCTACATCAGCAGTCAAGCTTGCAAAATATTTGGGTGTGCTCAGTGCTGTCATGACACATCATCACCATCCATTTGATGGCTCGTCTCTTTTTTGTAGCAGAATCACTAAGTAGATGGCGATCATAAACTTCAGGATATATTTGGATCAAGAATTTTATTTGAAAAAAAAAAAGGACAATAAGGACATAGTTCATTTTCCATCATATCTCTCTATATTAAGTACTATTAAAAATTAAACTTTTTTATCTAATATAAATAGAAATTAAGAAAAATCAAATGCTAATTATGTATGATATTAAAATTTTGTTAATTAATTTGTTATGTATTTCATTTTTTTTTTCTCACTTTTCTTGATAATTAAATATAAAAAAGCGAATTCTTTCACATTTTTCTTTGTTTCCCTAATATTTTTTCAAGTTCCAAATGTACTGCTTTCGAATTATGCTCAACTTTCTTCTTCTTTGCAGTCGGAGCTGGTACACTGCAGCTGCTATGCCCTCTTCACACTACTGATCGCATGATTCAAATTTTCTGCTGCGCTCAATTTTCTGCTTCTTCCTTTCCCTCCACCTGTGATTTGAGTATGGTAGCATATACCAACTTTCCATGCGAACTGGTGCATTCAAATGATTCGACTAAAATCTAACTTGTAAGGAATATTTATGAATGAAATGTAACGAAATGGAATGGAGAGAATTAAATCTTTATAATTTTACATATTTATTACATAATTTCTCTTCTCATCCCATTCCAGGTGAGTGTCTCAAAATGAGTAACTATGAGAAGAGAGTGAATGACCATCTCAAGCACGTTCATGTCTCAAGAAAAAACAAAAATATTATCTGCCCTATATTGTGTGGGACATCCTACTTGTGTCAAACACTAATATTACAACTAATACTATTGAATATATAAAAAACTAAAGTAATGCAGAAACGAATAATAAAAGACAGTAAAAAGAACAAGACAAGAATTTAACGAGGTTCGGTACAGAATTACTTACGGCCTCGGGCACCGACGATCAATCCACTACTTGACAAAGTACAACTTTGAGGTGTGTTTTATAAATGGAGAGTTGAGCTCCTTATATAACTTAAATCTCAAGTCCAAAAAACACTTCTCACAAATGTGGGACAAACAAAGAAAAAATTCAAAATAATTTTTTCTACCACTGTGAATCTATTCTACCAATATGGGACAAAAAATAACAAATCTCCACTTTGACGATAAATTCAACAAAATTTTCAGTCATCAAAATTTTCTGCAATTCCACATCATCGGCCCCTTCCAAAAATATTCAGACTTGTAGGATATTGATCAAGTCCAAACAACGTTTGAACTTGATTATTGTCACAATCTTGGTCAACATATATGCGAGATTTTCAATTGTAGTAATCTTCTTAAGAAGTATCTTGCCTTCATCAATAATATCCTGCATAAAATGAAACCGAACGTCGATGTGCTTCGTTCGTGCATGATAGACTTGGTTTTTTGCCAAATGAATATCACTCTAGCTATCACAGAACACAACAATGTGTTTCTGAACAACTCCCAAATTTTTAAGTAAATTCTGCAACCAAATAACTTCCTTAACAGCCTTTGAAGTTGCCATGTACTCTACTTCTATTGCAGACAAGGCAATGGTAGACTGTAAGGTAGACCTTTAACTCACTGGACCATTAGCAAATGTAAAAACATATCCAGTAGTTGATCGACGTTTATCCAGATCACCTACAAAATCATAATCCACATATTCAACAACACGTTGATCAATAGTATTATTTTTCTCAAATACTATAGCAACATCAATCGTATTCATAATATATGTCAAAATCCATTTCACAGCTTGTCAATGTCCTTTACCCGGATCATGCATATACCTGCTCATCATACTAACAACTTGTGAAATATTAGGTCTCGTATAAACCATTACATACATCAGACTATCAACGACACTTGCATAAGGAACGTGTGACATATACTTACGTTCCTTATCTAATTTAGGAGATAAAGTCGTACTAAGTTTGAAATGAGGAGCAAGAGGAGTTCTTAGTGGTTTTGATTGCTCATACATGCCAAAACTCTGTACTACCTTCTTCAAATACTGTTTTTGAGACAAACTAACTCTTCCTCTCATTCTATCTGTGTGAATCTCCATGCCAAGTATCTTCTTTGCTTCACCAAGATCTTTCATCTCAACCTCTTGATTTAACTGATTTTTCAGCTTGTTGATTCCTTCCTTGTTCTTTGAAGCTATCAACATATCATCAACATACAAGAGTAAATATATAAAAGATCCATTTTATAGTCTGCAAAAATAAACACAATGATCATGTTTATTTCTGATGTACTTGTGACCCATCATAAACTGATGAAATCGTTTGTACCACTGTCTTGGAGACTGTTTTAAACCATACAACGATTTACCCAATTTACATACCCAATTTTATTTTCCAGCAACCTGAAATCCATCTAGGTAAGTCATATAGATTTCCTCTTCCAAATCACCATGTAAAAATGCAGTTTTTACATCGAGCTGAACTAGTTCAAGATCAAATTGTGCTATCAAAGCCAACAAAATTCAAATGGAAGAATGTTTAACAACTGGAGAAAATACCTCATTATAATCAATCCCTTCCTTCTGTGCGTAGCCCTTAGCTACCAATCTAGATTTGAAGCGAACATTATTTGCATCTAGAAATCCTTCTTTCTTTACATAAACCCATTTGCAACCATTTGCTTTCTTACCCTTGGGCAGCTGGGCTAGCTCCTAAGTTTGATTCTGATAAAGAGACTGCATTTCTTCATTCATCGCTCTTTTCCACTTGTCTGATTCAGAGTTCCTCATTACTTCCTTTGAAAATGCAAGGAACACCATCATCTACAACTGGAAGTGCATAGGTCACCATATCAGTATACCGAATAGGTTTTCAAATTTCTCGTCTTGGCCTCTAAGAAACAATTGATTCTTGTTGCTATGAAAATTCTCAAATTGAAATCTCCTCTTCTTGTACGCTATTCCCCACCGTAACTGGAGAGTTACCTGGTGTAGTCTCATTTCTCACTAGGTTTCCCAAAATTGTCTCAACCTCCACCTGTTGTTGAGTACCACTGGTCTTCTCTTCAACTCATGACTCCTTGTGTATTGTTTTCTTCATCATCACAAGTTCATTAAAAGTCACATCCCTACTTAAAATAATTTTTTTTCATCTCTAGACACTAAAGACAATATCCTTTTACTCATGCACTAATTCCTAAGAATATTGCTTTCTTGGCTATTGGATCCAACTTAGATTCTTTAACATGATAATAAGCCATAGTACCAAAAATATGTAAAGAATCATAATCATTAGCATGATTTCCAGACCATACCTCATAGGGTATTTTTTCTCCTATTGTAGATGATGGTAGACGGTTGATAAGATGACATGCATATCTAACAGCCTCTGCCCAAAACCTTTTGTCTAACCCAACATTAGACAACATACATCGAACTCTCTCTAGCAAAGTCCGATTCATGCGCTCTGCCACCCCATTCTATTGTGGCGTATCTCTAACTATGAAGTGTTGAGCAATACGTTCATCTTGACATACCTTCATAAATGGGTCCCTCATGTATTCACCACCATTATCTTATCTAAGCTGTTTAATCTTTCTGCCAGTTTGAGTTTCAATTAATTTTTTCTACTTAAGGAAAATGTCACACACTTCATTTTTATGTTTCATAGAATAAACCCAAACTCTTTTAGAAAAATCATCAACAAAAGTGACAAAATAATGCATACCACCCAATGAAGCTGTTTTTGTGCCCCCTCCCCATATATCTATATGGATGTAGTCTAAAATACCTTCAGTCTGGTGGATTGCAGTCCCAAATTTCACTCTAGTTTATTTTCCCAGAATACAATGCTCACAAAATTCAAGTTTGCACACCTTTGCACCCTTCAACAAACCTCACTTAGCTAATTGTTGCAAAGATTTTTCTTCTGCATGTGCCAATTGCATGTCATAACCTGGTTGTATCTAAACCTGCATTTTTCTCATAAACAATAGCTGCTAAGCCAATAACTGTACTACCTTGTAAATAATACAAGTTATTTTTCCTTATTCCTTTCATCACCACCAGTGCACCTGATTTAATCTTTAAGGTTCAATCTTTCAAAGTGATAGTGAACCCTTTAGATTCCAAGGCACCCAATGAAATCAAATTTTTCTTTAGACTTGGAACATACCTAACATCAATCAAGGTTTTAATAGTTCCATCTTGACATTTCAACTGTATTGATCCTATTCCACTTGTTTTACAGGTGTTATCATTTCCCATAAAAATAACCCCACGATCTAATTCTTCAAAATTAGAAAACCATTCCCTATTGAGACACATGTGATAGGAACAACCAGAATCCAAAATCCACTCACCAAAATAATGTGACGAAGATGTTCCAACAAGAGAAAAATCTAACTCACTTCCATCATCATTGGCTATATTGACATTAGAATGTGTTTTGCCCTTATTCTTTTGCTGTAATTTAGGGCAATCTTTCTTCCAATTTAATTTCTCATGATAAAAGGCACATTCATGTTTAGCAGGTCTCCCACGAGATTTACTCCTCCTTCCAAGCATACGACTCTGAGAACGTCCCCTTATTGTTAATGCTTCTGTTGTTTCCTTATGGACCCTCTGATTATTCTTTTTGCATTCATTACTAAACAATGCAGTAAAAAATGACATTAAAAGTAACTTTATCTTTCCCATACAATAAAGTGGTGGTCAGATGTTCATAATCATCAGGGAGAGAATTCAGTAACAATATGACTTTATCCTCATCTTTCACCTTTTCATCCAAATTTAACAAATTGGCCAAAATTTTATTGAAAGCATTTATGTGGTCATTAATCGAAATACATGGTGGATACTGGAAGCGAAAAAAATTCTTTTTCAAATAGAGCCGCTTTTCCAAACTCTTGGTCATAAATGTATCTTCCGATGTCTTCCACAATTTCTTTGCAGATGTCTCCCTCATAACACAATATTTGTGATTTTTAGTGAGACACAGACGAATTGTACCAAATTCCCGTCGATTGATCTTTTCTCAATCTCTATCACCTATATCCATTGGTTGATCATCCAAAGCAATATCCAATTCTTGCTAGTATAGGATATCCATCACCTGAAATTGCCACATACCAAAATTATTGGTACCATCAAATTTCTCCACCTCAAACCGATCATTAGCTATCATCTTTGATGATGATGTCGAAGCCGAAGGGGTTGGAGTTCGTGTGGACAAAGTTTCTTCTACTGCTGCACTAGTTTATGTCATCTTCCATATATTCAATAACAACCAACAAAGTAAAAGACCTAGGATGAATAGTACGTACCAGCTGTGTCTACTCTGTTTTATCCTATGAAATTTCACTTTGACCAGACCGACCTCTTAGGAGCGACTGAGCCACAATGGTCTCTAAGCACTCACTTAGACAAGGTCTTTCTTAGGCATCAAACGTGGAATCAATGATCCTAATAAAAGAACACCTCCGTATCGACACTATTCAACCTAGCTCTGATACCAATTGTTGTGTTGGGCACCCCACTTGTGCCAAACACCAATACAACTACTAATGCTATTGAATATATAAGAAACTAAAGTAATGTAGAAACTAATCATAAAAGACAGTAAAAAGAACAAGATAAGAATTTAACGAGATTCGGTACAAAATTACCTATGTCGGGCGCCGACGGTTAATCTACTATTTCTTGACCAAGTACAACTTTGATGTGTATTTTACAAATGGAGAGTTGAGCTCTTTATATAGATTTAACCTCAAGTCCAAAAAACACTTCTCACCAATGTGGGACAAACAAAGAAAAAATTCAAAACAACTTTTTCTACCAATGTGGAACTGTAACACCCTGGTCCCAACTTACGGCCCAGGTGTTACTGTAGTGACATCTGTGTACATGATATACTTCTCAACAGATATATATGCAGTGGAAAACATAAACATCCATTAAACTATTACCAGAGTTCTAACTGCCCGATAGATACATACAGTTATTCCAACATCCATATACAATAATGTATGATATTCGACGCATCATCGAGTCTTACAACATTTTACAAGTTCTGAAAACCTATAACATAACCTACAAAATCGAGCTCGTGAAGACGCTCACTCAAAAACAGATCGCTACCCTGCCTCAGTTCTTGCTAATCTCAACCTCGATAAGGACTTGAAAAGATAGTTTGTATGATAAGGTGAGACACCTCTTAGTAAAGGATGATTAAGCTAATAATAGTGTGTGGCCAGCATGCTTTAAGTGTTTAACAAAAACATAAACATATATAATCTTCGTTTTCGTAATTGTAAAATACGTAGCCCATTTTCATCATATGAATAGCCACATAGTATATAACAACAATTACATAAATGTACAGATATGCAGGATAGGACACGCCCTCAAACTCTATACCATGTATAAATCCCCACAATTGGGGTTGACCGCCCCTATTGTCTTAATACAACCTGGGTACACGATCAAGAGGCAAACTCATACTAAGACCACCCCTACTGTCTCAATACAGCTTGGGTTCGTATAGATCAAAAGTATGGTTCCCTCACTGGCAACGGATCTGTGCCTACACTATCAGTCCCTAGGGTTCCTAAAGCATATCTTGTAATTTAAGCAATTTAAACACTTTTTTGAAATCATTTCACAAAACAAATCATTACGTTAAATCCGGCCCGAAACCGTCATGTAACGACCCCCCTTTCGGGCGTTGTCACTTTCCCTTAGGGGCCTTGCGCCCATGGCAACAACGGGTACCTATCAGAGCACTCACTGAGATTAAGGCGTTATGTATCGCCGTCCCTCAATTTAGTAAGCCCTCGGGCGAAGAGTCTTACTTCGCCACAATCATTCATAAGCGAGAGTTCCCTAGGATCGGGGTAACTAGCCCTTTGCTCTGATACCAAATGTAACCCCCCGAACCCTTAAACCTGGGCTCGGTGCGTTATACCTGATCATATCCCTAATAATCATAATCCATAATTAACATATACGCAGCGGAAAACATAAATATAATCTTCCAATTATAATATGAGAGTTTTCTAAAATCTATCTATAATCCATATTATCCATTCATCACCTGCATTTCCATAAATCTACATAACTCCCAAAATAATTCAGTATTTTCACAATTATTCCTTATTCAATATCGTCAAAACATAAAGACATAAAACTTAAATATTTACTTTCTACAAAAACATAATTAAAATATTTATACCCTTTTTCTTATATCTCCTAATAATGCTATAAAAACGTCGAGCTCTCTAAGCTCGATCTCAAAGAAATCCTAAAAAAAAAAAAAATTCATATTCGGGTGAGACACATCTTAGTAAGGGAAGAAACCATATATTAAAATAGTGTGTGGCCAACATGAGTTTATATATAACATAATATTTAACATTTGAAAATCCTTAACATAATTTCCGAAATCATTCCTTGATCCTAATCAAACACATGCAAATGTTTAACCCACGAGATTACCCGGGGATAGGGGTGATTACCCGCCCATACAAGTAGCACCCCTCTGCTCTGATATTTTTGACAACCCAAAGGTCGCAGCTAAAGCATACCAGGGCACTCACTTTACTCAGTAAGCCCTCAAGTGATAAATTGATCTCGTACTCACACTGTTCAACAATAGCTTACCGGCAAAGGCCCTAAGGATAGGAAAATCTATCCGCCCATACAAGTAGGTTCCCTCTGCCCTAATTCGTTATGCGGCTACTGCCACATCTGTAGCTACTAGTGCACTTGCCTTACTTAGCAAGCCCTCGGGCGAAAGGTACGCCTCGCCCAATCATAACATGTTCTACGTACATACATACTTCTAATATCATAATACCTCATTCTTTTCTGTCATTATACATTCATGCACATTCATTCCTGTTCATAACTTAACTTTGCATTTCGTTTCACTTTAAGTGACTCTTTCCCATTTACATCATTTACCTTTGTCATTTCATTTCATTGTCATTTCATCATCATTTCATTACATAACATTTCATTTCATACTACAGCTGGTCTTTAGCCATCATCAGTTAGTCTACATAGAAACGTTCTAAATTTGCTAACACAGCTCCTTTTAGCTATCATCAGTTAGTCTACACAGAAGTGTGCTAGATCTGCTAACATGACTGTCTTTCAGTTGTCTTACATTTACATGATTGCATTTAACATACACAGACAATATTGTCCATATCATATTTTATTTTCATTGTTTTACTTACTTAACTTGCATCTCATACATTTAACATATATTTGCACAGAATCTCATGCCACACAATTTAGCAATAAAATTCATACATTGTCTGTAAAATAAGCCAACCATTAATGTTTATATACTGAAAATACCTTTCATTTCTTACTTAATTATCCTGAAAATATTTCTCACTTTCATCAGTTCATTTTCACATATACATATCTAATAAACGGCCCTAAACTCGGAAAAAAATATACTTTAAACAGTTGGCATTTTACCCATACTGAAACATATACACGTACATATAACACAATTTATTTTTTCATTAAATTCATAAAAATTCTGATTTAATATATATTTTTCCCCTTACCTGGTTTCTTGAACTACGCCAACAGGGACTCCGAAAAATACCTACAACGCTCACCCGGACCCTGAAATTAGATTCCTAGTTTCAATAAATTATTCTTGAATAAAATATTATTTAAATATTTCCTAAGGCCATAATTCCTAAATAAATAACAATATCCTTAAATTTAACCAAATTCTCAAATTGCACTCTCGCTTTGGAGTAGGGCCTAGAAAATCCCTATTGAAAAATTACCTATGTCAAAATGATGATGACGATGACTAGGACCCCATGGTGGTGTCCGTTCGTTGATTTAACCACATATTAACGGAGAAATTGAGAAAATGGAGAAAAATTACATTTCCCTAGGAGCAGTGCTTAAGCCGTTCCCATGAAAAATCTGCTCCAGTAGAAATATCGGCAGCAGAACCAGGATTCTAACGGCACCTTCCGTTTCCCAATCCGTCACAAACTCGCTGAGAAATTGAGAGAATGAGAGAGACGGAGACGGAGCGCAGGAAATATTTCGGGGGGGGGGGGGGGGGCGTGCAGCTCTGCAATATCTTCTTCCTTCTTCTTCTTTCTTCTTTCTTCTCTTCTTATCTCTTGTGTTAGATACTTTTATATATATATATATATATATATATATATATATATATATATATATTATAGTAACTTACTTATATATATATATATATATCATTCTAATTAGTTTTTTTTTAAATCCAATGTAAAAATATTTAATTTAATTACTAATTATTTAATTTATCTTAGTTTAATTTAATTTCTTTAGTTTTAATTTATTTTTTTCCCACGTCATTCCTTTTATTTATTTATCTGCTATTTTATTTATTTATATTTTTTTAATTATTTTAATCCTTTTAAATTTTTAGGTCTTTACACGTCAAATAAACTTCTTGCATTTTCACGACAGTTCCAGTATTTCACAACATCAACACTTGCCACACAGTTTTCCACATTCGAAAATAACCCGAAAGTAAATATAAACAGTTAAAATCACAGTACGAGTTTTAAACAACGAAAACAACATTGTCAACCAGTGAAAAGGTCCAGAATGACAAGTACAATATTCTAAAAATATAACATTTGAATTTGACTGGTTGGTTTTGAAAATAAAGCCAGTTTATCGAATCGAAGCCCGAAAACCCTAAAATCGCCGTAACTCGAAATCTAAAAGTTATTTTAATATTTCAATCGATTCATATTGTATAAATCACTATATTAACATAACTCCCTTGCGTGTGAATCGGAGTCCGAAACGACTTAGAACTCAAGCCCTAGCTTTTCGAACCCAGAACCTAAACGGTTCAAAACAACAACACGAAAACCCCGAAACCTAATACTCGAAGAAAAACACTTCAATATAATCTCATATACTACAGATCTACTAGACCAAAAGCAAAAACCGACCCTTACCTTGATTTTTGGGAAAAACTCAAAAATCTCCGAAATGAAATTCTGATCCGTAGAACCTATAGAGATTCCTTCACTGATCCACGTAGCAACGTCGGATCGTCGATTCTGGAAACACACGACCTGAAAATATTAGAGAGAGAGAGAGAGAGAGAGAGAGAGAGAGAGAGAGAGAGAGAGAGAGAGAGAATGAGAGTTTATGAAGAAAAACCTAACTTAGCCTTTAAGTAATCAAAATAAATATTTCCTCCAAGATATTTATATATAAATATCTCAACATATCTCCTTTCAAATATCTCCTCCAAAATATCTCTTTATTTATTTATTTATTTATTTATTATTATTATTATTATTATTATTATTATTATTATTATTATTATTATTATATATATATATATATATATTTTGATCGGGTTACTACAATCTCCCCTCCTTATAAAATTTCGTCCTCGAAATTTGCTAATTGTTCCTATCACATTGTCTGAACTCTAACTACTCTGTCTCTAGGAAGAGCCGGCGGCCACCCATATAGCAACCCCGTCTCAAATTTATTACCTACCCTCACTTATGGTGTAGGAATACCGTGGTTACATAGAATATACTCGAAAGCTCACATTACATATACAAACTCTCACAGAGACAATCCACATACCCTTACCATAAGCAAAAAAGGGATACACTCACATATCTACATGACCTGTCTAACTCTGAACATCTCTGAATAGTTGAGGATACTTCTGACGTATCTTGACCTCTACTTCCCAAGAAGCCTCCTCAACCACGTGGTTACACCATAACACCTTTACCAGTGGTATCTCCCTGGTACGCAACTTTCGTACCTTTTGATCCAAAATCTGAATTGATATCTCACCATAAGCTAGTGCTTCACTGATCTCTAAGGACTCATAACTAATCACATGCAACGGATCTGGAACGTACTTCCTCAGCACCGACACGTGAAACACATCATGCACCCTAGATAAGGTCTGGGGTAAGGCTACCCGATAAGTAACTAGATCTGTCCTTTCCAAGATCTCGAATGACCCAATGTACCAAGGACTCAACTTGCTCTTCCTCCTGAACCTTATCACTCCTTTCATAGGAGCAACCCTCAGAAATACCATATCTCCAATATCAAATTTCAATTCTCATCGGCAAGTATCGGCATAACTCTTCTGACGACTCTGAGCTAATCTAATCCTTTCTCTGATAAGCTCGACCTTCCCAGAGGTCTGTTAAACCAACTCCTATCCCAAAATCTACCGCTCACCTACCCCATCTCAGTATAATAGAGTTCAACACCGATGACCATACAAGGCCTCATATGGTGTCATCTCAATACTAGTTTAGTGGCTGTTGTTTTAAGCAAATTCTACGAGTGGTAGATACCGGATCCAACTATTACTAAAATCCAACATGCATGCTTGCAGCATATCCTCCAAAATCTGAATCGTCCTTTCAGACTACCCATTCGTTTGCGGGTGAAACGTAGTGCTGAACATGAGCTGTGACCCTAAGGCATCCTGCAACCCCTTCCAGAACCGAAACGTGAAACATGAAACGTGGGTCTCGATCTGAAATGATAGACACCAAGATGCCATGGAGCCGTACTACCTCCTGTACGTACAACTCTGCCAGCCTATTCATAGAATAGCTGACTCTGATTGGAATGAAGTGTGTCGTCTTCGTCAACCGATCCACCACCACCCAGATAGCATTCTGTCCATGCACTGCTGAAGGCAACCCCAAAACAAAATCCATTGAGATGTGTTCTCACTTCCACTTGGGAATGTCAAGCGGTTATAGTGGTTTTGCTAGTCTCTGATGCTTAGACTTCACCTACTGACATGTCAGGCAATGCCCAAAAAACCTAGCCACTTCCCTCTTCATATTACTCCACCAGAACGATTCTCGTAGATCTCTATACATTTTCGTGCTCCCTGGATGAACAGTATAGAGAGAGCGATGAGCCTCCTCCAGAATCATCCTCTTTATCTCTGCGTCGTCTGGTACACACAGCCTATTGTGGAATTTGAGAACTCCATCCTCAGAGACATTAAAGTTTGAATGTGGTTCGCTCTGTAGTTTCTCCACAATATTTACCAACTCCACATCGTTCAATTGAGTAACTTTGATTCATTCTCGTAAGGTTAACTGAACCACCAACCCCACAACGAAGGCCTGGGGATCCCCGTCCACCAACTCTACCCTCAATCTCTCTAGATCCATCCTGATCTGATGCTGCCCCACAACTATTGAAACCGACGCCTCCATTGACTTCTGACTCAGCGCATCAACTACCACATTAACTTTTTCGGGGTGATAGTTAATGGTACAGTCATAGTCTTTGATCAATTCAAGCCACCTGTGTTGCCTCATATTCAACTCCTTCTAGATGAAGAAGTATTTAATACTTTTATGATCTGTAAAGATCTCGCACTTCTCACCATACAGATAGTGCCGCCAGATCTTTAAAGCAAACACAACTGCTGCCAACTCCAAATCATATGTAGGGTAATTCTTCTTGTACACTTTGAGTTGACGAGAAGCATAGGCAACAACTTTACCCTGTTGCATCAAAACACAACCTAGTCCCTTTAGGGACGCATCACTGTAGATCATGAAGCCACCATCCCCTGATGGAATGGTCAACACTAAAGTCGTGACCAAGTGCCGCTTCAACTCTTGGAAACTCTTCTTGCAGTCTCCAGTCCACACAAACTTGCTACCCTTCCTAGTAAGCTGCGTCAAAGGGCCCAACAGCTTAGAAAAGCCCTCGATGAACCGGAAATAATACCTGGCCAGACCCAAGAAACTACAAACCTCATGCATGCTCCTTGGTCTCACCCAGTCAACTACCACCTCGACTTTACCTAGGTCAATTGAAATGTAACGATCCAAATAAAAGGTGGAATTCAGATATTAAAGAGGGAAGAAAAATGAAAATAGGAATAGAAGGAAAGCTGCCAAGCTTTGTTGACGAATACAGGGTTTCGTCAACGAAGGCTTTAAGGATTTCGTCGACGAGGAAATACCGAGAGACGTTTTGATCCGACTAAATTTCATCGATGAAATTAATAAAGAATTCGTCGATGAAGGACGTGGCTCGTCGGCGAATTCAGTTCTATAAATATGGAAAAATCAGATTTTTAACTTCATTGTTAAGCTAACTTCGCCCTCTCTCTCTCTCCCCTTCGACTCTCTCACTCTCTCTCTTAGTTTTTGGGCCAGTTTTATACTGGATCAACAAACCAAAGTCACTACGACGCTCCTGGGAAAGTTTTCTCCAAATCTGCTAGAACGGATCGTTGGTGAAAGCAAGTTGGAAATCATCCCTGAGTTGAAGTAAGGCTTTTAAAGCCAAATTTGATCTTATGATAGTTGTAAGAAATGATGTATGCATGGAAATACTGAAGTTTAATACTGAGAATTTTAAGTTTCAGGATATTGACACGGAAATCTTACGGGGGTCAGGCTAGGATATTTAGGGGCTTTCTCAGTAGTCAGGTAAGGGAATAAACTAAAGCAATTATTTTCCATGTAAATTATTAATTATAAGTAAATCTATTTTTAGAAAAGAATATGTTATATTTGTTTATTATGAAAGAAATGTACGATTGGGAAAATACTGCTATGATGATTAAAATGTATATGTATGTTGAGATGCTAGAATATCACAATTTTAGAATATGAAGTATGACTTTTAACAGCACATGTGGCATGAGTATTATTTTACGTGAAATGTATTATGATATGAAAGATTTTACGAGCAAAGCATGTTTTCAAGTATTATGAAAAGATGAGTTATGTTGTGATGATTTTGACAAATATATGATAAATGATTTATTTTTAGAATGTATATACCTGAAATGATTCTGGCGCAAGGTCGTACTTATGTTATCAGCACGAGGCCGTATTTATGTTATCGGCACGAGGCCGTATTCATGTTATCGGCACGAGGCCATATTTATGTTTTGGCGTGAGGCCATATTTATGATTTCGGCACGAGGCCGTCTTTATGGAAATGATTGGCATGAGGCTACTACTATATCATGTATTATATGTTATCAGAACCGAGATGTTAGTTTAGTTCAGTTTCAGGAGCTCGGTACCGTAGCTATATGTAGATCAAATATCTACGTTCAGATTAGTCCTAACCATCCCACGAGGGGATGGAAGATGGATAGTCGATGTGACTTTTAGTAGAGTGTGGACATCCACCTGGAAGTCCGGACCAGGGTGTGGCGGGCTCATTGTACTTACAGAGATATTTGACTCGGAAGTGGTCGGCCAGCCATTGTCGGGTCCCGCCTTCGGACTGAACAACCCGTCATGGGGAGTAATACATGACACCAGCTAGCTATTCATCCTGAGTATATTTTCAGTATTACAATTTTAGCAGATGTTTTATGTATGTTATGATTTATTAAAAAATATGAAATTATATGATTATCTTGTATGATATGATGAATGTTTACAGAGTTATGAAATGTACTGTATACGTGTAAGTGCCTTAAATATTCATGTTGCCACACAGCTATATTTAGTTTATTTTCCCTTACTGAGAAGTGTCTCACCCCCAAATATTAAATGATTTTCAGGAAACCAAGAGGGACCGGCGGGTCAAGGCCGCCATTAAGTGGGTTTAGCTTCCCTACTAGAAGGGTAAGCGTTGAACTAGGATCAGGGAGTTTTTTTTGTACGATCCTAGTGTTATTTTGCCTTTTGGAAAATTGTAAATAAATACAGTATTTTGGGAATGTAAATAACTCTGGTATTATGTTTCATGGTTGAATGATTGATATTTTATTTTACTGCTGCTTAGGTTTCCGCTGTGATTGACAGGTGTCCCCGTTACCCATGGGTTCGGGTTGACTTTTCCATTTATTATGTTATATTTCTTATTTAGAAATTGAGGTCGCTACATTTGGTATCAGAGCCTAGGATACTAGGTTTTGTAAACTATAGAGTGCGGCAGTAATAATACCAGAGTATAGGATAAGGGAATTTGAGGTCTGGTTTTGTAGTCTAGATGTAGGACTTCCGTGGTGGTTTGTGTGATTTTCCTAGGGTGACGATTTCAGGAAATTCATTGTAAACTATCGTCGAGTTGGGTATCTAGGTTGCAAGATTAAACCTTGAATTAGGATTAAGAGAGATGATTTAATTAGGAGAATATACTATATGAGTTAAGTGACATGTATAGTGAAGGGGTTTTGAGTTAAGTTATCGTGTTTTTCAGGATGGACCTTGGTGGCAATAGTGCCCATGCCTGTGGGAGTGAGGGTGTTGGACCCTCAGGCACTGCAGGTAGTGATTCAGATGCCATTTTATGCAGCATAGCACAGTAAGTTATGGCAGAGATTGCCAGGAGTTCGAAGGAACAAGGTGGTCCACCGGAAGGCCACGGTAGTTTGATTGAGAAGTTTATTAAGATGAGTCCTCCAGCTTTCTCAAGAGGTATAGATCCTGCAATCGCTGAAAATTGGGTGTAGGAGATGGAGAAGATATTTGCAGTGATGCAGTGTTCTGAGGAACAGATGGTACTATTTGCCACATATAAATTGACTGGAGAGGCCGAGAGATGGTGATCGGCGGTGAGATTATTAGAGCAGCAGAGGATTGTACATGTGGAGATGATGTGGGAACGGTTTAAAGAAATTTTATTCTACAGGTATTTTCCAGCCTCGTCTAGGGAGGCTAAGATTGAGGAGTTCATGAATCTAAAGCAGGGACAGCTGTCGATGCAGTAGTACGCGGCAAGTTTCATCGAGCTTTCTTGCTTCACCCCGTACATCATTCTCGATGAGGCAAAGAAGGTACGATAGTTCGAAAGAGGCTTGAGGAGAGAAATTTATAAGTAGGTATCGATTATGAAGTTGTAGGATTTTGCTGAGTTAGTGGATAGAGCCACTATAGCAGAGATTGGAGAGCGGTTAGAGGCTAAGGAGCAGAGGCAGAAGAATAGGTCTACACCTTCTGGTTCCCAATAGGAAGTCGGTCGTGCTACATGGAAGAGAGGTGGCTATTATAGAGATCAGAGACAGGAGACCGGTCATTGCGGTTTCTAGGGTGTGCAGCCACCTCTAGCTTGCCCATCTCGTGGGAAGATACACCTGGGGGAGTGTCGTGTCGGGCGAGGTGTCTGTTATAGGTGTGGAGAGCCAGGGCATATGATGAGGGAGTGTCCGACACAGACTGGTACTACTCCTGCTCCTAGACCTGCACAAGGAGGTTACCAGGCACCACAAGGAGGCTAGCAGAGGAATATGGCCCCAGCCAGAGTTTTTGCTTTGATGTCGGGTGACGTTGAGGCGGCTGACGACGTGGTGACAGGTACTCTTAGTATATTTTCATTTAAAGTTATTGCACTTTTTGATTTTGGTGCAACACATTCGTTTGTATCCTTGGAGTGTGTAAAATTATGTGGGGCAGAAACGCAATCATTAGATGTCGAGCTATTAGTGGCTACACCAACCGGGTCAGCGGTGAGATGTAGTAGGGTACTCTGTGGTTGTCCAGTTGATGTTCAGGGGAAGATTTTATCTACTGATTTGGTAGTATTAGATATGCACGGGTTTGACATTATTTTTGGCATGGATTAGCTAGCGGCTAATTCTGCTATTATAGACTGTCGTGCTGGAGAAGTGATATTCAGACCTCCAAGGAAACCATAATTTAGATTTACAGGGTCACGAGTGCAATCCTTACCTCAGATGGTCTCAGCTGTTCAGGTGAGGAGACGGCTTCAGAATGGCTGTCTGGGATTCGTGGCTTTTGTGAAGGAAATGTTGGAAAATGAATTGAAGCTTATCAATACGTCTGTGGTGAAAGAATTTATAGATGTATTCCCAAATGAATTACCCAGTTTGCCGGTTGATCGTGAAGTAGATTTTTCCATTGATTTATTTTTAGGTACAACGCCGATCTTTAGAGCACCGTACCGAATGACGCCAGCAGACTTGGCCAAACTAAAAGATCAGTTGCAGGATTTTCTAGATAAAGGCTTTATATGACCTAGTGCATCGTCGTGGGGAGCCCCAGTGCTATTTGTGAAAAAGAAGGACGAGACTATGAGGATGTGTATCGACTATCGGGAGATTAATAAAGTGACCATCAAGAACAAGTATCCTCTACCCCGTATAGATGACTTGTTTGATCAGCTCCAGGGTACACGGGTGTATTCGAAGATCGATCTCAGATCAGGTTACCATCAGGTGAAAGTGAGAGCAGAAGATGTATCGAAGAAGGCTTTCAGGACCAGGTATGGGCATTATGAGTTTCTTGTTATGCCATTTGATCTGACGAATGCTCCTACGACATTTATGGACTTGATGAATAGAGTCTTCCACCAATACCTAGACCAATTCGTGGTTGTTTTTATTGATGATGTACTGGTCTATTCGAGGAGCTATGAGGAGCATGAGATACATTTGAGGCGGGTTTTACAGATGCTCAGGGAGAAGAAGCTGTATGTATAATTCAGTAAATGTGAGTTCTGGCTCGAGAAAGTTGTGTTTTTGGGACATGTTATCTCAGGATATGAAATTTCTGTAGATCCCAGTAAGATTGAGGCGGTAGTAAATTGGGCTAGACCGAGGAATGTCCAGGAGATCAGGAGTTTCTTGGGGTTAGCCGGTTATCACCGTCGTTTCGTCGAAGGGTTCTCAGCTTTATCAGGGCCTCTGACACGACTAACTAGAAAGAATTCCAGATTTGAGTGGGACGACAGCTGTGAGCAGAGCTTTCAGGAGCTGAAGCATAGGCTAGTCACAGCACCAGTACTGATAATCTCGTCTGGGGGTGAGGGTTATACCATTTACAGTGATGCGTCCTTAAAGGGACTTGGCTGTTTATTGATGCAGCATGGTAGGGTAGTGGCATATGCATCTATACAATTGAAGGAATATGAAAAGAACTACCCTACCCACGATCTTGAGTTGGCTGCAGTGGTACACGCATTGAAAATTTGGAGGCATTACCTGTACGATGAGCAGTGTGAGATTTTCTCCGACCACAAGAGCTTAAAGTATTTATTCACGCAGAAGGAACTGAATATGAGGCAGAGAAGGTGGTTGGAGGTGATTAAGGATTTTGATTATACCATCAGTTATCACCCGGGGAAAGCAAACGTGGTCGCTGATGCGTTGAGCAGGAAATCCAAAGAACCAGTGTTGGCAGCTATGGAGATCCAGCATCCGATCATGATGGATCTGGAGAGACTCAGCATAGAATTGGTGAAGAGTGATCTTCGAGTGTGTATTTCCAGCTTAGTAGTACAACCTACTATGTAACAAAGAATTAAAGACACCCAGAAAGAAGATCTAGAATTAGTAGAGGTGATGAATAGAGTGCAGAGTGGCCAGGGAGAAGAATTCTGCATTACAGATGACGGAGCTTTACGATTCCGTTCTAGATTATGTGTTCCTGTTGATGCTGACATTAAAAGGACTATTTTAGATGAGGTTCACAGATCCTTGTATACAGTTCATCCTGGTAGTACGAAAATGTACTGGGATCTGTAGGAGTTTTACTGGTGGAGTGGAATGAAAAGAGAAATTGCCGAGTATGTAGTCCAGTGCTTGACATGTCAGTAGGTAAAAGCTGAGCACCAGAGGCCAGCAGGCCAGTTACAGCCGCTATTTATTCCAGAGTGGAAGTGGGATCATATATCCATGGACTTTGTCTTAGGGCTGCCATCGATATCGCATGGTCAAAATGCGGTTTGGGTGATAGTAGATCGATTGACCAAGTCCGACCATTTTCTTCCTATCAAGATCAGCTATTCCGTCAGCTGTTTAGCGGAGATTTATGTTCAGGAGATAGTTCGTTCTCATGGGGTGCCTGTATCTATTGTGTCATATCAAGACCCGCGATTCACATCACAAATTTGGAGGAGCTTGCAAGAGGCTCCGGGGTCTCAGTTATCATTTAGTATGACATTCCATCCTCAATCAGACGGGCAGACAAAGAGGACGATACAGATACTAGAAGATATACTCCGAGCATGTGTTTAAGATTTTGGGGGTAGCTAGACTCAGTTCATGCCACTAGAAGAATTCGCATATAATAACAGCTACCAGTCTAGTATTGGCATGGCACTGTTTGAGGCACTATACGGTAGTAGATGTTGATCTCCTTTGTATTGGAATGAGGTAGGTGAGCGGCGAGTTGTGGGTCCAGAGATGGTACATCAGGCGTACGATAAGGTTCGGCTTATCAGGGAGAGAATCAGTGCAGCTCAGAGCCGAAAAAAAAGTTACGCTAATAATCGCCGCAAGAATCTAGAATTTGATGTGGGTAATCATGTGTTTCTGAAGATAGCTCTGATGAAAGGGGTTATGCGATTTGGAAAGAATGGTAAACTTAGTCCTGGGTTTATCGGTCCATTTAATATTTTAGATAAAGTGGGACCGGTAGCCTACAGGCTAGCTTTACCCCCTGTGTTATCCAAGATCCACGATGTATTTCATGTTGCTTTGTTGAGGAAATACGTTCCAGATCCTTCTCTTATCATCAGTTATGATGAGTTGGAATTTAGTGATTCACTGGGGTATGAGGAGGTACCAGTGCAGATTCTGGATAGAAAGGAACGGGAATTACGTAGTAATAAAATTCCTCTAGTAAAAGTTTTGTGAAAGAATCATGCGGTTGAAGAGGCTTTCTTGGGAATCCAAGGAGCAGATGAGGAAAAGGTATCCACATCTATTCCAAGAAGTTTGATTGGATAAAATGCAAGTGGTTAGGTAGTTTTCTTTTGCAGGTATATGTAATGGTTTAATTAGTGTAGTATTTTAGTTTTCGGAGAAGTTTTCTTTTGTATATGTAATCTCCTAGGACTCGGAATGTAACCACAGGATTCCTCCGCCACAAGTGAGAGTAAGTAATAAAATAAGTAGACCATTTTTCCTAAGGGATGATAAACCATGTGAATAGTAAATTTTGAGGACGAAATTTTATAAAGAGGAGAGAATGTAACGACCCGAATAAAAGGTGGAATTTAGATATTAAAGAGGGAAGAAAAATGAAAACAGGAACAAAAGGAAAGCTGTCAAGCTTCGTCGATGAACACAGGGTTTCGTCGACGAAGGCTTTAAGGATTTCGTCGACGAACACAGGGCTTCGTCGACGAGGAAATACCGAGAGGCGTTTTCATCCGACTGAATTTCGTTGACGAAGACTGAATTTCGTCAATGAAATTAATAAAGAATGTGTCCACGAAGGACGTGGCTCGTCGACGAATTTAGTTCTATAAATATGGAAAAATCAGATTTTTAACTTCATTGTTAAGCTAACTTCGCCCTCTCTCTCTCCCTTTCGGATCTCTCTTTATCTCTTTTTTTTTTTGGGCCAATTTTATGCCGAATCGACAAACCAAAGTCACCACGATGCTCCTGGGGAAGTTCTCTCTAAATCTTCCGGAGTGGATTGTTGGTGAAAGCAAGTTGGAAATCATCCTTGAGTTGAGGTAAGGCTTTTAAAGCCAAATTTGATCTTATGATAGTTGTAAGAAATGATGTATACATGGAAATACTGAAGTTTAATACTGGGAATTTTAAGTTTCAAGGTATTGACTAGGAAATCTTACGGGGGTCAGGCTAGGATATTTAGGCTAGGATATTTAGGGGCTTTCTTAGTAGCCAGGTAAGGGAATAAACTAAAGCAATTATTTTTCATGTAAATTATTAATTATGAGTAAATCTATTTTCAGAAAAGCATATGTTATATTTGTTTATTATGAAAGAAATGTATGATTGGGAAAATACTGCTATGATGATTAAAATGTATATGTATGTATGAGATGCCAGAAAATCACGATTTTAGAATATAAAGTATGACTTTTAACAGCACATGTGTGGCATGATTATTATTTTACGTGAAATGTATTATGATATGAAAGATTTTACGAGCAAAGCATGTTTTTAGGTATTATGGAAAGATGAATTATGTTGTGATGATTTTGACGAATATAAGATAAATGATTTATTTTCAGAATGTATATACCTGAAATGATTCTAGCGCGAGGCCATACTTATGTTATCAGCACGAGGCTATATTTATGTTTTGGTGCGAGGCCATATTTATGATTTCGGCGCGAGGCCGTACTTATGGAAATGATCGGCACGAGGCTGCTATTATATCATGTATTATATGTTATCAGAACCCCGATATTAGTTTAGTTCAGTTCTAGGAGCTCGGTACCGTAGCTATATGTAGATCAGATATCTACGTTCAGATTAGTACTAACCATCCCACGAGGGGATGGGAGATGGATAGTCGATGTGGCTTTCAGTAGAGTGTCTACGTTCACCTGGCAGTCCGGACTAGGGCGTGGCGGGCTCATCATACTTACAGACATATTTGACTTGGCAATGGTCGGCCAGCCATTGTCAGGTCCCGCCTTCGGGCTGCACAACCTGTCATGGGGGATAATACATGATACCAGTTAGCTATTCATCCTGGGTATATTTTCAATATTACAGTTTTAGCAGATGTTTTATGTATGTTATGATTTATTAGCAAATATGAAATTATATGATTATCTAGTATGATATGATGAATGTTTACAGAGTTATGAAATGTACTGTATACGTATAAGTGCCTTATATATTCATGTTTCCACACAATTGTATTTAGTTTATTTTTCCTTACTAAGAAATGTCTCACCCCCGAATATTAAATGATTTTCAGGAAACCCAGAGGGACCGGCGGGTCAGTGCCGCCGTTAAGTGGGTTTAGCTTCCCTACTAGAAGGGTAAGCGTTGAACTAGGATTAGGAGATTTTTGTTGTACGATCCTAGTGTTATTTTGAATTTTTGGAAAATTGTAAATAAATACAATATTTTGGGAATGTAAATAACTCTGGTATTATGTTTCATGGTTGAATGATTGAGATTTTATTTTACTGCTGCTTAGGTGTCCGTTGTGATTGACAGGTGTCCCCGTTACCCACAGGTTCGAGTTGACTTTTCCATTTATTATGTTATATTTCTTATTTAGAAATTGAGGTCGCCACATGAAATCCCCTCCTTGGACACCACGTGCCCTAGAAATGCAACCTGCTCAAGTCAGAATTCACATTTCTTGAATTTAGCAAATAGTTCCTTTTCTCTAAGTACCCAAAGGACTACTCTAAGATGAGCATCATACTCTGCTAGACTCTTCGAATACACTTTGATGTCGTTGATGAACACCACCATGAATTGATCTAGGTACTCGTGGAACACCCTGTTCATCAAGTCCACGAATGTAGCAGATGCATTCGTCAAACCAAACGGTATAACCAAAAACTCGTAATGGCTATACCGGGTCTGGAAAGCAGTCTTCGATACATCCTCTGCTTTCATCTTCAATTGGTGATACACAGACCTCAAAACGATTTTTGAAAAGACCTGAGTGCCCTGCAACTGGTCAAACAAGTCGTCAATCAGAGGCAACAAATATCTATTCTTACGTGTCACCTTATTGATCTCCCGGTAATCGATGCACATCCTCATCGACCCGTCCTTCTTTTTCACAAACAACATAGGCGCACCTCAGGGTGAAATGCTTGGCCTGATGAACCCCTTGTCCAAAAGTTTTTGCAATTGCTCCTTTAACTCTTTCAACTCAGCTGGAGCCATCCTATAAGGCACCTTGGAGATTGGTGTCATCCTCAGTGCTAACTCAATAGCAAACTCCACTTCTCTATCTAGAAGCATCCCTGGAAAGTCCTCACAAAAGACATCGGGGAACTCCTTTATCACCAGGATATCCTCCAACTTCAATCCCTCCTTAGGTGACTCTTTCACACTCGCCAAGTATTCCTGACAACCCTCTAGAAGCAGCTGTCTCACTTGCATCGCCGAGAGGATCCATGGTGCAAAACGCACACACGACCCAACAAATAGAAATTCCTGCTCGACGAGAGGCCTGAACACTACTTCCTATGGCAGTCAATGCTTGCAAAACTGGATGCCAGCCAATCCATTCCTAGGATTACATCAAACCTATGCATTTCAAACACGATTAGACTAGCAGGCAGCCTCCTCCCCTAACTCTCTATTGGGTAATCCCTGGCCACTCTACTGCATACCATCACTAACCTTGATGGCATATCCACAACTAACTCGACCTCCAATGGTTGAGCCTCCACTTCACACCGTTCAACAAATTATTGAGATATAAAGGAGTGGGTTGCACACGAATCAAAAAAAACTACAACATTATATGATAAGTCGTAAATGGTACCTGTAACCACATTGCCGACATTCTCTGCATCGCCTGGCGTCATTGAGTACACCCTAACTTGAGCAGTGCCTCCCTGGTGACCACCTCAAAGTGCCTAGTTGCCACCTCGATTTTAAGCCTATATTGAAGGGAGAGTTACTGTCGCCCGACAGTCTCATATCAGATGCCCTGACTCCCTGCACCTATAGAAGCTCATGAATCGAGACTTGCACTCGCCCCAATGCTGCTTCTGGCACTTGGGACACATTGTCCTCTCCGAACTCCCCTAGGAAGCCTGAGATCTCAATTGCTGCTACTATTAGCCTGAAGAACCACCAGACTTCTTCCAATAACTCTTGCCGGAGCCTGATTGCGAATTCTGGGGAAAAGGCCACTTCTTCTGATTCGCCTCTCTCCCCCTCCTAGATGCCGGCTTCAGTCGCCATGGCTCTATCCACAAGCTTGTAAAAGCCCTGGACCATCAACGCTACCACCTGCGTGCATATAGCCTGCTTCATATCCCTCTCAAACATACGAGCCTTATTTGGCTCATCCGAAACCATGTGAGGCGCAAATCGAGATAACTCCATGAACCTAGCCACATACTGCTGCATCGGCATCGATCCCTGAGTCAAGTGGAGAAACCCCTCGGACTTCGCCTCACAGGTGGCGAAGGGGAAGTATTGTGCGAAGAACACCTCCTTGAAGCTACTCTAGGTAGTCAACACGTACCCTGGGCGCTGCTCCTCGAACAACCTAGTTGACCACCACCATCTCTTAGCCTCCCCCACCAGCTTGAGGGCGGCGTATTTAACCTTCTGTTCCTCTGTGCACTCAAACACCTCCAGCAAATCCTCCATCTCTTGTAACCAGTCCTTCGTCGCAATCGGGTTCGGCTCTCCCAAAAATGCCGACAGATTCGTTTTGGAGAACTGCTGGTACGTGTAGCCTTTATTTGCAACCATCTGATCCTGCTCCCTTGAACCCCTCTTGGGTTCCTTCTAGGCCTGCCTCGCTATATCGCGGAGGAACACAGGAGCCTTAGTCTTATCCTCACTGGAGGCATCTAGGTGATTATCGCCTCCTACCATAATCCCCTTTCCTCTGGGCTCCATCTTGTACATAGATAAAAGCGGACTTAATCATTCCACATTTAACACAATAAATGAAAATATGGAAGAAGAAGATTAAACAACACGTATTCGAGACACCGACAGCCCATACACACTAGACCGTCTAACCTCTCATCTCGACATCCGAGTCAAGTCTCTTAACCTAGAAACGAAACCATCGATGGATTTACCATGGTTTTCCTGAAATCGTCATTCCCGGAAAAGCACAGAAGACCGTCGAAGGAACTCCCCCCTCCGAGACTCCAGACTAAAACCCAACTAACTCTCTAACTCTATCTCATTATAGCCAATACTCTGGTAATTCACTCATTGACCGTCAAAGTCTGGAACTTAGCAAACCTAGGCTCTGATACCATTTGTAACACCCTATTCCCAACTTACGGCCCGGGTGTTACTATAGTGACGTATGTGTACCTAATATACTTCTCAACAAATATATACATAGCGGAAAACATAAACATCCATCAAACTATTACCAGAGTTCTAACTGCCTGATAGATACATACAGCTATTCCAACATCCATATACAATACTGTATGATACTTGACGCATCCTCGAGTCTTACAACATTTTACAAGTTCTAAAAACCTATAACATAACCTAAAAAATCGAGCTCGTGGAGACGCTCACTCAAAAACAGATCGCTACCCTGCCCCAGTCCTTTCTAATATCAACCTCGATAAGGACCTAAAAATATAGTTTGTATGATAGGGTGAGATACCTCTTAGTAAGGGACGATTAAGCTAATAACAGTGTGTGACCAACATGCTTTAAGTGTTTAACAAAAACATAAACATATATAATCATCGTTTTCGTAATTGTAAAATACGTAGCCCATTTTCATCATATGAACAACCCCATAGTTTATAACAACAATTATATAAATGTACAGATATGCAGGATAGGAAACGCCCTCAAACTCTATACCATGTATAAATCCCCACAATCGGGGTTGACTGCCCCTACTGTCTCAATACAGCCTGGGTTCATATAGATCAAAAGTATGGTGCCCTCACTGGCAACAGATCCGTGCCTACACTATCAGTCCCCAGGGTTTCTAAAGCCTATCGTGCAATTTAAGCAATTTAAACACTCTTTTGAAATCATTTCACAAAACACATCATTACGTGAAATCTAGCCCATAGCCGTCAAATAAACTTCCTGCATTTTCACAATAGTTCCAGTATTTCACAATATCAACACCTGCCACACAGTTTTCCACATTCGAAAACAACCTGAAAGTAAATATAAACAGTTAATATCACAGTACGGGTTTTAAACAACGAAAACAATATTTCCAATTAGTGAAAAGGTCCGGAATGACAAGTACAATATTCTAAAAGTATAACATTTGAATTTGACTGATTGGTTTTGAAAATAAAGCCGGTTTACCGAATTGAGGCCCGAAAACCCTAAAACCACTGTAACTCATTATCTAAAAGTTATTTCAACATTTCAATCGATTCATTTTGTATAAATCACTATATTAACATAACCCCTTACTTGCGTGTGAATCAGAGTCCGAAATGACCCGGAACTCAAGCCCTAGCTTTCCGAACCCCGAACCTAAATGGTTCAAAACAACGGCATGAAAACCCCGAAACCTAATACTCGAAGAACAACCTTCAGTATAATCTCGCATACTACAAGTCTACTAGACCAAAAGCAAAAATCGACCCTTACCTTGATTCTCGAGAAAAACTTGAAAATCTCTGAAATGAAATTCTGATCCGTAGAACCTGTAGAGATTCCTTCCCTAATCCATGTAGCAACGTCGGATCGGCGATTCTAGCAACACACGACCCGAAAATCTTAGAGAGAGAGAGAGAGAGTGGAGTTTGTGTCTAGAGAGAGAGAGAGAGTGCGAATGAGAGTTTATAAAGAAAAACCTAACTTAGCTTTAAATAATCAAAATAAATATCTCTTCTAAGATATTTATATATAAATATCTCAAAATATCTCCTTTCAAAATATCTTCTCCAAAATATCTCCTCCAAAATATCTCTTTATTTATTTATTTATTTATTTATTTTATATATATATATATTTATATATATATATATATATATATATATATATATATATATATATATATATATATATATATATTGATCGGGTTACTACAGGAACTATTCTATCAATGTGGGACAAAAACCAATACCCCATGCATGCACATAAAAAAGACTAAGTCATGTTTGGTTTGCAAAGACAATTTTCTAGAAATTAGATGTAGATGAGAACACAGTAAAATAGAATATAATAATTTGAAAAGAACTCACCCAAAGTTTGTGCTATTATAGTCAATATAAAATATGATAGGAATAGATATTTTCATAATCAATGGAGAAAGACATTTTTTTGTCTATTTTTTTTATTATAAATTAATAAAAAATTGTATTATTATTTACTTTAATAGTTTAATAAATTTTTTTATAAACTATCAAATTCATTCTAATCATTATATTTTTTCGAATAAGCATTAAGCATCAATTATGGAAACAATATGGCCGCATTGCAACAATTTATTTGTTAAATTTAAGACTCCTCAAGGTGTATTCTTCTAATCATGGCAACATATTGGAAAATTTTCAAAATGAATGGATTAGGTTCTAACTTTACTTTGATGCAGTTAATGTACTAATCTTTTCACACACAATCAATCCCAAGTCCAAGTAAAGGAGGAGGGTTGCATTAAGTAGCTGATAACCAGCGTAAAACTTATCCCATCACTATGATATGAATCCTAACCAATTATTCATTGAGGCGTCCCTTGCAAGCAACATGTTACACTTATTTTATTAGGATGTAGTGAAAAGTGAGTAAGGGTGGACTAGGTCATTGTCTCAAAGTGACGTGCTATATCAACGCCTAGGTACGGTGTCAAATATGTGAGGGTTCCTGCATCATTTTGGACATGGGCTGGTAAAGAAGTTACTTCGAGAGACTAGGAATATATTAACAACTTGGAATATTAGGACACTTATGAACAAAAACATGGAAATTATGGACACAATAATTAGAAGAAAAATTAATTTAATTTGCCTTCAAGAAACTAAGTGGGTGGGCGAGAAAACTAGAGAAATTGAAAGATCAGGATTTAAACTTTGATACACTGAAAATATATATATATAAGAATGAGGTAGGAATTATTGTAAACAAAAAGTTAGAAGATAGTGTTGTAAATGTCAAAAGAGTTGGAGATAGAATTATAAAAATCAAGATGGTCTTAACCCAAGAGATAGTAAATGTCATTAGTGCTTATCCTCAAGTAGGCTTAACAAAAAACCTTAAGAGACAATTTTCGGAAGATATGAATAATATTATGCAAGGTATATCAAGGATTGAGAAAATATTCATAGGAGCATATTTGAATGGACACGTTGAAAAGATAATAAATGTTATAAGAGGGTACATGGGAGATACGGATATTGAGACAAAAATAAGCCTAGGAAGATTATTTTAGACTTTGTCATATCATATGATTTTATTTCAATGAATACTTACTTTAAGAAGAGAGAAGAATGTTTAATAACCCTGAAAAGGGGACAAAATAAAAGTCAAATAGATTTTTTCTAAACTAAGAGAGTAGATTGTTTATTGTGAAAATATTGTAAAGTTGTCCCAAGTAAAAGTTTAACCACTTAACATAGAATTTTAAGGTCAAATATATGTATTAAAAATGGAAAAGAAATGATAAATAAACAAATGTATAATGGAACCTAAAAGCAGAAAATATAATAAAATTTAAAGATAAAATGATAAAAGATCGCGAATGGACTATAGAACATGGTGCAAATATAAACACTCTTTGGAGTAGGATAGCTAACTTTATTAAAAAGACAACAAAAGAGATTTTAGGTGAATCAAAAGGAAGATTCTTGAATAGTAAAGAAAGTTGGTGGTAGGATCAACATGTCCAAAAAAATTATAAAGATAAAAATAATTTGGTATAAAACATGACGAACATGTAGAAATATGGAAAACTTTATAAAGATATGAGAAAAGTTGCAAAAGATGTTGTTAGTAAAGTTAAACATAGATCATTTAATAATTTGTGTGATAGATTAGATACAAAAGAAGGGAAAAAAAAGACATTTAAACTTGTTAGAGCCAAAGAAAAAAAAGATAAAGGACTTAGGTATAAAAAGTGAGGATGATATTTTGTTAGTTAAGAAAGAAGACGTAAAAGAAAGATGGTAAAGTTATTTTAGTAAGCTATTTAATTAAAACTAAGAAGAAGGCTTAAACTTAGAATTGACAAATGAGGAAAAGAGTTAACGAAGTTAAGTTTGCATTAAAAAAGATGAAAAGTAAAAAAGTTGTAGGATCAAAAAACACCCCTATTGAAGTTTGGAAATGGTTAAGTGATAACAAAATTATATGGTTAACTAATTTATTTAATACAATTATAAAAACTGAGGAATTGTCAGATGAATGGAGGAAAAACACTTTAATACCTATATATAAAAATAAGGAAGATATTCAGAATTGTAATAATTATCATGGAAATAAACTTATGAGTCATACAATAAAACTGAAAGGGTAGTTCAACAAAGATTAAAGGTAGGATTGAAGGTTTCAAAAAATCAACTTGATTTTATGTCTGGGAGATCTACTACAGAAGTTATATATCTTTTAAGAAGATCAATGGAAAATTTAAAGGAAAAAAAGAGAGACTTGCATATGATATTTATTGACTTAGAAAAAACATATGACATGATGCCTAGGAAAGTTTCATGGTGGGTTTTAGAAAGAAATGGTGTATGTAGTAGATATACTAATGTCATTAATGACTAGTGTTAGGACTATAGGTGGAGAGACCGGTGAATTTCCAAATCACAATAGGTGTACATCAAGGATCTGCTTTGTTTCATTATCTTTTTGCTTTAATGATGGATGAATTGACTAGGAGTATCCAAAATGAGATTTCATGGTATATGTTGTTTATAGATGATATTGTCTTGATTGATGAAACTAGGGATGGAGTAAAGTTTAAGTTAGAATTATGGAGAGAAGTTTTAGGATCTAGAGGCTTTAGGATTGTAGAGATAAGACATAATATATGAAATGTAATTTCAGTAATAGTATAATGAAATTGGAAACAAAGTTAAACTTGATAATTATGAAATAAATAGCACTAGTAGATTTCAATACCTTAGATCTATTATGCAAGCTGAAGGAGAAATTGAAGAAGATGTAATACATAGAGTTAAAGTAGATTGGGTAAAATGGAGAAGTGATTCGGGTGTGCTCTGTGATCACAAAATACCCTTAAAATTAGAAGTAAATTTTTAATAGGACAATTGTAAGACTATCGATGTTATATGGATCAAAATGTTAGGTGAGTGGAAATAGTTATATTCTAAAAGTAAAAGTTGACCAAATAAAAATGCTTAGATGGATAAGTGGTATAACATTAAAAGATAAATTAAGAAACAAACATATTCGCAGTAAGTTATGCATAGATCCTATAGAAAATATGATAAGGGAGGGACGACTCAGATGGTTTGGGAACTTGTAACGTAAACTATATAATGTGCTAGTGAGAAGAACGATTTAGTTACTGTGAGGGATAGTAGAATGGGTAGAGGTAGACTTAAAGTAACTTGAAATGGGATAGTGAGTAAAGATTTAATAGCCCTGAATTTGTCAAAGGAAATTGTCCATAATTGCATAAATTGGTGAAAAAATATTTATGTAGTTGACCCCCCCTAGTGAGACATAAGACTTGATTTTTTGTTGTTGTTGTTGTTGTAATGGGTTGGGTTCTCAAAACAATACCTTTGAGAGATGTGTGGAAACTAGAAAGATTATTTTACATTTAAAAGCTAAGAAAGAAAAAAGAAACGTTTACAAGCGTGTGTTCCATACACTTTGAGCCTTCTAGTCCTAACCAAGTTACGTGCTTAGGCTTCCATAAGGTAATTCTATAGGAAAAATTCCTAATCATGTCACTTTTTTTATAACCAATCCTATCTTTGAATATTAAATTATTTTTAAAAAAAATTGAATTTAATTGATAATTTTTAATTCAAAATTATTCAAAATTAAAGTATATAAATAATGGTTGTTTAAAGTGTGACATGGTTAAACGGTCTAACCTAATAATCTATCATCCTTTACGTGGTTGAGCTTGTGTGGCATGGTAGCACGACACATTACACTTTTTAGTAGGACACTTTGCACTTTGCATGTTCGCGTCATGCAAGTGTTGGTTGGATTTTGTCATAACTTGTTTTGAGCTACAATTTTATTATTAAGACGGGCTATTCGTATTATTATTGTCGAACTTCAAATTTGAATATGACACAAGGAATATCTAAATTCTAACAGTACTAAAAAAAGGTCTTTGATTTCCACATAAACTCATCATCTTTGTCTTCTTAATTCTCTCTGCACTGGCTTTCCACATCTACTATTTCTCATGTTACTTTCTCAAATATGTTTCTTGAAAAGGCTAATCAAGAGTAGGATATTAAAATTATTTTTAGAAGTGTTATCTAAGAAACTCACATCTGGTAGAAGAAAGTTTGTTTTCTCAAAACACGCAAAGTAGGGAGACTAAGAAGACATAACAAGTAAAAAAAAAAAAACACTTTTATCTTCCTAACGCATGAACAATAAGAGTGACATATCACATTGTAAGTAAGCAATTTAAAATTGTAATCCTTCTTAAGATAAATGAAATAATTGAACATGCATATGAATGAATTGACTGTTGCTTAATATATTACTCATAAACTTCCTTGTGTGTAAAACAATTACAAGAGAAGTCTAAACACAAGAAAGATGAATTTGACATCAAGATTCGGCAGCCAAATTTTCAACTAGAGGTATCAAGGACGCAGAAAAAAATTGGGCAGTCCTTAAAAGTACGCATGATGGAGAAAGAAAAGACTGGGTATTTGCTGAAAACTCAACAAAATAAAGGAAAGAGATAGCGAGATGAATGTTTCAAGAAGATAAAGATTTCATGCTAATATTACGAGAGTTGATCACTACAAAAAAATAAAAATAAAGAGTGCATGCATCTTTGAAATTGGAAAATTGCACAAGAAGGGAAATATTGTATTAATTTTTCATGCAAATATGTTGTGGGATGACAGTGGTAAGAGCTTGTCTTAGGTTCAGCAAGTGAGTGAGCAAAGACGAGCATATTACGAATTTGAGTAATGCTACATTTACCATTCAAATACCACACTTATATTTACCAACTCTTTGATATAATTGTACCATACAAAGTACAATGTGCAAAGTAGTAGATAAGTATGATATTGAGACGGTAAGTGCAACTTAATTAATGCAGAAATACTATACTTACCTCCTAAATATCACTTTTATTCTTACCAATTACTTTGCACATAAGAAATACTACACTTACCTCCTAAATATGATATTCTTGACAACAGAAATGCCACCTACATGGACAACTCATCTACCACTATAATTAAAGGCTTCAAAATTAGACGTTGAATTCTCTCTCTCTCTCTCTCTCTTTATATATATATCACATGTCACATGCTCGAAGTTAGCAAATTTTAAAGTTTTGCTGATCTTATAAATAAGTACCGTTTCAAACTTGTATTTGAAAAGAGGTATATTTTGTCCAAAAGGAGTAACTCAATTGGAAATGGTATTGTTTGAGACGCCTAAACTTAGTATTAAAAAGTCATGAATGTTTCTGCTGACATAAAAACTATTAGAGAAATACTCTTTCCATATAGAACATTATACAGTTTCCATTTTTCCACTATCTCATGCATATATATACCCTTGTATCCCTTGTAATATGTGTCAATCAATAAACATTTTATTTTCTTCTCCAAACTTAACATGGTATCAGAGCTTTAGGGTTTTTTTAAACCTATTTTTCTTTGCGGCCGTGCTGCTCCAGCCCTCTGTTTTTGTTTCCGGTAGACTGCAGCGACGACTGTCGCCACCCCGCACTCCATTGCCAGCAGCCGATCTGTGAGCTCTTGCCTTCAAGTCACCTTCTCCGACGAAATGCATTAGCAGCGGTCCTCCCTTCCAACCCCGACAACTTATTCGACGCCATCCTCCCACTCTGATTTCCATATTCTCCGGCGGCACTCAGTTCATCCTCTCCGGCGTTAATCATCTTCAGTTGTCCCGGTTCCGGCATCAGCAATGTTCAAATTCTCCGGCGCATCTTCGGCAATCATCCAACTATCTCTGAGTTTATCCCAGCCGCTCTCCACCTTCTACTCTCGCCTGCACGAAGTCCTCGGCCGCATCTCTATTTTCCGACCATCTCTGTTTTCTGCCTATCTCTCTCTCTGTTTGTGGTCTCAGCTCTCCATCTCAGGCCGGTGCATCTCACGTTGACCCTCCTCTCTTCCCTAAGCCTGTCACCCGCGGCCAAACACTGCTACATTTGCCACATCCGCCGTCGCTCACCGTTATCTCTGGCGGTCTTCTAGTGGAGCTCCGGTGAATTCCAGCATGTTTTTGTTTCTGTATTCCTGATTTATCCACTAGGTCAGTCTGGTTGGTTCTTTGCGCCCAGTTTTGGTGTAGCAGCTATATTTCGATTCAACCTTTTTTTTCAAGCATTTCATAATTGGACGTTGAATCCATTTCTATCGGATTTTCGTCGAGACATAATCAAAGGTTCCATGCGTGCTCAAAGGCGTAAAACGGTCATTTGGGAACTGTTTCGAGCAAATGTACATCTCTCACTTCGGTTGTTCTCTGTTCCCTCTGCAACCGGCTCCTCCAGCCATCTTCTCCGACGATCTCGGATCAGTTCCCATCTCTGGCATCATCCCTCTCAGTTCTAGTTCGTCGTCTTGGCTAGTTTTTGTTTGTCGCTTTCCGGCAATCCATATCTATCGTGTTTTTTTTTTTTTTTTTTTCCGGCACCCATCTTCTTCGACAATTTTTTCAGTCGATTTTCTCCGGTTTTAATTCGCCTTAGTAGTCTCAACACTTCGACGGCACCTTCGACTTCTCTGATTAAACTCGAAGATTACCAAATCGAAGGTTTATATTTTTGGTTGTTGCAGAGATCAGATTTGGCCACATTCGGCGATTTGATTCCTCTAAACTGATCTAACGTTATGGAATATATGGTTTTTCAATGGCAGCAAATATTGTCACAGGTTCTTCATCCTCTTCTGAGATCGTTATCCCTGGTCTCACCAGTGAACAATACCGTCAACTCTTGGATTCTTTATCACCCTTGAACATCAACTCTGCTAATTTTGCTAGTAACCTTGTCTCTTGCCATTCTGCTTCTCTTTCTACTAATGAATGAATTGTTGATTCGGGTGCCTCCAATCATATGACTTCCAATTTGTCTTCTCTTGATAATATTCAACTCCTTAATCCGCCTTGCCCCATTAAAATTTCCAATGGTGACATTGTTCATGTAACTCGTACTAGCACTATACGGTTTTCCTCTAATTTCTCTCTTTCTAATGTTCTTTATGTGTCTTCATTTAAATTTAATTTAATTGTCCATTAGCAAACTTACCACTGATTTCAATTGTGTTGTTATATTTTTTTCTACCTTTTGTGTCTTTTAGGATCTATCAACGAGGAAGCTGATTGGAACGTGTGAAGTACGGGATGGGCTTTACCGCTTGAAACCTCCCTCTGCCTCAGTTTTCCACTCTCAATGTGTTTCTGACACTACTCTTTGGCATCAACGTCTTGGTCGCCCTTCCATTTCATATATTCTGAAAACCTTAAATATTTCTTCTTCTCATTTGTCTTGTGATGTTTGTGCTAGAGCGAAACACACTCGTTTAACTTTTTCCTTGAACACACATAAGAGCACATTTTGTTTTCATCGGATTTATTGTGATATATGGGGTGGTTATCCTACAGCTTCACTCTCTGATGCACATTATTTTTTAACAATCGTGAATGATGACTCATGTGCTACATGGGTCTATCTTCTGCACATGAAATTTGATACTTTACTTGCCTTAAAAATTTTTGCGTCATGGTCAAAAATCATTTCAATTGCACTGTTAAGCATGTCCGCACTGATAATGGTCGAGAATTTCTATCCACCTCGCTTCAGGCATTTTTCCATGATCAAGGCATTTTTCACGAGCGTACATGTGTGGATACACCTCAGCAAAATGGTATTGTCAAGCGTAAACATCGCCATCTTCTTAATGTGGCTCGGTGTTTCCGTTTTCAAGTCAATCTTCCCATCTCTTTTTGGGGCGAATGCATTCTAACAGTCACCTATTTAATTAATCGCACTCCTTCACTCAACCTCAATCATAAGTCCCCTTATGAACTTCTTTTTCAGAAACCACCATTGTATACACACTTGCGAGTATTTGCTATATCCAAACCACTCGCCAACATCGTAATAAATTCTCTCCTCTTGCTCTTCGATGTGTTTTCTTGGGTTATCCTGTTTATCATAAGGCTTATAATGTATACGATCTTGAAAACAAAAAAATTCTCATCTCCCGTGATGTCACTTTTAAAGAGTATATCTTTCCCTATCATCTCATACCTCCAACTTCTACATCTTCTCCCATCCTTCCCCTTCCTATTCCTGATATCCACCCTTCCTACACACCTACCACTAGCCATCTACCTCTCTCTCCTTCTCCCTTGGTATCCTCCTTGACACCCTCACACTCGCCCCCTCCACTACCACCACCACCACCCCCTCCATCCACCTCCTCACGACCCAAATGAACTCTCACACATCCCTCTTAGTTGGCTGATTATATCTGCCCTACTTTACCAAAGTCCTCCACGACTTCACAAGTTTCAAGATGCTCCTCAAGTGCGGTTCATTGTCTCTCCTCTTTTTTATCTTATTATCATCATTTCTCTAATCAACATTTGGCTTTTCTTTTCGTCATGTCCCAACATCCTGAGCCTGCCTCATATTCTCAAGCTGTGCTGCACCCACATTGGCGTGATGTTATGGCTTCTGAAATCCAAACCTTAGAAACCAATGATACATGGATTCTTCAACACCTTCCACTTGGAAAAAAACCAATTGGCTGTAAATGGGTGTTCAAAACAAAACTTTGGGCCGATGGATCCATAGAGCGACACAAAGCTCGCTTGGTGGCCAAGGGCTACACTAAGATAGAAGGTTTGGATTATCATGATACTTTTGCTCCTATTGCTAAACTCGTTACTGTCAGGTGTGTTCTTGCAGTGGCGGCCGCTTGGAATTGGCATCTCCTTTAATTGAACATCAACAACAATTTTCTCCATGGTGACCTCGATGAGGAGGTTTATATGATTCCTCCCCCGAGTTATTGCAAACAGGGGAAGACTCGTGTTTGTTGTCTTCAGAAATCCCTTTATGGCCTCAAGCAAGCTTCTCACAATTGGTTCTCTAAATTATCTTCTGTTTTACTTGCTATGGGTTTCACCCAATCTCAAGCCGATCACTCTCTTTTCACTCGCTCTCAAGGTCAGCCTTTTACTCTTATCGTTGTTTATGTTGATGACATTCTCATGGCAGACAATGATCTCTCCGATATTAGCACTTTCAAAGTCATGCTCGCTCAGAAATTCAAACTCAAGGATCTTGGCAAATTGAAATATTTCCTTAACCTCGAAGTAACTCACTCTCCCACTGGCATTTTTCTCAACCAACGCAAATATGCTTTTGACATCCTCACCGATAGCAGTCATTTGGGTGCTCGTATTGCCCACTTTCCCATGGAACAAAATCTGAAGCTCAATAATACTAATGGTGATCTTCTCTCCGATCCAAACTCGTTTTGGCGACTCATTGGACATTTGCTCTATCTCAACATCACTCATCCCGACATTGTCTTTCCAGTCAATATTATCAGTCAATTTATGCACCAGCCCAGACGACCGCATTATGATGTTGTTGTTCGTGTTCTTCGATACATTAAGGCATCTTCAGGTCAAGGCTTATTTTTTCCTACTACCAACACTTTTCAAGTCTCTACTTATTCTAATTCGGATTAGGCTAGTTGTCCGCTCACTCGCCGCTCCACCACTAGGTTTTTCATTCAGTTAGGCACTAGTCCAATTTCCTAACGTACTAAGAAACAAACTACAGTCTCTCGCTCCTCCGCCGAAGCTGAGTACCGAGCACTTGCTTCCACTACTTGTGAACTTACATGACTCAAAACTCTTTTAAATCATCTTGGCGTACCGCATTCTCAGCTTATGCTCTTATATTATGACAACCAAGCGGCTCTTCACATTACCCAGAATCTTGTTTTCCAAACATATAAAAATTGATTGTCACATTGTTCGTGAGAAGTTATGCGCTGGTCTTTTTTTCACTAAGCACATTCCTACCCACAGTCAACTTGCCAATATCTTCACCAAAACTTTGGGTCGTGAACATTTCCAAATTTTATCATGCAAGTTGGGCATTACAGATCTCCATACTCTAACTTGAGGGGGAGTATTAGAGAAATACTCTTTCCATATAGAACATTATATAGTTTCCATTTTTCCATTATCTCATGTATATATATACCCTTGTATCCCTTGTAATATATGTCAATTAATAAACATTTTATTTTCTTCTCCGAATGATTTGGTTAAATTAAACTTTTCTTAAATATGGTAATGACATGTTAGGTTAGGCAGGTGCATACACTAAGATGACAACAAACCTGTTTTTTGAAGTATAAATTTTTTTTTATTACAACTTGCATAGGGGTGAGCAAACGGTCGGTTCCGCCAGATTCAATTAATTAACCGAAAATTTTGGTTAATAAATTCTATTAACCGAACCGACCGAACAAGGAGAGCTACCCGAACCGAACCCGACCAAATTCCTTTTCGGGTAATTCGGTTAACCGAATCTAACCGAAATAATTAAAATTAATTATTAAAGAATGGAATATGTACCTGAGTCACTAAATCGATCCATCCAGCTACTAGAAGAGGGATTTGGGATCAGGATCGGGACGAGAACAGAGAACTGGGAAGTGGGAAGAGGGGCTTAGCCGCCGACGCTTTGGGCCTGAGCCTCAAGCAAAGCAACGAAGATTGAAGAGACGATTTGCAAAGAGGGAGAAGGAGAAGTGAAGAAGGACTGCCTGCTAAGTCTGGCGAAGGGAAACAGAAGAAGGACTGAAATCTAAAGGAGAAGGAGAACTGAGGTCTAAGACCGAGAGGGGAGACTAGAGAGGCTGCGGCGCAGAGGAGACTTTGAAGGAGAACTAGAGAAGGAAAACTACGGGTCCGAGACGGAGTCATCGAGAAGCTGTGACGCAGATGAGAGGACACGAACATTTGGCCAGTCGGGGCCGTCTGGCACAGAGGAGAGGACCCTAATATATATATATCTATTTTATATTTAAATTTTAATTAATTCTTAATTCAGGTAATTTGGTTAACTGAATTAAATTTTTTCATAACTGACCTGATAACCAATTACCCGAAATTTAGCAAACCCATAACCGAACCGACCGACCCCTATTTGTTAACCGAACCGAACCAACCGAAATTGATCGGTTAATTCGGGTTTCCCCAAATTATGCTCACCCCTAAACTTGCATAGGAAATATAGCATGACTACTAATACTAGGCCTGCTACTGTATTTATTGTCAATAAACTCAATCAATATGTTAATAATCCAAGCCACAATCACTAAATTATTATGAATAAAATATGAAAATACTTTTTCTATAACAAACAAGATGCCAACTGGCAAATGAGATCACAACAGATTTGCATTATGGATTTCATGATCCAGAAACACAACTTCAATTTCTATCACCATCGCAAACAAAAGAAGAGGAAAAAGGTCAGTAAAAACCCTTAACTGTGTTAATTTAAGTACATAAATGGAAAGCTAGTTAATTTACAGAACTCCCATTTTACAAGTAAATTAGTTACACCACAGTAGTCTTACACGAGAATTTTGATACTAATCTTAGTGTCCATGTTAAACACATGTACAAAAGAAAAACAGTCCTAGCTGTTCCTGTCATCTTTTATGCAAGTCTCGAAAAAAAAAAAATGAAGAAAAAAACACACACACACACAATTGGGGGAAAATAAAAAGTCAACAAAAAATTAAAAAAAAAAAATTAAAGCAGGAGCAACAAAAAGCATAGCTCAACTGTCCAATTCTAAGTTAAAATTTTGCGGACCTGAAAGGCGACAACCACTATTACTAGCCATCGACCGCAGCCAGAAATTTTCTCTTGCTAACTGGTTCCTCAAGTAGGAGGACAACATCCTGCACCTTTTCAAACAGCTCCTCCAGCTCCACAACACCAAACCTCTGATAATCAAGAGGCTTCTTGTACCGTTGCTGGTATATTGCTTCAAAACAACCCACGAAAATACGACAGGAATAGCTCACTAGTATCTCCTGCAGCTCATACTTGAACTGCTCAAGGTTTCGGCCATCACTTTCAAATTGAGCTGTAGCCCCTAAATTCCCTACATTCCTTCTCTCATCATGTTCTTCTACAACCACCCTTTCATCTTCTGAGAACTCATCGGAAGAGTTGCCACCTGTGATTATGTCCAGAGTCTCTTCCTGAGAACCCTTCCCCCTCCTTTCCCTTTTAGCAAGAACCAATGGAGGTGCGCTTGGACTTGCTCTTGAGCTCCGCAGGTAAACAAATTTTCTGTTGCCTTTCCCCTCTACAGCCATTGTATCAGCCATTTTCTTAAGAAGATTCACAAGCTTGCATGCTCCATACTCTGAAACATAAAGAGGCCTTCCATATATCTTTTGGTAGTCAGCAGGAATGCGAGCAAGAGGCAGGCATCCTCCTGACATTTCAAGCAACTTTACTAGCTGCCCCTTCAGACCGTTAATATCCCCCGGCTGTACCCATAAGGTGAATTCATTCTGGTTCCCAGAAGAAACAGGACCTGCTGAAACTTCGTTCAAGCCACACGGGAGACTCTGTGACCTCAAAGTAGAGGGAAAACAAGGCATGGTGAAAGAATTATTGTACTCAGATAGAGATTGAGACATTACGGAGAAATCTCTAGAGTTGTAAAAACTTTGCAAGACCCCTCTATATACGATAGATTCTTCTTCATTTTGGCCATCCATGTCCCCGATATGGGACCCCATCAAATAACCAGCAACATCAGCAGATCCTCCACGAGGGGGAACTAAGGCTTTAGCAGGAGGCACAAAACCCTCCCCACGAGCCACACTTGGCCAGTCCCAGACAAACCTACCAGCATTACTCAGCGCAGAAGAAACGCCCTTCCCAGAAGGAATAACAAGAATCACAGTATAACCACGTTGGCCAAGTATGTGAAGGGCAGGAGCAAAATCAACATCCCCAGATATCAGCATTATGGAAGAAGGTGGAGGGTTGTCAAGGGCAAAAAGAAACATGTCAACCAAGATAGCTTTGTCTGCTGCATCCTTTCTCCCATTTGGGACATCTATGAGCTTGACACCAGTTCTCTGGCAGCCCTCCCTGACTCTCCTGGGGAAAGCATTAAAATCCCCATATGCAGAAAACATAGTAACAGCTCCTTTAATTACAGGGTGAACTCGTAATGCCATTCTGATATTTCCTGCTACATCTTCAGGACGTACATCCATTGGAACTGGGCAGTTCTCAATGTCCCAGAGAATAGCCACATGACCATGGGGACAGGTATGGCTTTGCTGGTTCAGAGGAGGTTGGTTTAAATTTGAATTTGTCATATCTGATCCACTTTGCTCCGATGATTCAGATGATAGAACTAATGCTGACATATTGAGATTAGCCATCACTTCTTTTATTAAAAACTAAAGTTGCCTGCAAACAGCAAGAAAAGAAAATACATGTCATTTGCAACCAAGTACATCGTAGTAACAAAGAACAAAATGGGGCACATGCAGTGAACATGCCAGGATGTAGGATGAATCCAGGCTTCCCAGCATCCCAAAATTATTAACAGAACTAAATTTTGTGAAACACTCAACTGGCTAACCAGAACTCTTCACAACATTGACAAAGTAGAGACAAAAACCTAATGTATTTGCTATTTACCAAGTGGCTTGTCAGAACTTGTGCTGTAGCATCTAGGAATTTAATTACTCAGCATAGACCAGTTAAGCATTGTTTAATTTCACAAATTGCTCAAATAAGTTTACCCCATTTCCCCAAACTATCCCAACTCATCCAATCCTTGTGCAGCATACAGGCAATTTAATAAACAGAGATAGCAGTAACACCAATTATACCAAGGGCTTAAACAGCAGGAACTGGGCCAACAATGCATACCAAGCTATCTACTACTCCAGATTAAAGCTGAATTATCAAATATCATAAAATATTAAGCTGTTCAAAATTGGGCCCAACAATGAACATCAAGCTATGAGCAAGTGGAAAGGTCAACTTGAATGGATTCACAAATAGAAAAATAACAGAATTATAACAAACATATCACAGGACTCAAACCTAGGACCTCTAGAGTTGAAGAGGGTTTGATGTCATGCTAGATCAACAATTATACCAAAAGCTTAAGATGGTATTAGGCTCAACAAAATATATCCAGCCATCCAAGCATATAATTCTGTTTCCAAATTATCATACAACAAAATATCATAGTTGAGCAGATTAAAATAAATAAATAAATAGATCCTATATGCATAACTTAAGGCAACCACCTCCATTATTTTATTTTTCTTTTCAGCAGTATACTCATATAACCTCCATCAACATCCATCAACTAGGACACTGTTATAATGTACTTGGAGCAAGTCAATGACATTATTTGGACTTAGTAGAGAAATTCAATTCCCTCTTCTAGGATTTCAAAGCACGAACAATAGTAGTCTTCTAAATTTAAAAAGCTATACTTGATCAAATGCACTCCAGTAGGTAAATGTCATTGTATCCAGGTCAGTGGTCTAGTACAGAATTACATATCCTCATACATGTACTTGCATTTATCAACGTACTGCAACTCTACAAAATGCAATAGATGGAAGAACATAAAGCCACCACCCAGTTCCTAAAGTTTGACAAGTGACAAAGTACCAGGAGCTAAAAAGTTCCTTGATAATTCTCTCACATTGCAGAATGGCACTATATGGTTCAAGATTAAAGTTAAACAACATATTGTTTAGAACTATTGTGGCCCAATTCCCAACTTAAGCCTCCGGGGTCAAGTCGTGGTTTAACATGGTACCAAAGTTCAGGATTTTCTTAGGTCTTGAGTTCAAACATCAATAATCATTTATTTGTCGTATATTTGCCCACCCTTCTAAATGCAGAAAGGTTGTGCATAAGAGCAAGATTGATGACGATTTTAATGTAACATAACCCGCTCCTTGTCAACTTCATATTTTGAAGCCAAATGGTAGTGGTAGTTAAAAATAAGAAACAAATGCTAACTTCAAATTAAGAAGAGCATGAAATCATATCCTATGCCTTTGGGTAGTATTTTGCCTTTTACACAAATGAATGTCAGTCATCAATGGTCAAAAGAAAGGCTGAAATTTCAGATCAAATCCTGCTTATCTCTCATATTCTTTGCTAGACAATAAAAGAGTAAAAATAGGGTAAATAATGACAAGATTTACTTTTTTAAAATTCATTAAACATTAATGGATTTTAAAATTTTGAATGTGCAACAAATTAAAATTTGGAAGAAGTATAAATGTAGCCATAAAAATTTCATTTCTAGATTATAATTAATTAATCATAATAAAAATAAATTTATTTGACTAATTATTTTAGTGGACCCAATTAATTTTTTTTTTTTTAAAAAGGCATGTTGGGGGCTCCATTAAGAAGAGGGGCAATTGGCTCAACATCAAAATATGAGCATTGAAACTCATGTCTAGCACGAGACATGTGCCAAGTTATATTTGGAAATGTAAAAACAGCTATCCAAAAGGGGACAATGGGAGGAAAACAAGATGTACTCCAAAGAAAAAGGCAGAAAAAAAAAAACAAAAAGAGAATTGCAATAATGCTGCCTTCCAATCCTTAACCAGATCACACAGCGACACTCTGAAAACACCCAAACTCTATCCCACAACAAACATGGACAGATAATCTGATCCTCGGAAATTCTTGCATTCCTCTCAATCCATAAGGTCCACAAAATAGCAAAAAAGCGCTGCCACAAAGAACAATTCCCTTCCTACTCTTGCCTGAACCCCAATATCTCACCAACACAGAATCCACCACCCTGCCCATGGAGGCATCCAAGTTTTCACCAAATCAAGAAGTAAAGCACTCTAGAGGGGAGGGGCCACCTAGCAATAAAGAAGAAAGTGAGCATTCATTTCAATGGACTCACAAAACCTTACACACATGTCAGGGTTGGTGGCCTTGAACGGCATTCTGATATGTAACAAATCACATGTGTTTTAATCCTCTTCACAGTCATCATCTAGACAAAATTCCGAACCTTGGAAGGAACTTTACCCTTCCAAATGATGTGGGTCCCCATGGGAAAAGGCTTGGGGAAGGAGATTTACGGAGGTGAAGAAAGATTAAGAAGAAAAGAGGCCTCAAAAATCACCCTCCCAACCCTCTAATCTCCCCTATTGATCAGGAAAAACTGATCTGATGGAAAGCTCATCAATCTCTCTTTCAATGAGATTCCTGAAAATAGAAGTCTCCCAAGAAAGAGAGTCCCCCTCACAAGAGAAAAAAGCACTGATAGGTCACACGTGCATTGTGAAGGGTGAACAGTCTGAACATGTAAGCTTCACCAACTCCAAAGAACTCTTACCCAACTAAACATCCTCCCAAAATTCCTAACTCTGTGTCAAGATATGAGTTCCAAGGCTTAGCATACCCAGAGTCCTTTCCTATAAAAAGTCAGGTCTCATGTCTTTCTAAAAGGGAATTTACAGACACATTCAACAAGTGGGGAAAAAACACTCTAGCCTACACCTAGAAACTCTTGGCAACCCTTTTCTAGAACAAGGGCTGCACCAATAGTATACAATGATCAGCCAGTAGTCAAAAAAAAAGTCTGACTGTTCTTTATGATCCGTTCCTCACTTAAGAATTCATCTTTCATGATCAAGCTTGCACCCACGAATAATACAAACCTATCTTCTCATTAGCTATTAAGCTTGTCATCTAGATCCAGTTGATTAGGGAACATGCACTTCCAGCCCTCAAGTTAGGAAAGTTTATTTGGAGATAAAATCAAAGGATTTATTCTAGTTTCAAAGAATATACCATAGAAAGATTGTATCCGTTCTTTATTTAATACAAAAAATTACATTTGGTTCACCAAAATGTCTATTCCTAGGAATAGAGTACTTATAATATAATAATTTGATATGTTAAGGAATGAACATGAAGGTCATGGAAATGTCTTTTAGTGGGAGGAGGTTCTCATGGTGTAATGGACATGAAGGTCACTCTCATAGCTGGGCAAGGCTTGATAGAGCGGTTATGAATATGAGTTTCTCTAATACTTTCCCTAATGCTCATTTGGAGTATCTAATGAGGAAGTCGTCGGATCATAGTCCTATGGTTATCAATTTTGACAAAGTGGAGATGAGATATGGTACGTCACCTTTTCGTTTTCAAAATATGTGGTGCTCTCATGACTCTTTTATTGATTGTCTGATGAAGGCGTGGGTTGAGCCAGTTTATGACCAGGGTCTTTTGAAGCTTGCGGCCAAACTAAAAAAAAACAAAGAGAGCGCTTAGAGCTTGGAATATGCTGGTTTTTGGGCGTGTTGATCAGAATATTAAGGAGTTTGAGGAACGTTTGGAGACCCTAGAAAATCAAATGCTATGTGATTCTGACCCGAGAATTGAAACGGAATTTCTTCTCACCAAGCTAGATCTGGAAATATGGGAACAAAGGGAGGAGACTAGATTGGCTCAACAAGCAAAAAAATCTTGGCTTAAAGAAGGGGACTAGAATTCGAAATTTTTTCACGCGGTGGTAAAGCAAAGAAGGAAGAATTTTGTGATTTCTAAGATGAATCTTGCGGATGGGAGTGTATTAAACTCAACATAGAGCATTCATCTAGCGGCAACTTCTTACTTCAGGATTTTTTAACAGAAACAAGAACTCATGAAGTGTCTGACTTATCAACCGTTCTAAAGAAAGTTATTACTGAAGAGGAAAATGAGCTTCTTTGTCAAGATCCTTTAGAGGAAGAGGTAAAAACTGCTCTTTTTTCCATTCCTAAAAAACAGTAGCCCAGGTCCTGATGGTTTCGGCTCAGCTTTTTATATTTCTTGTTGGGATGTGGTTAAAGAAGATTTATTAGAGACTGCCAAGGATTTCTTTAATGGCACTAATCTTCCAAGGTTTTATTCTTCTTCGTATATAGTGCTTATTCCAAAGGTGCAGGATCCAAAAAGTTTTGATAAGTTCGCCCCACTAGCCCTTGTTCTGTTGCTCATAAGATTTTTTCTAAGATTATTGTACAATGCATGACTGGTTTACTTACATGAATAATATTGCCAGCGCAAGGGGCGTTCATTCCAGGCCGAAGTATATTTGAAAATATTACTCTTGCTCAGGAGATGGTGCACTCCTTGAACAAAGAGAATGTAAGTGGTAATATTATGGTGAAAATTTATATGGCAAAGGCATATGACCAAGTCGACTGGGATTTTTTGCTTGGGGTGTTAGGAGGGTTTTACTTTCTCTTCAAATTTTTGTAAGTTGGTGACTGAATGTATTCGGACTCCTTGGTTTTCCATTATAATGAATGGTTCTTACAAAAGATTCTTCAAACCCCCAAGAGGTTTAAGGCAGGGAGACCAGTTATTGCCTTATCTATTTATTGTCATGGAGGACATTTTATCTCGTTTGCTGTAGAAAAACTATGAGGAGGGGCGTATTGGCTGTTTTTCACACCCTGTGGGGGCTCCTTTGATTTCGCATTTACTCTATGCAGATGACATTTTGGTTTTTCTTAATGGGGAGAAACGATCCATGCAGTGTCTTATTAAAGTTTTGGGGATCTATGAGCAGTGGTCTGGAAAATGATTAGCAAAGAAAAATCAGCTGTCTTCTTTTCAAAGAAAATTCCAATATGGTGGAAGCGGAGTCTTATAAGATTAACGAGATTTGTGGAGGGAGTTTTCCCGGTCATTTACTTAGGTGTCCCGCTCATTTCTGGGCGTTTAACGATTAGATCCTTGGAACCTTTAGTTCAAAAAATAAAAAAGGAAGGTGGCTGGGTGGAAGTTAAAGCTGCTCTTGCAAGGTGGTCGTCTAATTCTTTAAGGCATGTTCTCACTTGTATGGTGACTCATTTGTTGGTGGTATTAGACATTCCGAAGGCAGTCCACAAGAATATGAATTCTATCCTCTCAACGTTCTTTTGGGGTGAGATAAATGGAAAGCCGAAAGTGAAGTGGTGCTCGTGGTCTAAGCTGTGCAAGCCCACTAGTGAGGGTGGTTTGGGTGTTTGTGATTTTGGTGAAGTTCAAAAATCTCTACATATGAAATTTGCATGGAGACTCATGACTTTAGATAATCTTTGGACAAAATTCTTCCGTGCTAAATATGTGAAACAAGGACATATCTCTATGGTGGTTCCTAAAGACTCGAGTTCTCGTTTTTGGAAATCAGTTATGTGGGTTTTACCTCAGGTGACGGAGAATGTGCAGCTGAAGGTAAAGAATGGCAAAGGTTCGTTTTGGTTTGATAATTGGTTGGCTAGTGGCCCGCTTTGTCTACAATTTAACAATATTCAAAACCCTCTGCTTAATATTAAAGATGTGTAGGTGGATGGTGTCTGAGATAGACAGCACTTAGTGGAGTTGGTGGGTAGTGACAAAGCCGAAGAAGTCATCCAGAATATTGCTTGTGGGAGACCAGGGGAGGATATTCTAACTTAGAAACTCAATGATAAAAGAAGTTACACGTCATCAAGTGCATGCAATTTAATTAGAGTCAAAGGGCCACATGTAAGGGATATGGATTGGTTGTGGCACAATCTCTTGCCAAAGAAGGTTAGCGTATGTGTTTGGAAGGCTCGTTTTGACAGCTTGTCATTGGATGAGAAAGTTCAATCCTTGGGAATTGCTCTTGCTTCTCGGTGTAACTGTTGCAAACTGGGGCAAACAGAAACCTTGAATCATGTGCTTTGTTCGAGCAAGATTGCTGTGAAGGTTTGGGATTTTGCCGCTACAGCCTTGGGGGTTCCTTGTACGACTGCAGTTTCTTGCATTTGTTGTGTTCAACAATGGTTTACTTATGCTAAGAAATCGACTCAGAGGGGTGTAATCATTGGTATCTTGCCGAGTTTAATAACTTGGAGACTTTGGATGCGTCGTTGTAGAGCCCGAATGGAAGGTGCTAAGGAATCGGCTGAAGGAATTTGGTTGGCAATCAAGGTTTGGATTAGGAGGATTTCGGAGAATATGAGATCAAGCGGAACCCTTTCTACTCAGGATAGCAAGATTCTAAGTACTCTTGAGATTCCAATTATCACTCTGAAGGCACGGACTCATTGTGTGGTTAGGTGGAGGAAACCTCGGGTTGGGTCCGAAAAATTGAAAGTAGATGGTAGTTGCCGTGGGAATCCAAGGACATGTGGAGGGGGTGGTGTGATTCGAGGTTGCAGTAGGGATTTCCTGAGTGATTTTTCTTCCTTCTTTGGCTATGACTCTAACAATAAAGCTGAACTTAGGGCCCTGACGAAGGGAGTGCGGATGTGTAAAGATATGGGTTATATGAATGTGGAGATTGAATGTGACTCTAATGTAGTGGTTAATTGGGTTATTTTTCGGAATTGCATGGTATGGTATTTGTGGGATTTTTGAGAAAAGTTGCTTGAGGCTCTTTCTATGATTAATTTCACCATTGCTCACCAATTCAGAGAAGGAAATAAGGCTACAGACTTCTTGGCACGTCAAGGAGCGGAGGGCACAACTATGAGATATCTAGAGTTTGATTCTTTACCTCATCTAGTTAGAGGCATGATACAACTTGACAAAATTGGTATTCCTAATTTAAGAGTCTAATGTGTTGTTTTGTCTTCGTTTCATTTCTTTTTGTTTGTAGCTTGTTTTGTTGTAATCACGGTTTTCCTCCACCATAAGTGCGAGGTTTTCAAATAAAAAAAGGAGGTGTCATTCTCTATTAGAAAAAAAAAAAGGAATGAACATATTCACAATAAGTTAAGCATAGCACCAATAGAAGATAAGAGAAGGGCGGTTAAAATGTTTTGGACGTTTGAAACGCAAGACAAGGTTTGTTGTTGTTGTTGTTGTTGTTGTTTTTGTTGTTCATACTTTACACCAAAAATTAAAAATAAAAAAAAATAAAAAAAATGCACTACTACTATGACACACTTGATGTCCTAATCTTTTCAGACACAACTAGTCCCAAGCTCGAGTAAAGGAGGAGGGTTGACAATCAACATAAAACTTGTTAGATCATTATGATATGAATCTTTACTAATTATTAGTTGAAGCGTCTCCTGTGAGTGACTCATTGCACTTATACCATCTGGATGTAGCGAAAAGTGGGCAAGGGTAGGCTAAGTCATCCTGAAGCGGCGAGACATGTTGGCACTCTTGTACGGTGTCAAATATGCGAGGATTTTCACATCATTTTGGACGTAGGCAGGTAAAGAAATTAGTTCAGAAGACTAGAATTAAATTAGCAATTTGAAATATAGACACTTAGGAATAAATCATGGAGATAGTGGCCACAATAATTAGAACAAAAATAATGTAATCTTGCTTCAAAAAACTAAGTGGGTAGGGATGAAAGCTAGAGAAATTGAAAATTTCATATTCAAACTTTGGTGAACTAGAAAAGAAAAACATAAGAATAGGGCAAGAATCATCATAGATAAAGACTTTAAAATATTGTTGCACATGTCAAAAGAGTAAAGTATAGAATCATAAAAATCAACATGGTCTTACGACAAGAGATAATAAACGTCATTAGTGCTTATACTTCTCAAATAAGTTTAACAGAAAATATTACAAGACAATATTGGAAAGATACAGAGTATTATATAAAGGATCTCATGGATAAGAAAAATATTTATAGGAGTTGACTTGAATGAACAAATTGTAGAGGATAATAAAGTTAATGAGAGGATACATGAAGGACATGGATATAAAGATAAAATGAGCCTGCAGATATGATTTTTAGACTTCGCCATACCACGTGATTTTATTATAACGATTACTTGCTTTAAGAAGAGAGAAGAAAACTTAATAACCTTCAAGAGTGGAAAAAATAGAAGTCAAATAGATTTTTTATCATCTAACAGGGTCGATCTTTTATTATGTAAGGATTGTAAAATTATCCCATTTGAAAGATTAACCACATAAGAAAAGAGTTTTAGTTAAGTGTTAGATATATGTATTAGAAAATGAAAATGACAGGATACTGTAAATCAATGCAATAAAAATAGGTGCTGGAATCTAAAGAGAGAAAATATAACAAAATTTAAATATAAAATTATCAAAGATGGTGATTCGACAATAGAGGATAGTGTAAACACAAACAAACATTCTTTAGAGTAGGATAGCTAGTTCTATTAAATAGATAAAAGATATTTTAGGTAAACCAAGAGGAAGATTCTTGGATAGCAAAGAAAGTTGGTGGTGGGATCAAGATGTCTAAAATTCTTGTTTATGTCCAAAAAGTTGTAAAGACAAAGTATTTAGCATAAAACATGGCAAAAATGCAGAAACATGGAAAACTTTGAAGGTATAAAGAGGCATCAAAAGATGCAAAAAAAGGTCTTTAGTGAAGGTAAACATATATCATTTAATAATTTATATGCTAGAGTAGATACAAAATAAGGGGAAAGAGACATATTTAAACTTGCTAGAGCTAGAAGAAGAAAGAGCAAGGAGTTAGGTAATATTAAATGTATAAAAAATGAGGATAATATTGTCTTGCTTAAGGAAGAAGACAAAAAAGAAAGGTGGCAAAATTACTTTAGTAAGCTATTTAATGAAAACCAAGTAGAAGGTTTAGATTTAGAATTGACAAATGAGCAAAAGACTAAAATATGATATCTATTTGCAAAATTAGAGTTAATGGAGCTAAGATTGCATTAATAAAATGAAAAATGGAAAAACTATAAGATCGGATTACATCCCAAATGAAGTTTGGAAATGCCTAGGTGATAATGAATTATATGACAAACTATTCTAATTAACACAACTATAAAAACTAGGAAAATGCCAGACGAATGGAGAAAAAGTAGTGAAGCACTTTAATACCTATATAAAAAAAAGTAAAGGAGATATTAAAAAATGTAATAACTATTGTGGAATTAAACTTATGAGTCATACAGTGAAACTATAGGAAAGTGTTGTTGTCTACTACAGAAGCTATATATATCTTTTAGGAAGATTAATTACAAAGTTTAGGTGAAAAAGAGGGACTTGCATATCGTTTTTATTGACTTAGATAAAGCATATGATAGGGTACCTAAAGAAATTCTATGGTGGGTTTTAGAGAAAAAAAACATTGTGTATGTAGTAGGTATACTTGATGTCTTTAAGGATATGTACGATGGAGTAATGACTAGCATTAGGACTACAAGTGGAAACGCTATGAAATTTTCAATCACAACAAGTGTAACATCAAGGATCTGGCTCAAAGAATCTGCCTTGAGCCCTTATCTTCTTGCTCAAGTGATGGATGAACTCACTAGGAGTATCCAAAATGAGGTTTCATTGTATATGTTGTTTGCAAATGATATTGTTTTGATTGATGAAATTAGGGGTAGAGTAGAAGCTAAGTTAGAAGTATGGATAAAAGCTTTAAAATCTACAAGTTCTAGGAGAAATAGAAATAAGACAGAATATATAAAATGTAATTTCAATCATAGTAGCAAGAATATTGGAGAAAATGTTAGACTTGATGGTCAAGGAATCAATAACACTTGTAGATTTCAACACCTTGAATATATTATGCAAGCTGAGAAAGAAATTGAAGAAGAGGCAATGCATAGAGTTAAAGTAAGTTCGATAAAATGGAGAAGTGCTTATCGCAGAATACCCTTAAAATTAATATGAAAGTTCTATAGGACAGTTGTAAGACCAGCTATGCTATATGGATCAAAATGTTGGGTGATTAAGAAACAATATATTCAGTAAGTTGCCAATATGAAAATGCTAAGATGGATGAGTGGTAAAACATTTAAAGATAAACTAAGGAATGAACGTATTCGTAGGAAGTTAGGTGTGACTCCTGTAGAAAGTAGCATAAGGGAGGGATGTCTCAAATGGTTTGGGCATCTACAACGTAGGCCAAATAGTGCGCCAGTAAGGAGAAAACTAGTTATTGTGAGGGGCAATAGAAGGGGTAGAGGTAGACCTAAAATAACTTGAAATAAACTAGTAAGAATTTAGCCTTTATGTTTTTTAATGCCCACAAATGCCCCCACTTGAAGGCTTCTATGTGTGCCAACTCCTCATGCAATAAAGACACAAGTCCTGAAGTTCTTTTTCCCTTTCTCTTTCCATTTTTTCCCAAAATTAAGCTTGTTTTTTTAATTTAAAAAAAATTAAAAGGCAAAAGGCGTAAGGCAAGCCGTTTTAGCCCTTAAGAGGTGAGGCATAAGCCTTAAGGCATATGACCGTAAGCATTTTGAGAATTTTATTTATAGATAAAAATATGTAAATAGATTACATAAATTTTAAACTAAATAAAAAACTAAAAAAAATCACAAATATATTGCGAAAAAAAGTTTAATATAGTTTGCAAACTACTTGTCGTACACTCAAAAATTGCTAGCTTGATCATTACAAGAGAAAGCCATAACATTACAAAGTTCATGTTATTTTCAAGATTTATTTTGGAAGGGCCGAGGTCTAAGAGTTTTAAAAATCAACTTATATAATCACATTCCTTTTATATAAACATGGAATAAAATATTCTAACCAAATCTAACTTGAGAATCGCACACTCAAAATGCATGAGCCTCAATGTATAATGTGTTGGCCCTTTTGGGAATTGGTATTCTAGATTAAGCCTCAAGGCAAGTCTCAATTGAGCCAATTAGAACATTGTAAAAAAGAAGGGAAAAAAAAAAAAAAGTTTGATTTGAAGCCCATATTTAGATTAAAATCAGATTTTTTTGGTCTCCAAAGCCTATCACTAGCCTACATGCACCAACTTAAAAAGGCACGTTCCTAGGGTTTTGTAACACCCACCCCTTTTCTTGTCTTTCTAGAGTGCCACCACTCTTTCTTTTACACCACCACCTTGCTACGCAATCGGCAAGGATTATCAACAATTCATCCATAAACACTATGCATCTAGTGTCGTTACAATCATCATATCCTATCTCTCAACTCTCTCTCTCTCTCTCTCTCTCTCTCTCTCTCTCTCTCTCTCTCTCTCTCTCCTTAAACAAAACATGGCTAGAATCGTTGATAGACAATAAGTCTGAATTACCCTAGTTGAACAAACAAGCCAAATGAATGTTCCGATCAGATAACATATAATTACATCGTTGCAACATTTGTTTTTCCTCAACTAGCAGGGATGATGCTCTTGAGACACCATATTTAACGCTTACCAAAGTCATTTATTGGAGCATATAGCGATCAAATCACTGCTAGATCATACAAGAATATCACCAAAGCTAGGCACTCTTTCCATCCCATAACTGATTTATAACAAATCTTCAAGAGGTATGCCTCTAGTCTCAACTCAAATCAATTTTCATACTCTTTTATTATCTGGATTGCACGTATCCTAAGGTTTGAGAGTTGCAATCAACCTTATTTTTTTTAATCGACAAAATTCAGGGAAATAGAATTATTTTTTTAATCAACAAAATTCAGGGAAATAGGATTATGGAGTCTTCCCAGACCAATATTTGTTAGTTAAGAAATTTGACTACCAAAAGTCACAAAAATCATAGAGCTACTTTGCAATTACCAAATATTCAAGGAAGCCAAAACCAACTATGATCATTCTATCGAATTAAAAGAATTGACATTCCCTACAAAAGATTACGCTCAAAAGAGAAAAAAGAAGGTTGCCAATGTCCAAACTTGAATTTTGGAAATGTAGACCTCAAATCTTTTTAACTGAATAAGTTGTATCCAACTATTAGATCTAAGGTTGAATTTCACATCATAAAACCATTTCGGACTCATGTGAATGCTAGAAGTTGTACCTAGAATTTTTATAAGTATAGGTGTCCAACCAAATGTTGGAGAAGAACAGTGGTTTTTGTACATGGCCGCATGAGGAGGAAAAAGAGAAAATATCACTTAAAAGCCTGCTCCATTTGTTCAAGTGAGGCAAAAACAGTATTTTCAATCACATGTGCCTAGAGGAAAACATGAAATGCTTTGGAAATCGGTTAAGTGGCAAAAATATAAGACATAGAATGGAATCCTGTATGTGCATGTATGGCTATCTGCTGGAGAGAGAGAGAGAAACCCGTTCATGTACTTGAGTGGTGAGAGAAATGAAATTGCATACATAACACATGTAAATACAAGCATCATAAGAGGGTTATGGAGAGAATTCCCACATCTTGCTAGCATGCACCTAAGAGAGAGAGAGACGGAAAATTAATGCGGTCCAAGATAGAAAAATGGTCGCTCATGAAATTTAGGTGGTCCATAAAAATTTAAGAGATCAATGAGAGAGGATTGGTGGTCATGGAATTTTTTAAGTGGTGCAAGGAATTTAAGTGGTCCATGAGAGAGGATTAGTGGTCCATGAGAGGATTAGAATTTGACTTTCTTTTTTTTTTGTCTTTCAAAAATTATATAAAAATATACACACACGCATATATATACATACATGTGTGTATATGTGTATATATATATATATATGTGTGTGTGTGTGTGTGTGTGTGTGTGTGCATACTGCTTATTTATCTCTTTATCCACCTTTTTTTTACCATTTTTATTCATTTTTTTTCCAGGTTCAACACTAACACTAATTTGACAGTGTTAGCTTTGTTCCACTTTTTGTAATTTTATGGGTATTAGAGGTAGAGTACTAGCGCCTTCTCATCAATTTGCCTTATCTTATGTGCTTTCTAACACAAATTGCATGCATTCTTATGACTTGATGATTGCAATTTCTTTATTTTGCTTCAATTGCACAATATCCCCCAATGATGTGACTCACAACTCCATGCTACATTTTTACTTGGTAATTTGGCTCACAAGTACTCTTGCCCACCTAGGATAATCCTTCCCAATGGTTGGACTCACAATAGCTCCTTCTGGACTTATCGCCAATGTTCTTAGCCCATTATTTGATTTACAAGACTTTGACCATACAAGATGTTCTTACCCAATGATCCGACTTGTAACAACTTCTTTTGGAATTACTTTGTGATGTTCCTACCTTGTGGTTTTACTCAAGGTGGTTTATTTTGGATATTTTGTTATCTTCCTAACCAATGATCCAATTCACAACAACTCTCTTTGGTTATCGCGTTGTTCCAACCAATGGTTTGATTTGGGGGTCCTTTTGACCACCATGTAGTGATCTTACCCACTAATGCGCCTCCAACAATTCCTTTTAGAATTACTGTGTGATGTTCCCATCTTGCAGTTTGATTCGCAAGTCCTTTTTGACTAACCTACAATTATTCTACCCAATTGTGTGATTGACGATGGCTCCTTTTGGACTTACCATGCAATGTCCTCACCACGGTGCCCAACTTGCAAATGAAAGTCTTAGTTGTTGTATCTCTTTATTTTGATGAATATTTCCATTTTCTTTTTTTCTTTTTTCTTTTTTTTTTTTTGAAACAAAAAAAAATTCTATTTTCAAGAAGATAACTATTACAAAAAGGCTTGGCTTGGTAGTGATAATCTCGTGGAAGTAGCTGCAAATAGTTGGGTAGAGAAAAGACGTTACCATCAATTGTCTAAATATTGAGTCTAGCACTCCTCAAATAGAAACTTCTATCTTCCAGGCACACTGTGATTTCTAGGACTGATCACCTAGCGGCTCTAACCATGGAAATGTTGTGAAAAACATGCTAAGATAAACTCCCGTTGAGAAAGTACCTGCCCTAAAAGGTGTCTTTGGCAGCATCAATTTCACAATTTGTATGTGAAGGGTTGATGCATCCCATTTACAAGATCATGCTAAGCATTAATTAGAGCAAGTTACTCGATTCTTTGCACTCAAGCAAAGCTTTTCAAATAGAATTTCTAGCAATGAACAATCCACTCATAATGATTATAATTTGTAAACATAGGAGTGCAACTCATTGAGGGATGAATTGACTCTAGCTGATGATAAATACGAGCAACTGAGAGAGAAATGGAGTCTATAAAGGCACACAAGAAGAAACTTAGTCAAACATTTCCACTAAAGAGATTCGGATTGCTAATCAAACGAAGATGACTACCATAAATACGCAATTTTGGGCTATTAAAAACATTACTCCTTTAAGTCAAGAGGAAGTAAGTAGAGTCTAGAATCCAAGCTTGGATTATTAGAAGAGGTTCAAGAAGAGTTGAAGAGCCTCTAGTGATTATCTTGGTTTTTTTATTGTGTATTTTTTATTATTTGCTTCCACAAGATAAAGTTGTAAATTTGTAATGCATTCATCATCAACCAATTTTAATAAAATGAGATAAATGAATATTGTGGTTCAAGATTGTGGTTAATCATCCAAATTGCACATGCACTTTCAATTGCTAATGATCACATCGTGATGTAAACTAGGAGCATTCATATGAGACCACCAATTGGCATAACAAGGTGATCTGAGCTCCAAACGTAATAACTTGTCCGAGAATAAAAAATGTGAACACCGAATAAAGTCAACACTTTCCTACAAAAATGAAATAATTGTTCTCGACTGCCAAAATGATAATTACTTCCAAGCCACTTCGTACGTCCTGGTAAAAGTAGACAAGGCTCCACAACATGGTGATCCTCTATTCGAAGAGTTGAGAAATACTTGTTAGTCCTGAAGAGGTGGACATATTTATTGTATTGGCTAATACAAGAATTACAAAGTGTAGTCCACACCATCAAAGAAGCAACCTTAAAGGTCCTAGGTTGAATATAGCCCAGATCATTCACTGGAGTATAAAAGCACACAACTAGCATAAGAGGAAGGCCGCGAGATGTGTCTCACACCGATCACAATCTAGCACATCCAAATTTACAAGTCTAAAATCACTGACACAAGAAGAGAAATTTTGAACAGGTTTTGACAAGATAAGACTTCATATTTGATCTTTTAGTAGGATTATAGTACTTTCACAAGCTCTTTAACCAAAACTAAACCCATTTAGAAAAATTGATTTTGGGTTTCTTTTTCAGTTGATCTTGAAGATGATGGTAGGCAATGAACAAATGACGACAACTAAAAGGAAGGTACGGTTTTCCTTTCCTCTCCCTACTTGTAAGTTTTGTTGCAGAGCGAAATTCATGAAAAAAAAAAAAAAGGATCCTACAATAGGACGACAACCCATCTTGCACAAGTCTCACAAAGAGATATAGATTTCTCCCATCCTCTTAATATGTAGTGAGTTAGTCTTTGGACACCAATGCTCACGGAGAGCACGGATGATGCTTGCATTGGGTCCATATGTAATCGAGGAGCCATAAACAACATCTAGGAGATGGACTTTGTTTAGGAAGTCCTTGCATTGTAACATGCCACTCCCAATAAAAAGAAATGTATGAGAATTCTCTAAAAAAACAAAAAATGTGCACCTGAACTCGCATTCTTGGATTGTAACTAGTTGAGAAGTTCATTGAAAGGCTTAGCATGAGCAACATCTTGATGATGTGAAGATAACAAAACAGGTTTTCTCTCAGCATCATCTCTCCAACATTACTAGGGATCAGAAGGACGACAAGCATGTCCTAGTCACCAGAGAAGCTAACAATAATAGGCTAGTGCACGATGAACTATGTTCCCTCATTGGTATCATCATTATCATCATCCCAAAGGGGGTTTTCATAAATAGTTTTCTTGAAAATGGTTATTTTCTATTTCAAAATTTAAAAAAAGAGGAAAAACGAAAAAGGGCATCAAAATAAAGAGATAAAACCATCAAGATCGCCATTAACAGGCTACGCATCAAGGTGAGAGCATCACGCGGCAAGTCCAAAAGAAGTTGTTGCAAGTCACACCACAGGGTATAATCCTTGTCGAGTGATTAAAAAGAACTTGCAAATCGAATTGTGGGAGGGGAACATCACACATTAAATCCACAAAGTTGTCACACCACTAGGTAAGATCACTACAGAATGGCCAAAAAGACCACCAAATTGAACACACATTGGAACATTGCACAATAACCAAAGAGAGTTGTTGCGAATTGCATCACTAAGTAGGAGCCTAAAAAATACCCCAAATGAGCCACATTCTGTCAAACCACGGGTAGTAACATTGCATGGTAAATTTGAAAGTAACCATAACGAGTCGGACTACTTAGTAAGAACATCATGAATGGTCAAAAATCCAGCAAATCAGACCACCAGCTAAGAAAATATCACACGATGAGTCCAAAGGATTCATTGCAACTCCGACCATTATAAGGATTATTATAGGTGGGCAAGAGTGCTTGTGAGTAAGACTAGCAAGTAAAAATGTTTCATGGAACTATTGTGAGTCATATCACCGGCAATATTGTGTAATTGAAGCGAAAAAAAAAAAAAATGTAATCATGAAGTCATAAGAATGCAAGCAACTTGCGTTAGAAAACACATGAGATAAAGGAAATTCGAGCAACGACACTAGTACTCTACCTCTTATACCAATAAAATTACAAATAGTGGAACAAAGCTAACATTGCAAATAAGTCCTAAACAAAAAATAGTGAAAAAAAATGAATAAAAATGATAAAGAAAGTGGAGAGAGAGGCGAACAAGCAGTACACACACACACACACAAGCATATACATATTTATGTATGTATGTATGTACGCATGTATGTGTATGCATATATGATTTTTGAAGGACAAATAAACAAGACAAGTCAAATTCTAACCCTCTCCCATGAACCACTTAAATTCCATGGACCACTTAAAAAAAAATTGCATAGAGTGCCAATCCTCTATCATAGACCATTTAAATTCCATAAACACTTAAAAATTACATGCACCACCAATCCTCTCTCAACAACCACTTAAATTTTATGGACCACTTAAATTCCATGAACCACCATTCTCACATGGACCACATTAATATTTTCAAAACCACCATTTTTCTCTCATGAACCACATTAATTTTGCCAACTCTCTCTCCCTCTCTGCACCACCAATCCTCTCTCATCAACCACTTAAATTTTATGGACCACTTAAATTCCATCTCACTCTCTCCCTGGTACAAGATTCCATTCTTTTTCTTATGATGCTGCCACTTACTCAACCACTTCCCAAAGTATTTCATGTTTTCCTCTAGCCACATGTAAAAGAAAATATTCCTTTTGCCTCACTTGAATGCATGGAGTAGACATGCAAGTGATCTTTTCTATTTCTCCTCCTTATGCAGCCACGTACAAAAACCATTGTTCTTCTCCAACATGTGATTGGACACCTATACTTCAACATGTTCCTATATCCTCCACGGAAAAACATGGCAAAGATTCTAGGAACAACTTCTAGCATTCACATGAGTCTGTCCAAAATGGGTTTAAGATGCAAAATCTCAACCTTAAATCTAATTGTTGAACAACAACAACCTTCTACATTTCCAAAATTCAAGTTTGAACAACGACAACCTTCTTGTCTATTTTGATCCAAATCTTTCATAAGGAATGTCAATTCTTTTGATTTAAAATAATGATCATACTTGTGTCTTGGCTTCCTTGATTATTCGGTGATTGCAAAGAAGCACCATGGTTTTAGTGATTTCTAGCAGTCAAATTTATTAACTAATAGATATTGGTCTAAGTAGACTTTATAACCCTAGTTTCTTAAATTTTGTCGATTAAAAAAATTGACGTTGATTGCAGCTCTCAAACCACAAGATACATGCAATCCAGGTAAGTATGAAAGTTTATTTGAGTAAACAGTAGAAGCGTACCTGTTGAACATCAGTTGTAGATCATTTGTAGGATGGTAAGGGTGCCTAGCTTTGGTGATAATCTAGTATGCTCTAGCAATGGTTTGCATTGCTATATGTGTTAGATATGGTGTCTCAAGAGCATCATCCCTACCAATTGATGAACAACAAACGATGTAACCATGAAATCATATGTCATGTGATTGAAACATTCATCCAGCCAATTTGATTGGAGATTCAATCAGGATGCTTCAAACTAATAGTCCATCAACGATGCTAGCCAAGTTTTATTAAAAACCACACCCCAAAAAATAAAATAAAATAAAAGAGGATTGAGTACCTGTGATTTGAGAATCTGAGAATGATGATTGCAACGATGCTAGATGCACAGTGCTATAGATTAACTATTCATAACCCTTGTCAACAGTGTAGCATGGGATGGTGTGTAAAAGAGTGGCGGCACTTTAAAGAGACAAGAAAAGAAGAGGGTGTTACGAAACCCTAGCAACATGCCTCTTTAAGTTAGAGCATGTAAACTAGTTATAGGCTTTCAAGCCCAGAAAAATATGATTTTAATCTAAAAATGAGCTTTTCCCCTTTTTTGAAAGAAAATAGGTGCTTAATTGAACAGCAGATCACAAAAAAAAGGTCGAATACTTCTTATCCTTCTCTTACGTGTTGTTTTTCGTAGTACATTAGGCACTAGCTTCAAGAGAATACCAAAAAGTCTTGATCCATGTTGTCTTGCGAACCCCCTTTTCAAGGAGCCAATGAGAGCTTTTATAGGCCAAGACTAAGGTGGCAAAGTTCCCATATTTTTCATGTGCCCTTGTGTATGGAGTTTGGGAAAATGGACTAGCTAACCATATTTCAATTTGTCAAGCACTTCTTTTTATTTTTGATAAAAAAAAGAAATTCATTAGATAAAGAAAGAATATACAATCATGAGAGAAGACATCTCCTTAGCAAAGTCTGATAATAATCCTTAGGAAAACCAAAAATGAAAAAATACAAAAATAAAAAGGGACAAAAGAAACTCAAGACACCCTAAGAAGAAGCTGTCAATCGCGTTGAACATCTAAAACACACATTCTGTTGAAATTTCCACAGCCCACATTCCACAAAGAAGCCATAAAAAGAACCTTTTCCGACCCCAACCAATATGGTAACTTCTTTCCTTAAAAAATATGTAGATTACATTCCTTCCACAAGCCCTAAAACACTGCAAATAAAGCACAATTCCATAATGCAACTCCTTTTTTCTTCCTCTCAAACCCCACAAAAGAAATTGCCAAGAACTCCATTGTTCTAGGACAAACCAAGCTTTTTTCAAAGTAACTGAATAACTTGTTCCAAAACTTCCATGCAAAATCACAATGCAAGAAAAGATGTCAAAACATTCTCTAAACAATCAAAGCAAAGCATATAAAAATTAGGAAGAAGAGCCTTAAAAGATCTCCTCATCTGCAACAATCATTAGTCTTTATCCAATTGAGCACAACCAACCAAAGAAACACTTTGATTTTGGGGCGGGAGGGGGAAGGAGGGGGTTTGACCTTTCATGTAACCTTGTAGAGTGGAAAGGAGAAATTTGTCTCAACCCAGAATTCGAAGAAAAATTTACAAGAATAAACTCCAGAAGAATCCAACAACCAATACCGACTATCATTTTCGAGAGATGCCCTACAATTATTCGACATAATCAACAAAAAAGATAGCTCAATAGTTTCTCTATCATTCAAGGCTCTCCTGAAGCGAAAATCCCAGGAAGGTAAAGGACCGCCCAAGTCTACACTAAATGAAGAAATGGCACCATTTTTCACTAAGCTCAAGCAAAAAAGGCAAGGAAAATAGGTGGATAGAACAACATTCTCCATGCAAAGGTCTTTTCAAAAATGGATATTACAACCCTTACCCAAAAAAAATCTTGTATGGGGAATAAAGAAGGGGTAAATCTAAGATATAGCTTACCGCGGATTTCGCGAAGAGCATCTAAAGCCCAAATTAGTATCCCATCCATTCCCATCAAGTCAAAACTTACTTTTGATAACTTTATGCCACAATGAAGAAACCTCTAGCGGGAACTGCTAGAGCCATTTAGCCAAAATAGTAGTGTTCATAGACACCAAATCTCAAAGACCCAAACCACCCTCCCTCTTAGTCCTACAAACGACCTCCTAACTCACCAAATGATCTCTAGAACCTGCAACCCTTGAGCAAAGAAAATCTCTCATAATTCTTTCAATCCTTACCAGCGGCTGCCACTGGAATTTTAAAACTATAAAAGAAAAAAAAAAAAACACGAACAAAATACTAGAAAGATAGACTTGAATTAGTGTAATCCTCCTTTCCAAAGAAAAAAGGGATCCCTTCCACCCATCTAAACGCTTGGACACTCCACCACTAGATCCCAAAAACTAGGTGATCTAGCATTACCTCCCAAAGGAACCCCTAGATAGGACAACGGCCAAACCAGCATGTCTTTTCATTAAAACCAAAATCCTTTTTTTACATGTGGCCCAGTATTGAATCCACTGGAATAATTAAATCTATATATATATTATTTTTAACTAAAAATAATAATTTTAGGCATTCATATTTTTTTAATGCCTACAAATGCCCCTACTTCAAGGCTTGTCTATGTGTGGGATTGTTGTGTGATAAAGACAAGCCTCGATTTTTTATTTTTTTTCTTTTTTTTTTCTTCTTAAAAAGGAAGGAGAAACAAATTTTGATTTGAAGCCCATTTTTAGACTATTTAGACCTCTCTAGGCTACTGTACGACACAATATAGGGGTAAAGTACATATACAATAAATGCCTACTCAAGTGCCACACGCAGGTGGTCTCTGGTATCAGGGTGGCTGCCGTCTGTGTCCGCCCTCTCCTTGCTGGTCATCTATATCTGGTCTCTTGCCCTGTCATCGTCCTGTATGCCTATCATCTCCACCCTGAGGTATTGCATCATCATCAGCCATATGAAGCAGATGGGGAGACAAAATATATAATGGTGCAAGACGGGAACGAGGTGGCATGACTGGTGCATCCGCGTCCTCCGCATCTAGACTGTCGTCTAACAGGAATGACATGGATGGGGTGGTAGCAGAGTCGTACGGGGTACTTAAACTTGAAGACCTGGAGAATGAAGGAACATTTGCAGCGTACGACCTGTTGCTGGACGCCTTCGCAATATCAGCTCCTATCGAACATGCATAGGGTGCTGACGAGCCAAATACGTACTTAGTATGTACAACAGGCGACTCACCTGAGTAGCTCCGTGAACCACTGGATGCACAATGAGCATGTCCTCCTCGTACTGGAGCTCCTCGACCTCCTCGTGTAAGCGGGTCAGGTCGAGGTACATTGGTCCATTGTCCGTCCTCGTGGACAATCATCAATTCAGCTCTCACCAATCCATGTACTGCATGATCTTGAGAGATCATATCTACCTCTTATAGTACGTCATCATGCAGTATATAACAAAATTTAGTTAATACATTCATATAATAAAATCCACATAACAAAAGTACAATGTGTGGGTTAATGTCTACATACTAGACTCATATATACAGCGATGGTCCTGTCCACAAAGTGTCGTGTGATGGTCCTATACAACCTAAAGTATGGGTCATCCTAATGCAAAGGACCATCCTCGAACTCCACTAGGATGATATGCTCTCTTCGATGTTGTCATGGATCCACATACATCCCGTGAAAAGTCATCCAGTCGGTCACCCCTTGACCGTGTCCATCAACTGCATAAAGGTTGTGCGCACGTAGATGTACCCCCAATGTCGAGAAGGGGTCGGGAATGCCCTAGCGATAGCTAAATTGCCGGTCACCCCTTAACCGTGTCCATCAACTGCGTAGAGGTTGTGCGCATGTAGATGTACTCCCGATGTCAGAAGGGGTCGGGAATGCCCTAGCGATAGCTAAATTGCCCACATAACTTGGTCAAGGAGATACCACTCGACAAATTGCACATGAAAACAATAACTAATTCAAATAAATTAAATAGGAAAAAAGAATAAACCCTAACCTCAAATTGAGGGTTTCCAAATCATGCTTCCAATCACAAAATTTGCTTAAATACAACCAAATTGAATGTATCAAATACTAATTTATACCACAAACTGACACAATTTTTGAATCAAATTTTAACGAAATGATATCAAAGTTTAAGCAAAAGGAAACACACCTCTTCTCCCATTTATATAATACTTTCTTTCCTAACGTTCGGTTCCCCCCTTATCTAACAACAATCCCCTCTTCCATCGGCTGCAATGGTCACCTGCTGCAGCGTCCAATTGTCCAGTCGGTCAGTTGTCCTTTCTCTTCGGCTTGCTACTCTACAATTTCGCGAGAAAAAATGGAGTAAGACTTAAAAAACCTGAGCAAAACTCGTTGGATGATCCAACGATTTTTGTTACTATGCGTCAATCAGCGCCTGGCTCTCCTAAGCAAAACTCGCTGGATTGTTCAACGATTTTTAAGCGAAAAGACGTTGGACCATCCAACAAGCTTTGACCATAACGCGTCAACCAACAGGCAGCCCTCCTTGTTTAAATCTCGTTGGATGGTCCAACGTCTTTTGCTTAAAAATTGCTAGACCATCAACAGATTTTTACTTCACATTAAAGTGGGAAATAAAGTTCCCAGCGAACCTTAATTAAATATTTTTACATAAAAAGTAAAAAACTCCTAATAAATGTGTTGTTGCGACCTCCATCCAGCGATTTTTACTTCGCATTAAAATGGGAAATAAAGTTCTCACCGAACCTTTATTAAATATTTTTATATAAAAAAAACAAAAAAAAAGGGAAAAAACACCTAATAAATGTGTTGTTGCCACCTTATTAAAATGAAAATAAAAAATAAAAATAATATCAATAATCACTTAACATAAATAATAGCTCGATTTTCTATAATTAATTTACAAATAAAAAGGTATAGTGTTATTTTAAAATGTTTGACAACTAGTGTATAAATTTTAAATTTTAAATTTAAATTTAATTTTATATAAATTTAAATAAAATAAACTATGAAATTATATCCAAGTTTACTATCCAAACACAACCTAGTGTCTGAAAATAGATTTTGATCATGGGAAAAAAAGGGCTTTGGATGCCCTTTCCGCGATTTAACGATTCTGCGCGTTTGTGTGTCACCGAGCAGGCAAGAAGTCGCAGGAACGCCTTCAGCCTTAAACCCTCATCAACCGGACTTAAACCCTTAAACCCTATCATCGCACTTTCACTCTCTCTCTCTGTCTCTCCCCCCGAACCTAATGCGTGGCTATTGTGGTGCCTGCAAGTCAAACTTCCCTTTCAACCAAAAAATCATTAATTTCTCATTATTATAGCGAAACTACATGCATGTTCAGGTATGCTTACTTCATCCTTCAAACTCATTATGTAATACCATCTTGTGCTTGCATTTGAACACTATTATCGATCTTGATTTCACTTGTATCCAATTGAATTTCTTATGAACTGCTCTTTTGCATTTGGTTGTACTTGGAAGCGAAAAATCGTAACAACATTAACCAATACTAGTTGTATGATTGGCTAAATGTCTTACTCTTCTCAATTATGCTCAGATTGGCGCCAACCTACGAAGGTAGGTGCATTTCAAAATATCTCCCATCTGCACGGCTTGCCCAAAATCAATTATCCTTGACAACTGCAAGCTCAACACAAATTTCATACCACGGAGTTGGAAACAAGAACAAAGAGACTGAAATTGATGTTCTATTCCGTTCATGCAATAACATTCAGCTTGCTAAGAGGCTTCACATGCTTCTCGTGGGGATGGGGAAAGCTCAAAGCATCTTCATCGTCTCTAAGCTTGTTAACCTTTATGGATACCACGGTTATGTCACCTTTGCTCGCAGCATTTTTTATCAGATCCCAAAGAAAGATGCATATGCCTGGAATTCTATGGTCTCTACTTATGTTCGCAATGGATGTTTCCATGATGCTTTGAATTGTTTTTATCAATTATTATTGGGTTCAGGAGTTCGACCTGATTTCTACACATTTCCTCCAGTGCTGAAAGCTTGTGGAGATTTGGTAAATGGGATGAAGATTCATTTTTGGGCTTTTAAACTAGGTTTTGAGTGGGATGTCTTTGTGACAGCTTCCTTGGTTCATATGTATTGCAGGTTTGGAATTGTGGGTATCGCTGCTAAATTGTTCGATGATATGATTTAGAGATCTAGGTTCATGGAATGCGATGATTTTTGGTTATTGTCAAAATGGGAACGTTAGTGAGCCATTGGATATATTGCAGTAGCATCTTTCCGCAATTTAACTTAATTCCTTTGTGAAAGAACTCTTGGGACTTTAATCTGTTCAACATCATATAGCTTCTCAAAATCCTGAAACATGTGAAATATAGCATGGTTTATTGTGTTTATATTGATTAATTGAATTCTTAATTTAAGTGTCTTGAGTGTGTATGCTTGCTTGTGAGGGTTGAATCAACTAGGACTAGGTCACCCTACCCCGTGCCAAAGATTTATTACCTAAAAGAATTTAATCAATTTTTTGAAAGCAAAATCGGCCAAAAATGAATACAATTTGAGGAACAAAACTTGCATGAAAAAGAAACACAGTATAATGCTTTTACACTGATCAGTAGCCACAGAACCATTTCCAGCTGAACTTCCCAATGTTAAAGCTCCCAGCATAATGACCATTACACTGGTTAAACTCTTCCATAATATGTCTGATCATCCGGTGTCTTGACCAAAATTTTTTCTGGAAGCAGGAACAAAATTGTATTTATGCTTCTGTCCAAGTTCAAGATAAGTATGCCAAGCCCTATCGAAAATAATTCTTGTTTTTTTTTCCTGAAGACAAATCCAAAAAGTGCACATTTTTCGGGCTATGAATCCAGATACATAACAGTGCATAGCATATTTAAAACATGCATTGGGCCAAAGACCAAAGCAAAGCACGGGACATGACACTTAGACATGCTCGAAGTTGATTTGAGCATAATTTTAGACAAATAAGCAGTTTTAACCTTTTTTTACCTTTCATGGATTGTTAGAACTGACAGCAGTATTTTTTTTGGGACACCAAAGCTGAGAGCACATTAATATAGACTCTGTTTGGGTTGAAAAATTTGTATGCGCAGGAGGTAGAAATTTTAGATTCATCACATCTGGAAAAACAGTGCCTAATTAAACAGCATCATCCCAGAGTCAAATATTGATCCTTTCTCTGCTACAGTACCAGATAACTTCAACATTGATGTGTCGCTCAATTAAGCTCTGAAGCAGGCACAGAATTTTTAAGTGGAGAGTGATGTTTTCATCATGTCATTAGTTCATTAAATGAAGTTAAAATGATGCTTACAATTTTATTTTCGTTAAGTATTAGTAGCTGTTTTAACTGAATCCACAAGAAAATCCCCCAGGTCCCAAAGATATTACTCCCTTACTCAAAACTATCAAGTGGCGCATGATTTCTTGATTTCCTCCAACGCAAAAGTTATCATGAAAGTTCCATTAAATCCATCCTCTCCCTCCGCACCAAATTAAAAATCATGAAATAAACTTTAAAAAAAAAATGAAAAGAAGAGGAAAGAAGGCAAACAAGGTTTATGTGGTAAAGTGGTAAACCCTTCAAATTCAATATAAGGAGATTCACCCTTCAAATTCAATATAAAGAAATTCATGGTAAAACTCATATCTATCTTCACAATTGTAAAATGGGTAAACACAAGACTATCATTGATCACTTGATGCGAAATACAATGATACAAAGAAGGTTTAATATAACAGCTACAATGATCTAACCAAGAATAGATAACCTATTTAATCTACCTAATAAAGTAATACCAAAATTACCAAATATTCAATTGATCATAACCTAAGACTGAAATGAATTAGCAGGTTATCCAGTGTGTCTAGCTCATTTGTCACTGCACTCTAAATCCTAGAAAACTGTGATTCTCAAATAAAATGTTAATCCCCCTTGTAATTAATGTTTCTTATGAGGGAAGAATCCCAAAGATCCAATAAAGACTTTTAAACATAAGAAAAAATGGGCAACTGAGGAAGAACTCAAACTAGAAAAGCCAACTGCATGGGAAATTCACTGCTTGAATAGGCAAAAAACACAAACTAAAACAGGTTTGAACAGGAAAAACGCAGCACCAGATGCTTGAACTCAAACAATAAGAAATGTTACTTATGATGAGCTCATATTCTCATAGAAGATCTAAATCACTGTCAAACCTAACCTAACAAACAAAATAGGCCAACCTTCCTTTTCCTTTATTTTTTTTTTCTTATAATTTCAGCCTGCGTCTTTGAGCTCCAAAATTAACAATTTTCCAAATAACTAGAATTTTTTTCTATAAATCATATAAAACAAAAAATCAAATACTTGTACCAACAAATATATAAACAAATAAAATATATTGCCTACAAAGAATGCTCTAATAATTCATAACATTTTGTCAATAAGCTCATGTAAAGTTTCCCTACATGCACACCAATTCTAAAATCAAGAGATAACAAGGAAAAAGGCACAAATTGTTCACAAAGAGAAATCTTCAAGATAAGGAGAAACTAGGGAGGCTAACTTAAGTTTTATCTCCAGTTGGAACAAACTTTAATTGTCTTTATTTTCGTAAACTAGGGTAAATATAGAGATTTTCTCCCTTACAAATTGATTGGATATTGCATACAAAGACCCATATGCTTTCAGTGAATCAAACTACAAAATCTCATCAAAGTTTCAAAACAAGAACAAGAAGGATTAAGGCACTCTGACAAACAGGAAAAATCAAAGCATTGGTAGCACAATGGACTCAAAACATTAAAAAAAAAAATTAACAAGGCTAATAGGCTAATGTACTCAGCAGGTTAAAATCAGGTTCATAAACCCTTCTATGCACTTCCAAAAAAAAACAGAAATTCTTATGGCTGCTATTCCGAACAAAAGAAGACTTCTCTTCTAAAGAAAACAGTAGCAAAGAACAAGAAAACACAAATTGTTTGCGTCTCCGCACCAAATTTTTAGACATGGGGTTTTTTAATCCATTCAGGCATCAAGAAGAAAAGATAAACATCGGGCTTAAAGAATAAAGAAATTTTATGATAACAAATGCAGATAGTAAAATAAATCAAAGAAAATCAAGATTATGATTAAAGAAGGTGGAAACTTAGATTATGAGCTTTCCTTCAATTCAACTACAAGTGTCTACATAAGAAATCCTAATCCAATTTTAAATCACAGCCATCAAAACTACGAAAGCTGAACATTTTCCCCAAAAACAAAGGCCAAAAGGTAGCTGCATGAACAATTTCCAAACTTTGAATGCAGCCTTTTCTGCATCCTAAAGTTTGATAAGGCATCCGAATGTTTGATTTCTACCATCGTCAACCAGCTAGATCAATTCATGAGCCCCTGACCAAGCCCAGGCGGATACATAATCCACTCTAAGCTATAAAACAATGCTTATTAAAGTTAGTTACTAGTTTATGTAGTAGTAGTTCACCTATGCTACCCAAATTGATAAAAAATGTGTCTCCTATTTTACCAAACCCTAAACCTAAGTTGAAGGAACAGTTTCAACTCAACAAGGACACTACAAGCATAAGGTATATAATCCCCAAAAAGAAGAATCATGGAAGCAAAATTGCCCATAACACTTGGGCACTGCTCAATTGGCAGTTTTTTATAAAACCCACAATGGAAAATTACAAGAGAAGCCTGCAGCATTAGAGTACTTTTCACCATCAGGTTAACTTATTTCTTCTTTTTATTTTGCAAATAAACCAATAAGAAATTTTCATTTCAAGAGCAATATTAAAGAAATGGAGCAATGGCAATGAAATTCAAGAAAGTGCAAACTAATAGATGTGCCATTGCCGACATGGACCCATTCTAATGAAAGCACATGTGCAAGCTACTTGTGCAAATATCCATTCTTATAGAGAAAAATATTAATAATACACCTAGTTTGGCTGTTGAAGTTAATTAAAAAAAGCATCAACATAGATAATCAATTAACTCAAAAAAAAATATAAAAATCCATCACCAATAATCCCCGCAAGAACAAATTCCATCCTTGAAATGATGGAAACGGTTAGAATCCCTCACAACAATTTCCCTCTCTGTAATCCTTGAAATGTACTTAGTTGCATTGTGACAGTCCCCACAAACTCGCAAGTTCTTGAAGATCCGAATTGGACTTTTTGGAGGTGTGCTTATAATACCAAATGCAATGGCCAATCTCTCACTATGGCTCATAAGGATATGTTCCTTCTCATCCTCTTCAACATCTTGCAACACAAAGCTATAGTCTGGAATATAACCAAGGCTCTTCATTTTAGCAGTTAATACACTTAACTCGTTGTATATCTCTTCACAATGAGAATGGGACTGGTTGCCGGTATAGAAGACATCAACCCTATTATTGACTTCAATTGAGCTCCACCCAGGTGTTTTCCTCAATCCCCTATCTCTAGCCATTGATCTCACTTTATCCACCCCCTCCCATTTTCCAACATTTGCATAAATATTTGACAATAAAACATAGTAACCTACATTCTTTGAATCAACTTCAAATAAGTGGGTTGAAGCAAATTTGCCCAACTCAACATTTCCATGTATTCTACAAGCACCAAGAAGAGCACCCCAGACGGAAGCATCTGGTTGTAAAGGCATATTCCTTACAAAGTCAAATGCTTTTTCTATATACCCAGCTCTACCAAGCAAGTCTACCATGCATCCATAGTGCTTAAGACTAGGCTCAATCCGATATTCTTCTTGCATCATGTGGAAGCACCACTGACCTTCATCTACTAAACCTGAATGGCTACAAGCTGACAATAAAGATACAAATGTTACATGATCAGGCTTCCCCCCATCATCCAACATTTCTCCGAATAGATCCAGGGCTTTCTTACCGTGCCCATGAATTCCATGACAAGATATTATGGCATTCCAAGGCACAGAACTCTTTCGGGGCACTTGATAGAATAAAGACATTGCATCATCTAATCTCCCACATTTTCCATACAAGTCAATGAGGCACGTACCAACAAAGACATCCAAGTATAAGCAATTCTTAACCACATGCCCATGGATTCTCATTCCTTGTCGCAAGGCTCCAACATGGGAGTAAGCTGGTATAATGCTTACCCACGTCCCTTGGTTTGGTATTATCTCTCTACACTCTTGCATCCTCTGGAATATTTCAATTGCCTCACTGGAAAGGCCATTTTGAGCATAACATGTGATCAAAGTGTTCCATGAAATGACATCTTTGACTGGGAGTTCTTCAAAAACTTTACGAGAAGAGTCTACCTCCCCCAATTTTGCATACATGTCCACAACTGCGTTTCCAAGGACAACGTCTTGCATTATCCAAGCTCTCCTCATGACAAATCCATGAAGAGATCTACTATTATGACAATCATTTGATTGAGCAACAATAGAAGCTAAACTCACTACTGTCAACAAATCAGGCTGAAATCCAGTTTGCCGCATCTTCGCAAAAAACTTAAATGCAGTAACTGGATCTCCATTTTGCTCATATGCAGCAATAATTGAGTTCCATGACACCACATCTCTGACCATCATTTGATCAAAAATTTTCTCAGCATGCCCCAAGGTACCAAATTTGGCATACATGTTAATCAATGCATTGGAAACAAACACATCAAACTCCAAACCATGCTTTATGACATATAGATGGATTAGCATTCCACTCAACAAATCATTCATTTGTGCACAAACAGGAAGAACGCTTGAGACAGTAACAGAATCCAACTTTATTCCCCCCAATCTCATCTCCTCCAATATATCCAATGCCTCACTAGCATTCCCATTTTGACAATAACCAGAAATCATCGCATTCCATGAACCCAGATCTCTAAATGGCATATCATCAAACAATTTAGCAGCAATACCCACAATTCCAAACCTGCAATACATATGAACCAAGGAAGCTGTCACAAAGACATCCCACTCAAAACCCAGTTTAAAAGCCCAACAATGAATCTTCATCCCATTTACCAAATCTCCACAAGCTTTCAACACTGGAGGAAATGTGTAGAAATCAGGTCGAACTCTTGAATCCAATAATAATTGATAGAAACAATTCAAAGCATCATGGAAACATCCATTGCGAACATAAGCAGAGACCATAGAATTCCAGGCATATGCATCTTTCTTTGGAATCTGATAAAAAATGCTACGAGCAAAGGTGACATAACCGAGGTATCCATAGAGGTTAACAAGCTTAGAGGCGATGAAGATGCTTTGAGCTTTCCCCATCCCCACGAGAAGCGCGTGAATCCGCTTAGCAAGCTGAATATTATTGCATGAACGGAATAGAACATCAATTTCAGTCTCTTTGTTCTTGTTTCCAACTCCATGGTATGAAATTTGTGTTGAGCTTGCAGTTGTCAAGGATAATTGATTTCGAGCAAGCCGTGTAGATGGGAGATATTTTGAAATGCACCTACCTTCGTAGGTTGGCGCCAATCTGAGCATAATTGAGAAGAGTAAGACATTTATCCAATCATACAACTAGTATTGGTTAATGTTGATACGATTTTTTGCTTCCAAGTACAACCAAATGCAGAAAAGCAGTTCATAAGAAATTCAATTGGATACAAGTGAAATCAAGATCGAAAATAGTGTTCAAATGCAAGCACAAGATGGTATTACATAATGAGTTTGAAGGATGAAGTAAGCATACCTGAACATGCATGTAGTTTCTCTATAATAATGAGAAATTAATGATTTTTTGGTTGAAAGGGAAGTTTGCCTTGCAAGCACCACAATAGCCACACATTAGGTTCGGGGGGAGAGAGAACGAGAGAGAGTGAAAGTGCGATGATAGGGTTTAAGGGTTTAAGCCCGGTTGATGAGGGTTTAAGGCTGAAGGCGTTCCTGCGACTTCTTGCCTGCTGGGTGACACCCAAACGCGCAGAATCGTTAAACCGTGGAAAGGGCATCCAAAGCCCTTTTTTTCCCATGATCAAAATCTATTTTCAGACACTAGGCTGTGTTTGGATAGTAAACTTGGATATAATTTCATAGTTTATTTTATTTAAATTTATATAAAATTAAATTTAAATTTAAAATTTAAAATTTATACACTAGTTGTCAAACATTTTAAAATAACACTATACCTCTTTATTTGTAAATTAATGATAGAAAATCGTGCTATTAGTTATGTTAAGTGATTATTGATATCATTTTTATTTTTTATTTTCATTCTAATAAGGTGGCAACAACACATTTATTAGGTGTTTTTTCTTTTTTTTTTAATCTTTTTTTTATTTTTTATAAAGGTTCGGTGAGCACTTTATTTCCCACTTTAATGCGAAGTAAAAATCGTTGGATGGAGGTGGCAACAACACATTTATTAGGAGTTTTTACTTTTTTAGTTTTTTTTTTTAATATAAAAATATTTAATTAAGGTTCGGTGGGAACTTTATTTCCCACTTTAATGCGAAATAAAAATCCGTTGATGGTTTAGCAATTTTTAAGCAAAAAACGTTGGACCATCCAACGAGATTTAAACAAGGAGGGCTGCCCGTTGGTTGACGCGTTGTGGTCAAAACTTGTTGGATGGTCTAGGGTCTTTCACTTAAAAATCGTTGGACCATCCAACGAGTTTTTCTTGGGAGAACCAGGCGCCGTTTGACACATAGTAGCAAAAATTGATCATCCAACGAGTTTGGCTCTGGTTTTTGAAATCTTCCTCCATTTTTTCTCACGAAATTGTAGAGTAGCAAGCCGAAGAGAAAGGACAACTGACCGACCGGAGAATTGGACGCTGCAGCAGGTGACCGTTGCAGCCGATTGAAGAGGGGACTGTTGTGAGATAAGGGAGGAACCGAACATTAGGAAAGAAAGTATTATATAAATGGGAGATGAGGTATGTTTCCTTTTGCTTAAACTCTTATATTATTTTGTTAAGATTCATTATTTTGATTCAAAAATTGTGTTAGTTTGTGGTATAAATTAGTATTTGATACATTCAATTTGGTTGTATTTAAGCAAATTTTGCGATTGGAAGCATCATTTGGAAACTCTCATGTTGAGGTTAGGGTTTATTCTGTTTTCCTATTTAATTTATTTGAATTTGTTCTTGTTTTCATGTGCAATTTGTCGAGTGGTATCTCCTTGACCAAGTTATGCGGCAATTTAGCTATCGCCAGGGCATTTCCGACCCCTTCTCAACATCGGGGGTACATCTACATGCGCACAACCTCTATGCAATTGATGGACACGATCGAGGGGTGACCGACTGGACGACTTTTCACGGGACGTATGTGGATCCATGGCAACATCGAAGAGTATATCATCCCAGTGGAGTTGAAGGGCAGTCCTTTGCATCCGAATGACCTATACTTTAGGTGGTATAGGTCCATCACACGACGCTTCGTGGACAGGACCACTGCTGTATATATGAGTCTCGTATGTAGACATTAACCCACACATTGCACTTTTGTTATGTGGATTTTATTATGTGAATGTATTAACTAAATTTTGTTATATACTGTATGATGGCATATAAGAGGTAGATATAATCTCTCAAGATCATGCAGTACATGGATTGGTGAGAGCTGAATTGATGATTGTCCATGAGGACAGACGACGGACCCATGTGCCTCGACCTAACCCACCTACACAAGAAGGTCGAGGAGCTCCAATACGAGGACATGCTCCGTGTGCATCCAGTGGTTCATGGAGCCACTCAGGTGAGTCGTCTGTTGTACAGACGAAGTACGTATTTGGCTCGTCAACACCCTATGCATGTTCGACGAGAGCTGATATTGCGAAGGCGTCCAGTAACAAGTCGTATGCTACAAATGTTTCTTCATCCTCCAAGTCTTCAAGTTTAACTACCCCGTACTACTCTGCTACCACCCCATCCATGTCATTCCTATTAGATGACAGTCTAGATGCGGAGGACGCAAATGCTCCAGTCATGCCACCTCGTTCCTATCCAGCATCATTATACGTTTCATCTCCCCATCCGCTTCATATGGATGATGATGATGCAATACCTCATGGCGAAGATGATAGGCATACAAGACCACGACGGGGCAGGAGACTAGATGGAGATGACCAGCAAGCAGAGAGCGGACACAGACAGCAGCCACCCCGATACCGAAGACCACCTGCATATGGCACTTGAATTAGAGTAATCCTCCCTCCCAAAGAAAAAAGGGATCCCTTCCACCCATCTAAATGCTTCGACACTCTCCACCACTAGATCCCAAAAACTAGGTGACCTAGGATTACCTCCCAAAGGAACCCCTAGATAGGACAACAGCCAAACCAGCATGTCTTTTCATTAAAACCAAAATCCTTTTTTTACATGTGGCCCAGTATTGAAACCACTAGAATATTTAAACTTACATATTTTTTTATTTTTAACTAAAAATAATAATTTTAGGCCTTCATATTTTTTTAATGCCTACAAATGCCCCTACTTCAAGGCTTGTCTATGCGTGGGATTGTTGCGTGATAAAGACAGGCTTTGATGTTTTTTATTTTTCCTTTTTTTAAAAAAAAAAAATGATTTGAAGCCCTTTTTTAGATTAATTAGATCTCTCTAGGATTGAAAACCCATCACCAGCCTACATGTGCTAACTTAAAAAGGCACGTTCCTACGGTTTTGTAACACCCTCTCTTTTCTTGACTCTCTAGAGTTTCACCACTTTTCACATACCATTGCCTTGCAACGCTGCTAATGAGTGTTGTCAACTGTTCATCTGTAACACTGTGCATCTAGTGTCGCTACAATCATCATCCTAAGATTCTCTATCATAGGTACACAATCTCTTTTTTTCTATTTTCCTTTTTTTTTTTTTAACAAGACATGGCTAGCATCATTGATAGACAATAAGTTTGAATCGCCCTAGTTGAATCTCTGGACAAACTAGGTAGATGAATGTTTAGATCACATAATATGTGATAATATCATTGCATCATTTCTTGTACTAATCTTCAAATAACTCACAATAAAACGTCATCACAGAAGCCCTGGGAGGAGATCTCATCCACTTAGTTGAATACAACCCCACCCCCCTCTTTCACTAGGCAACAATATGAAGCACTATTATCTTGGTGGAAAAGATTGCATAAATGGAAAGGAAGCACTTTTGACCAAGAAATCAAAGACAAAGATCTCCAAATCGCTTCAATGATAAGCTAGAAGTAGCATTTAGTCAAGCCAAGAGCCTATGTGCCTATATAGTTAAAAAGGAGGTATTGGAGACATCCCACAAGAATCACTCCACTTCAATTGCCTTTTTATTTGTTCAACTACAATACATATTATTGAACACAATCCGAGCCCAACACTATGGTCCCTTCCGAAGGTCTCTCATGTACTCAAAACGTTATACAAATTGCATTGACAATATGAAGCTATTAGAAGGATATTAACCTCCCAAATTTAGCAAATTTGAAGGGAAGGGCAATCTTGAAACCTACAAGAAGGCTAGAATATACGACAACCTTCTTGCCAAACAATTTGTCTAATTTCTATTAGAAAATGTATTCAACCTGTATATAGACTTAAGAGTCCAAATCCATTGATAGCTTAAAACAACTTGAATAATATTTCCTCAACTACTTCTAACATGTGCCTCAATGTTAGATTAATGGAGCTTAATAAAGACCAAATAATGGCAACTTGAATAAGAATTCCTTGACTACTTCTAACACGTGCCTCAATGTTAGATTAATGAAGCATAATAAAGACCAAATAACGGTAGGATGTAGTAATTGTAGACTACATCAATAGGCAAGATGCCTTATATCAATAAGGTGCAACTCCAGAAGAAAATGCTCAATTATGGTCAGAAGAACTTGAACCCTTGGATGGGATGAAGTTCCAAGCTCAACATACCTAGTGTTACTAGTGACATCTCTCCAAAGCTTTCAAAAGAAGAGTTGAACCATGATCTTTTCAGGTAGGAGACATGTTGCTAGTTATGTGTAGAGCCATAGACCCATCAGCATAAAGCATCATCTAGGTGATAAGTTCCCTTGCAAGTGGCATAGACTATATGTAGTATGAGAAATCATGATTCATGAACAATGCATACAAACTAATAGACAATGATGGCTTCAGAATTGGCCCCATTAATAGCAAAACTTTAAAACACTACTATGCTTAATGTCACGTCCCATTTCAAGTTCATGTGAGTTTAGCCTAAAGCACTATTAAAAAGAATCCAGAAAAAACCCACCAATTGTACTCACCAAGTCCAAGGCAGTTAACAATTAAATGCTCTTGGCTAAACTACACACAAGTGCACTTCCTTCTTAACTATGTTATGACTTAGATAGCTACGCTGCTTGGAAATCCTCCTAAGTTTTCTTTTTTTTTTTTGGGATGATAAAAGAAATATAAAAGATAGGTAGAAAAGAAAGTTCAACGTGCAGGGACAAGGAGTCCACCAAAAAAATAAGAAAAGAAAAAAGGAAAAAAAACAAAACAAAACAAAACAAAAAGTTGAAGATCACACCATTAAACTAAATAAAAAATTAACCAAGAAAACTCCTTTTCAAACCCTTTCCACTAAAATTTACCAAGCTCTTCAAATTTGCTAATTCCCTTTAAACTTCAATTTGCGACTTTTGTCACTATCCAAGTAAACCTCATTTCCTCCAATATCACTCAAATTTAAATCCAACTTATCCAAAAGATCTTTAGGTCCTTGGGAATTTCCTCGACGAGAGTAGGCAAAATTCCATTCCTATGCTGTAAATTGTTTATAAAACCATCATTTTCAAAAATAGACACTCCCTCCAAACCTTCCAATCCCCTGTTTCTTTACCTCCTTTTCTTTTCTATCCCTGTTGCTACACCCAACCTCCTCCTTTGTAAAAGAGGTCCACTATGCTAAGTTCTCCTCTAGATTCTCTCCTTAAAAACTTTGTCTCTAGTGCACCAAAATTTTCTCTCTACTCATCAAACACCTTCCTTATCTTGGCACCCATACGAGCTTCCTTCCGATGAGCTTACAGCTTACTACTCTCAAATCTAACAAAATTCCGACACAACATGTCATCGATCTCCCCCAAAACTGCTCTTGGTTTTTTACACATTACCTCCCATTTTTTCAACTCTCTTCTAGGTGAGTTACATTATTAACACAATAGTCTAATTCTAACTTCGAACTATTAATATTCTGGATATGTTCCGGAGTTTAGTGGGCGTGAAGTCTAACATCCTCCGTCCCACTGCTGTTTCCTAAGCTCTAAGGACTGAAATCAAGTCCTTCCCATTATTCACTTTTTATACATTTTACACTACCTAAGTCCTTACTCTTTCTTTCTCTAGCTCTAACGAGTTTAAATATATCTTTTTCCCCTTCTTTTGTATCCAAGCTATCATAAAAATTATTAAACAATTTACGTTTAGCTTCACTAACAGTCTTTTTAGCATCTCCTCGCCTCTTTATACTTTTCAAAGTTATTCATATTTATACATTTTTGCCACGTTTCATACCAAAGTCTTTTTCTCTTAGCTACTTTTTGGACATCTTGACCCCGCCACCAACTTTCTTTGCGATTCGAGAATCTTCCTTTTGATTCACCTAAACTCTATTTTGCTAACTTTTTAATAAAACTAGCTATCCTAGTCCAAACAATATTTGTATTTATACCATCCTCTATAGTCCAATCACCATCTTTGATCATTTTATCTTAAAATTTTATTATATTTTCCCCCTTTAAGTTACACCACCTAGTTCTCTTACACTGGTTTATTTTATCCTTTATCTTCCATTTTTCAATATATATTGTTGGGAATAAACAACAAATTCCCGAAACCTGTGAGAAACAAAATAGAGAAAATAACGCCAAAGAAAAATCAATTACACGCACAAGACAATATTTACGTGGTTCGGCAATTTTGCCTACGTCCACGGAGTTGTAGGGATTTCAATATTATCAAGAAGAAAACACAGAGAGTGCGACTATACAATGCTCTCCCTCTCGCTCGCTCGCAGGTACAACCACACAAACCCTAATCACCCGAAAGCAATCCTTTTATATGTTGCGCCTAGGGTTCCGTTCCGAACGGCCCAAGCCTTCGCTCCATGGACTAAGCCTTAGGATAGAAATCTCTAATTAAATAGGGGTCGGGTCGGCATCCAAATTAAAACACAACTAGGCCCCACAAAAGCCCAACATATATATCTATCACTAAAACTCTATGTTCTATGGTTAAACCTGGGATAACCTTACAATCCTTACATGATAAACGATTTACCCTCCTAGTTAAGAAAAAATTTATTTGACTTTTATTTTGTCCACTTTTAAAGGTTAGTAAGTGTTCTTCTCTCTTCTTAAAGCAAGTATTCATTGTAATAAAATCAAAAGACATAGCAAAGTCTAAAATCATCTCCTCAAGCTCATTTTTGTCTTCATATCCATATCCTCCATGTATTCTCTCATAAACTTTATTATCCCTTCCAACGTGTCCATTCAGATCTGCTCCTCAGAATATTTTCTCAGTCCCTGATTTGCCTTGTATAATACTATCCATATCTTCCCAAAACTGTCTCCTAAGATTTTCTGCAAAGCCTACTTGAGGAGCATAAGCACTACGGATATTTGTTATGTCTTGGCCTAAGACCATCTTGATTTTTATAATTCTATCCCCCACTCTATTTACATCTGCAACGCTATCTTTTAAATTTTTGTCTTTTTCTTTTCCAGTGTACCAAAGTTAAAATCCTGATTTATCAATTTCTCTAACTTTCTCCCCCACCTACTTAGTTTCTTGAAGACATATTATATTAATTTTTCTTCTAATCATAGTGTCCACAATTTCCATTCTTTTACCCGCAAGTGTCCCTATATTTCAAGTTGCTAATCTAATCCTAATCTCCTAAACTAGCAAGCACAACGTCTTCTTTACTTTGCAGATTCAATAGAATTTCATATTTACCAGTCCCATGAAATTTCAAGGACATGTATTGTTGCTTCTCCTAAGGCTTCAAGAAATTGTACAAGATAACCAACACTCATGTGCAAACCACAGAGCTACCCGTGGGCTTAGGAATTGTTTACGACTTTGCAGAATTTCCTCCTTCCTCTAGGTAACCTTTATCATGGATCTCATTACTCATAACCATGTTCACCGCAACTTGGTCCTCTTGGAACAACCTTTTGCAAAGTACCATCTAACTCAAACAAGTGCTCGAGGTTTTTGTGTAAATGATAGATCTTCTCTACTACAATTCTTAGAGCTCTTAGTCCTCTCATCATTTTGAAGGAGTAGACCTTGGTTGGGTAGGATGTTGCTTCTTTATCACATGACGAGTCACCAAAGCCCACCCTCTTGTTCTTCCAATATTGACTTTATATTATAGCACCTAGAATTTTGATGTGAAATTTTGTTGTATTGCCTCACCTATCATAGGACATGAACATGCAAGGTTCGGTGCCAAGGCAACAATAGCATTATTAGACTCAACTACAACATCAAAACTTATGTGGATCTTTCTATCCCTGGTAAGATTCACCATGACCTCCTTAAGAACGAAGCACTTTTAAAAAAAGGTGGCTAACAATCCAATGCCATTTGCAGTAGTCTTCATCAACCTTCCCCACCTTGTAAGGTGCTTGCATTCTAAAAAATCAACAAGATTGCTTTTTAATAGCTTCTCTAAGATATCTAGGATGTTTGAGTCAAGGAATAGGTATTGTTTCTCCTCTCTCTCTTTTAAGCTAATTCTCATAGGATTGTCAATAACTGAGTGACATTCATCATTTTTGCCTTCCCTAGCTATCTTGACTGGAATAGTATTCACGATAATCAAGTATTTAGTCAAGCCTTTTGATACAGGAACATGTTTTGAAACGGACAATGCTTTCAAATTCAATATTATTCCTATGAGGGGTTAAGCGTTATCTGGGGCTTTGGCAAGGTTCCCCCAATTTGTTGAGAAAAACATTCAAATTCAATATTTCTTTCTCATCTTTTAGGACCTACAATACCTTGTCCTTTTCCATCATATCATATCTTCTTGAAGGCAAAGGTTCCTTTTTAGGTCCACGCTTTTGCTTAAGACTCACTACATTCTTCATTGTCAGATGGCAAGAAATATTTGGAAGTCTTTTTTCCTATTTCAATGAGAAGTGCATGGCTCCGCAAAATTTATGAGTTCTTGCTCTTGAGATCATGTGCAGTGCAGTGCATGCAATTCCCTATGATAGGCGTGGCAATACAACAACATTTCACATGTGCCGTGCATGCAGTTTACTGGTTATGTGCAGTGCATGCAATTTTTGGGACGGTGGTCCCAGAGAAATGGGAGAATATTTCAAGCTCAATTGACCTCTCCTGCGAGAGGGTTAATTTGCCTTTTTGAGCACATTCTTTTGAAATTTTGGGGGGGATATCACGATCTGATCTTCAAAGATATTGGAGGCAGCGTTTTGTAATTGGATAGCTCAGGGAGGATGTCTTATCCGCCTCCTTATGTATTTCCTTTTAGTTATTAGTGATTTTATTGTTATCTAAAAAATACCATCTCTAAGAACAAGCGATCATTTGTAAAGAATGAGGCAAAACTGAACCAAATTCAGACATGCCACACATTGCTGGCAGGGCAACCACCCAAAGAAATCACCATTACTCCACTTACAGGCAAAGGTAAAGCTAAAATGATGGAAGAAACAACAACGATCAAGTAACTAATCATGATACGAGAGATACAAAGAGATTATCTAGTGCAGCACTCGATGCTATGAAAGGTGAGGTAATATAAGGAAATGATATTTACACCATTGTTGTCTCCAACTGACCCTTTTATGCTATAGGTTACCATTTGCCACTTTTTTATCAGCAAATAGGAGAATTCATTTAAAGGCACCAATGTTTGCCAATCTCCAAGAAAGAGAGGCAAAAGTGAAGGTATGGCCTAGGATACAAACTGTCAAAAAATAAATAACTGTTTAAGAATCCAACAACCAGCTAGTAAGAGTGGTAAGGGTGATAAGCCATCTATCTTCGAGGATTCAAAGAAACTTCTTCGATCCTTCCAAGATTTTGTGTACCTTTTCTTCCACACAACCCAAAAAATGATAAGCGGAATCAGGATCATGGCTTTTTCCCTTTCTTTGCTCAAACAAATGCCTCTCCAGGACCAAATCTATTTTTCCAGAGTCTTAGTTGTAATCCAAATCTCACAGACCGGGAACAGTGGAGTAAGTGGACAGATTCCAGAGGTTTCTAGGCCAAGGACAGTGAAGGGGGATATAATTCATGGATCTATCTAGTGTCTTCTTCGCACAAAAAAAAAAAAACATTTATCAACTATAGATATCCTCCTCCTGTAAAGGTTATTATAAAGTTAGTATCCTACCAGAGCTGGCTCCCAAGCAAAGAAAGATACTTTGATAGGGGCTAGGGATTTCCAGATAGCTTTCTAGAGAAGATTCGTTCGATCTCAGCAGACTTTTCTAGATTCCTGTAGAAGGAGCAGACTGTAAAGATGCCATTTTTTGCTAAGGTTCCACTTAGGCTTATTAGAATTATTCCGATAAGCACCTCTGCTGTATAAGCAAACAAAAGAATAGCAAGTGTCAAGCCCCCTGTCGTGAACATTTCTTATGAAGCGAATGACCCAGATTACTCCACGTCTAAAAGATGAAAATGCATACTTATAAGAGCATCTTTATCACAGGCCAAACTGAAAACTTTAGGAAATTGAAAGCTAATTAGCGTGAGCGCACACCATGTCATGCCAATGGAACCTCAACTACCTATATCGAAGTAAATCAGGGGAACAAAGTCTCCCAACCGTTCCTAATACATTTCCTGGCACCCACCTCAAAGGGTTTCTCTAACTTCCTTGGAGGTCCATCCATTGTGATCAACACCAAATTTTTTAGTAGTAACATTTCTCTAATAGAACTCTCTTTCATTCATGAATCTCCACAGGCATTACTAAATAGAGCTTTGTTGAACAGTGAGGGATTTTAGACCCAAACCACCTGTTTGAATAGGTGGCTTGACAACCCCCATTTTACCGAATGGTATTTAAAATCCTCTCCTGTAATTCCCCAAAGGAATCTTTTCTCAATGTCTTCAAGCATTTTGGCCACCAAGCATAGGAAAGGAAAGGGGGGTACACATACACCAGGAGATTTGAGAGTTTGCTTTTCACAAGGTGCACCTTTTGAGAGGTGATTTCGTTTCCAACCAGCTATTTTTCAAACCTCTCAAAAATGGTCTCCAAATTATCTTAAAACTCGATTCCAAGAGTAAGCCCTAAATAGTTCGAAGGAAACACCCCTAACTTGCAGCCCAGATATCAGCTAGAAAGATGTGATTGTCTCATCACCAAAGAGAATAAGTTCACTTTTTCATAAATTGACTGCCAACCCTGAAATTGCTTCTAAACAAAGAAGGATGCATCTCAAGTTAAGAATTTGTTAGCCTCAGCGTCAAAAAAGATTATGGTGTCATATGCAGAAAAGCAGATAAGAAACCTCCGCTTCCCTTTTGTTTCATCAACATTGAGCCCCTTAAAGAACCTTGACCCTGTGGCTTTTTGTAACAAAAGACTCAGAACTTCCATTACCATAATAAAAAATAAATGAAAGATGGGATCACAATGCCGCAAGCCTCTAGAAGAGTGGAAAAAACCAGACCAACAGCCATTAAAAAGAATGGAGAAGGATGGCATACTAGCATAACAATACATTGTTCGGTCCATTTGCAACATTAATCCCGGAAATGTGTTTCTTTAAGGAAGCAGAGAAGAAAATCTCAAGACACATTATCAAAGGCTTTCTCTATGTACAATTTAGAAGCAACCCCTCTTCTACAGCTCTGGAAAAGGAATCCACAATTTCTGAGGCATGGGACCTGCCTTCCTTCAACAAAAGCATGCCCAGACTGACCAATAACTTTAGGAACTGTTTTCTCAAGTCTCATGTTGACACTTCAAATAAAAATTTGTAAATACTTCCAACCAAGCTTACAGGAGGAAGTCTTTGATGTTAATGACCCCTGTCTTCCTAGGGATCAAGGTAACAAAAGTCAAATTAATGCTGTCCACAAAGCTGCCTGACGTGAAAATTTTCAAAAATCCTGACAATGTCAGATTCGAGTAGATCCCAATCAGATTGAAAAAAAAAAAACCACATTGAATCCAGCTCTTGGAGAGTTATCACCATTATGATCCTTATGGGCACAAAGAATTTATTCCTCACTAAAATGGCTTTCAAGCCACAGAACAGTTGACAAATTAATCTTGCTAAAAGTGATGCCCTCAACCTTGATCTCCAAGTTAATGACTCGGAGAAGAGATTCTTGTAAAAATTGTAGATAGCATCTTTTATTTTTTGGATAAGATAAAATTTGCATTAAGAACCAAAACAATGTATAATGGAAGAGGACAAGATGCCCTCAAGGTGTACTACGTAACAGCCGCCTTCCAATCCCTTCGAAGATAAAACCCAAATAAAATCAAAAGAATTGGCCAACAAAGCTAAGAACACTACTCTCCCTATAAGAGACTAGGGCATGATGTATCGCCCTTAAAGATTCTCTTGTTCATGTCAATCTAAAGGGTCCATAAGTTAGAGAAAATTGCTCATACATAGCCCTTTCTACTTGAGCCAAAACCCCTATGCTTCATGGGAAAGTTTTTTTTTCTCACATTCTAAGACACCACCCAAGCTTCACCTATGTAAGAGAAGAGAGCATTCCAAAGGTATGATGCCGAAAGGTGCGCATTTTTCTTTTCTTTTCCTTTTTTTTTTTTTTTGGAGTGGATAGAAAAAAAGAAAAAAAATAGATTTCATCAATAACAGAAGAATTTACAAAGAGGAGAATAAGACATCTCCCATCAAAACTATAGAAAAATCTAGAAAAAAGGAACTAAAAACACAAATAAATACTTTGAAATATACAACAACAACAAGCCTTAAGTCCCACTAGGTGGGGTCAACTACATGAATTCTTTTCCGCCAATTCACCTAATCCAGAGCATTTTCCTCTATTAGATTAAGGGTAATTAAATCTTCCCTCACTACGTCATTCCAAGTTATGATCCCTTGTCATGCCAGAAAAAGTAACTAACTCACTCTTTCTCACAGGTACTATACTAGGCTTGCATACCAAATGCTCAAACCATCTAAGCCGCCCCTCCCTTATCTTGTTTTCAACCAGTGTTCTACCTAAATTATTGCGTATATGCTCATTTATTACTTTATCTTTTAATGTTAAACCACTCATCCACCTTAACATACGCATCTCAGCAACTTTCATTTTTTATAAATGTTGTTTTTTAGTTGCCCAACATTCTGAACCATAAAGCATAACTAGCCTTACAGCTATCTTATAAAACTTCCCTATTAATTTTAAGGGTATTCTAAAATCACACAACACACTCCTCCATTTTAACCAACATGTCTTAATTCTAAGTACTACATTTTCTTCAATTTCCCCTTCAGCTTGCATAATAGATCCCAAATATCTAAATCTATCAATGCTATTAATCTCTAGATTATCCAATTTAATTTTCTCTCTATTACAACTCCTTACATTACTGAAATTACATTTGGTATATTCTGCCTTATTCCTACTTATCCTAAACCTTTTAGACTCTAATGTGGCTCTCCAAAGTTCTATCTTAGATTCCACTCTGCTTCTACTATCATCAATCAACACAATATTATCTGCAAACAACATACATCAAGGGATCACATTTTGGATATTCCTAGTTAGTTCATCAATTACTAAAGTAAAAAGATAAGGACTTAAAGTAGAACCTTGATGTACACCTATTGTGATTGGAAACTCTCCAAAATCTCCCTCCTACAGTCCTAACGCTAGTCACTACTCTATCATACATATCCTTAATGACCTTCATATATATACTGCAAACTCTCTTCTTTTCAAATATCAACCAAAGAACTTCCCTAGGTACTCTATCAAAAGCTTTCTCTAGGTCAATAAAAACCATATGCAAGCCCTTTTTCTTTTCCCTAAACTTTTCAATTAAACTTCTTAAAAGATAAATAGCTTCTGTTGTTGATCTCCCAGACATAAAACCAAATTGACTTTCTGAAATCTTTGTTTCTAATCTTAATCTATGTTCAATTGCCCTTTCCCAAAATTTTATTGAATGACTCATAATCTTAATTTCATAATAGTTATTACAGTTTTGAATATCGCTTTTGTTTTTGTACAAAGGTACTAACATACTTTTCCTCCATTCTTCTGGCATTTTCTTGGTTTTTATAATAGTGTTGAATAGATTAGTTAATCAAATAATTCCTTTACCCCAAAACTTTTCCAAACTTCCATTGGTATTTTATATGCTCCTATAGATTTCCCACCCTTCATTTTTTTAATGACATCTTAACTTCAAGGACTAATTTTGCAAATAAATCTCCTATTTTAAGTCTTCTCCTTATTTGTCACTTCCAAATTCAATCTTTCATTTTGGTTTTCATTAAACAACTTATCAAAATATCTCCGCCACCTCTCTTTTATGTCTTCTTCTCTAATTAAAACATTATCATTCTTGTCCTTTATACAATTTACATCACCTAAATCTTTGCATTTTCTTTCTCTAGCACTAACAAGTTTATAAATGTCTTTTTCTCCTTCTTTTGTATCTAGTTTAGTTTATAAAGTATCATAAGCTCTATGTTTAGCTTCACTAATAGTTTTTTTTGCATTTTTTCTTGCTTCTTTATATTTTCCAAGATTTTCTATATTTATACAAATTTGTCATATTTTATACCAATTTCTTTTTGTCTTAACGGCTTTTTGGACTTCTTGGTCCCACCACCAACCTTCTTTACTACCCAAGTATCTTCCTTTGAACTCACCTAAACTCTTATGCTGTCCTTACGATAGAATTGTCATTTATTCCAAATAGTACTTGCATCAACCTTATCCCCTACTATCCAATCAACACTCTTTGTTCACTTTATCTTTGAATTTTACTATATTATCTCCCTTCAAGTTCCACCATCTAATCCTCTTGTGTTGATTTATACTACTTCTTCTCTTCCATTTTTTAATATGTATATTTAATACTAAGACTCTATGTTGTGTAGTCAAACTTTCACCTGAAATAACTTTACAATCCTTACAAGATAGATGATCCCCATTCTTAATTAAGAAGAAATCTATTTGGTTTTTATTATACCCCACTCTTGAACGTTATTAAGTGTTCTTTTCTTTTTATAAAGCAAGTATTCAATATAACCAAATTGTAAGACATGGAAAAATCTAAGATTGTATAGCCACCTCAATTTTATCGCCATATCCATGGCCTCCATGTATCATCTCATATCCTATATTATCCTTGCCAATGTGACCATTCAAATCAGCTCCTATGAATTTCTTCAAATACTTTGAAATATCAAAGCAAAAAATTCCTCCAATTTTTTGCTGAATTTCCAAAAAACTTGCTCCCTTAAAGCATCCAAAGCCAACGCACCATAAAGAAGCCAAGTAATGAATTTTTCCCAAACCAGTTGCCTATTCAATTTTTCCCTTGAAAAAATCCATGCATTGTGCTCCAACCATAAACCCCACAGCACCACAAATATCCCACGTTTCCACAAAGCAGCCCTATCCTTCCTTCTGCTAAAACCCTCAAAATAAGTAGCCAACATTCCTTCCACCGATGTCCGACAAACCCAAGATTCTTCCAACACACCAAATTTTATTCCAAATGGTCCAAGCAAAATCACAATGCAAGAACAAGTGAGATGCTGACTCAAAATCCAAATAATAGAGCACACAAACATCTAGAGATAAGGCCTTCAAAGGTCTCCTGATTTTCAATAGAATATTATTATTGATTCTAATAAGCACAATCAGCCAAATGAAAGCCTTAATCTTTCGGAATCCTTGGCCTTCCAAATACATGAGAATAGAGGAAAACAAGAGTTGGAATGGGTCAAAAACTCAAAAAGAAAATTTCTGAATGATTCAAAGCCCAAGACCAAGTATCCCTGGCTGAAAAAAGATGACAATTGTTCATTAACGACAAGGAAGAGGAGAATTCCAGCAATTCTCAATAATTTTGAGATCTTCTGAAATGAAAGTTCCAAGAAAACAACGGGCTAACAAATAGACCACAAAGAAAGAAATCATACTATCTTGCCTTGAGCTCAATTGAAAGAGGCGAGGATAGGATGTGAATAGAACATCATTCCCAACCACAGATCTATCCAAAAACAAATTTGAGAACCCTTTCCCCACCATAAAATTAAGGGCAAAAGACACTCACCTCCCCTGAGGTTTGCCAAAAAGACAAGGAACTTTCCTAAGGTTTTTAAAATCGCACAAACCTCCCCTCAAGTTTGAATCTATGGACGCTCATACCCTCTCATGTCAACTTTCTGTTAGCATTCAAATGAAATGTGGCTGAAAAAAAATTCCCCCTTTTTGCCCTTATTTACATAATGCCCCTTAAATTAATTTTAAAAAATAATTTTCTTTTCAATTATGCCCACAATCTGTAGTTGCTAGCTTCCTACACATGATGTGGTTGAAAAGATTTTTTTTCCTTTTTTACACTTATTTACATAACACATTTAAAAATAATTTAAAAAATATTTTTTCCTAATTAAGCCCTCAATTAGGAGCTGCTAGCTTCCTACACTGATATGGTTGAAATTTTCCCCCCTTTTTGCCCTTATTTACATAATTCCTTTAAAAATAATTTTTTTCTTATTTTTCCCTTAATTATACGCTGCCAGCATGGTACAATTTGCCTTTGAAAATATTTTTTTCCCTTTTTGCCTGTAATTACATACTGCAGCATGGTTCATTTGCCTTTGAAATTTTTTTCCCCTTCTTTACCCTAATTAAGCCCATTTTACATAGCTTACCTTCAAAATGAAAGAGACATTTCTATCAAATGGAAATTAGTCTTCAATTTTAAATCCATATCTAATTGAAACAAAAATAATAAATTTTTGGCAATTAGATCCATATCTAGAACTATATTTTTTATGATATGCTCTCATTATTGCACACTAGGTACTGGTCCAAAGCTCACCTTGTTAGCAAAAAGGGCAAGGAAGAATTGACTCATAGCAAAGTTTAAAAATGTGAAGAATATAAAAAACACACATAACTAAAATAGACTAAAGAATAATAATCATTATCTATTTTAGAATGTTGTCAAATAAATGAGTTTGAAAGTAATTTGAAGCTATATAAATGCTGAAGTAATGAGAGCCAAAAATTTATTATTTTTTGTTTCAATTAGATGTGAATGTAAAATTGAAAGTTGATTTTCATTTGATAGAGATGTCACTTTTGCTTTGAAGGTAAGCTACATGAAATGGGCTTAATAAGGGTAAAGAAGGGGGAAAAAAATTTTAAAGTCAAATGAACAATGTTTTAGTATGTAATTAAGGGCAAAAAGGGTAAAAATACTTTCAAAGGCAAATTGTACCATGCTGGTAGCATATAATTAGGGTCAAAATAGGAAAAAAAAAATTTAAAGCATTATGTAAATAAGGGCAAAAGGGGGAAAAAAATTTCAACCACATCATGTTTAGGAAGCTAGCAGTTCCTAATTGAGGGCATAATTGAAAAAAAAAAAAAATTTTAAGACATTATGTAAATAAGGGCAAAAAAGGAAAAAAAAATCAGCCACGTCACATGTAGAAAGCTAGTAGCTCCTGATTGAGGGCATAATTGGAAAAATATATATATTTTTTAAACTTCCATTTGAATACAAACAGAAAGTATACATAAGGGGTATGAGTGTCCATAAATTCAAACTTGAGGGGTGGTCAGTGGAATTTTAAAAACCTCAAGGGAGGTCCTTGTATTTTTGGCAAACCTTAGGGGAGGTTAGTGTTTTTTGCACTAAAATTTATGTAAGAAGTGAATAAGGGATAAATCTAAGAAATAGATCTCCATGGGCACCCTGAAGAACATCACAAACTAACAATGGTATCCAAACCATTCAAACCCAACCCATGCTCACTTCTAATCACTTTTTGTCAAAGGGAATGATCTTCTAGAAGAAAAAAACCATAACAATTTAGCTAGAAGAGCAATGTTTTTAGACACCAAATTTCCAAGAGCCGGCCCTCCCTCCATTTTAGACTTGTAGACCTCTCCCAAAAAGGTGTGCATTTGTTTCATTGGACTCGTGGCACATCAAGCACAAGTCAGGACTCAGAGACATACAAAACCTTCTTATCTATAACATATCATGCATATTAATCCCATTCACTATCACAGTCCATAAAAGATTAGGATTTTGCAAGAAACCTTAGCCTTCCAAATGATGTGGCTCGAAGGAGATACATTGGGAGAAGCAGCTTATGAAAGTTGTACGAAAAAAGATTTAGAAGAGAACAACCCCAAAGAATCAACCTACCACACGCACTCATCCTCTAGACAAAATGGTCCAATACAAAAAGCAAGGTGGTAAGCTCATCAACCTATCTTTCTTTAAGATCTCTAGGAAAAAAATGATGAAGTCCCTCAAAACATAAAGCTCCTTAGGAAAAGATGAATGTGTTGATAGGTGCATTATGGAGAAAAGAAATCTTACACAAACAAGGCAACTCTAGCTCCAAAGAAACCTCACCCACCCCCACACCCTCTCAAACGTGCACCTTATTTCCATTTCCTACTTTGTAGATAACTTCCTTTACGGCCCCAACCTCTTCCATGATCGCCCTATCAATTTCAACTTTATTCAAATTGTTAAATCTTCTATGAACATTTACTATTTGATAAAATTATTCAGTGTTAAGGCCCTAGATTTTTCCCTTCAAGCAGTTTCTTCCATATTAATGACCTCAAAAATCTCTTTTATACTAAGTAACCTTCTCATTTTGTCTTGAATAATGAAGTCTTGAGTTACCTCTTTACTACCAAGCACCTTAAGGTTCTTAAGAATAGAGTTCTTTTCAAGTGGATAACGCAACGGTATCTTTGCTCCGCCACTTCCAGTTTTCAACAAAGAAGCAAACATTAAACTTGCATAACCTTCAAATTGGCGGGTGGACCCCACAACTAAATTTGTGTCTGAAACCTTCATGCTTGAGCCACATAATTTTCAAAACAAAACGGAGTAGGGCCTCATTTTACAACCATGTATCCAACAAGACACGGAAATGATTAGAGATAGGCCTTGAGAGAAGCTTCTGAGAGACTTCGGGAAGTGCTCTTCCACCTGATTAAGAATGTGTCGACCTTCATAAATGGAGGAGGCTCTCTTGTGTTGGACCAAGTATGGGAACCACCAATGAGAGGGCCGTCAATGAGGGCATTCACATTTATATATTCTAAGAATTCCTTCACACTAGCATTCTTTGTATTTCCACCATTTTTTTGTGAAGAAATAGCATGATGTTAAAATCACCTCTAGCAACCCTAGGTGCATCCCATTTACCTCTAGCCTCAAAAACTTCATTCCATAACAATTGATTGGAAGATCCTTCACCAAACCTTAGATTCCATCCATTTTCTTCCATCCATTTGAAATTTTAAATAAACAGGAGACTCGTAAAGTTCTAGTAGTGTGTTCAACTAAGTCCACCACATCTTCATTCCAAAAAACTAGAAGCTTTCCAACGCTTCTAGAAGCTCTTAGATAGACCCAATTGCACATTTTATCCCTCCATATACTAATGAAATTCCATCAATGCCTCCATTTCACTTTCTTGCAAGCAAATTACATCACCATTCTAGTTTTCATGAAGCATTCAGCAACCATCCTTTATATTTGTCATTCAAAACCCTAATAATTCAAGAAATTAGCCTTATCATGATAAATTCAGGAAATAATTCTAGCTGCAACCAGCTTCCTCCGAGTTTAAAAACCCTTTATTCTTAACATAATGAACAAAAAATTCCAACCATTTCAAATCCCTGTTTGTCTCCTTCTTGTTGCTGCCCAAGGTCCTTTTAAGAGCTTTTTTCCTCATTACCTCTGTTTTTTTTTTTCCCCCTATCTCCTCAAAACAAGCAGCTTTCCCCTCAAATCCATTGAAAGAACTCTATTACCCTTACTAACCATTTTAACTTTATGAAGTAAGAATAGGACTTAAGTTCTTTAAAAGTGTTCATTCTCACTATCTAGTCCCTTGAGTTCCTCAATGCCAGGAGAGTGAACATCTATGGATTGCCTTCCAAAGAAGATTTATCAAACAGGAATTATGGCTAGATTGTCATCACTGTCTCTCCGCTCTGGTGAGCAATCACTATCAAGCATGTTAGGTGGGGTCTTGTTCAAATTAAGCTCTGATCCATGTCTCAATAAGGGCCAACATATGTAGTCTCTGTTGAAGTATGGACACGAATCATGAGGTCAAGGCCTTTGTCTTTCGAAAAGGGGCTGAAATGAATGTCTTTCATCCCCAGAGAAGTTGAGCCCAACTTGAGCCCTGTCCAAAGATCGTTAAAGCTAGTGAAGGCTTTGACCTAGCGGTATCTAGCCTAGTCTTTTCAAATTTGAAAATGTCGAAATTGGTGGCTAGCTATCTACCTCTATCCACTCCCATCTCCACCGTGGGTACGAAAAAGCACGTGTAGATTCAATCGTTTTCTCCATGGGGCTGGATTCACACATGTAGCTTTCCATCCTTCATCGCTCTAACTCCCTATGTGAGGCTTCCCATGAGAGAGAAATCGATTCAATGGCTTTGTGGGGGTTGCATCCACAAATGGAGGCCTTGCGCCACCTCAATGGTCACCTTTGTCAATGCGAGTAGGGGTTTTTTCTAATGCTAGATGTTAGAGCTCTCTTCCCATGGATTACAGTTGGAATTTGGCAATGGAGACCTTGCACCACCCTTTTGAGTCAAAGCCCTCAAAGAAGGAAACCATCCTCATCCACCAAGGTTGAGTAGAGTAAGTGCAATGAATCAGCTGAAGTGTTCTTCTTCAATTGGAATGTGAGCTTTTTTTTCTTTCTCATCTTTTTAAGCCAAAGTAGGCGTTTATCTGGCCCAAAACTCACATAGTGAACGAAAAAACCAGCCAATCTCTTCCATCTCCATTAATATGGAGATCTTTTCGCCTCTCTCCTTCATTCAGGAAGGTCAACCTTCTCTCCATTTAGGAAGATTTCAAAGGTTTTTCTTTCAACAAACACTATTTTTCGATCGTGGCCATGTGCATGAGAGAGAGAGAGAGAGGATTATTTAATGATCACAGAAGGAAACCAAGATCAAACATGCAAAATTTTGGTAGATGGTGTTGTTCAAAATTCAAACAACGAATAGAGAGCACTGCACATAAAATATAATGCATTTTCATTTAATGGTGCAATAGAAGTCTAGAAGTAGCAAGCAAAGACTCTGCGTAACTTGGTGGATAGATGAAACCCCTCAAGGAAAAAATACAAAAACAAAAAAATAATAATCAAACAAAAAAAAGTTTTTGAAAACAAAAAAAAAACATATTTATCATATATACATATGCGCATATATTGTGCTTGGGCTGCCATCCCCTTGGAGCCCCTGAAATGAACTTTTTCCTTATTAGAAAACTGTACAGTATAAAGTCACTGAAAATGGCTACATAAGGAGAAATGGATCGTAAGATGCCCAATTGCAGGCTTATCTGAATTTGTCATTAAAAATTAAAAAAAAAAACAAAAACAAAAACAAAACAAAGAACGCATCAGCCAACAACTCATATCATCTGAAGCACCAAGCATTAAATAAGTTCTTTAACCAGCTGATGTGCTGCACGATTCAAATTTTCAAAATCACTGTTTTTATTCAATTAATCGCATCCACTCTAACCTTGCATCAACAAGGGAGCTAAGTATGGGCCTCGATTCGACCAGTTCAAATATAAGTTCTTCACTAGTTTGGGAAGAGCCTCTAGCTCTACACCGCACAATAGTTCAATTTCAATTGATTCTTTCATTAAAATTGTGTAACACGTGTAAAATAAAAATGCGCAAAAATCACCTCATGCTGCAGCTTCTTCGTTTATACAGCTTCTTCCTCAGTAAACGACGTTCCCCGCAAATATAAACCGACAAAACCCGAATCCCCTTTGAAAAACGTGCAGACAGATTCCGGTGATGCTTGCGTTCTTGAATCCACAATCAAAGATGTACAGAAGATCCGATTTGAAAACCCTAAAAATGATTCACATGAGAATAAAAAAGAGGAGCGAGATGGGGAGAGAGAGACTGGCGACTATTTGCGTCTGCTCTGGGGTTTGGAAATTTTGACTATTGAGATTTTAGCAACAGAAAGACGATGGATAGTACATTAGTACTAGCAGAGACGAGGGATCCTTTGAAACTAGTTATAAAAAGTGCCTTTCTTAATATATATATATATATATTTTTTTTTTATTTATTTAAAATGTGTTTATTTAAAATAATTTAGAATTATTTATTATAAATATTGTAGAATAAATATTTTTAAAGAAATTATTTTTATAAAATACTTGTTTTTCATAATCTAATTACTTTTTTTATAATAAATATTTCTTAATAACATAAGTACTTAATTAAAATACTTTTCATACTTATTTTTTTAATTATTTCAAACCATCGCCAGAAATTACGCACATTTCAGCCCAATAAGAGAATTGCAATATGCCTTCTTGAGAATGATACAAATAACAAAATTAAACTAAATTAAATTAAAAAGTATTTAATTATTTTTTAAATTTTGATTTTGCTTAGGAATTTTAATTTTTTTTCCAATTAAGGTTAAATGTTGATGCACTCATTTATAAGTTGCAGTTAATCAAACCAAATCAATATGTATAAAATATATACTTATATAATTATGTCACATATAATATTTAACCATTTAAATTATAAATTATTTTTCCATAATGTAGAACTTGAACCGTTACTTTATGTTAATTTTTTAATATTTAAAACTTAGATTATGGATGTTGTTCGTGTTCAGTTTATGGATGGATATTTTAAGCTAATGTTAAATGTTCATCCTTGAATTTAAATGTTTGAATTTTAAAATTTATATGTTGATTATAATAGAAAAAAACATATTATTTGACAATAACTTAAACTTGAAATTGAAGCCAACAGTTTGATTTAGTTAATCATTGAATATTGGCCTAAAATCAGTTAATATAACATCATTTAATTATGATTGTGCATCCAAGAATCTAAACTTTTTTATCTTGATCCTATCATGGCACCCAAGAGGGGGGAGTGAATTGAGTGATTCAAAAATCATAAACTAGTTAGGTAGAAATGTTGTTTGAATAAAGTCATTAGTTAGTTAAGCAACCAAGTAATGAAGAATGAATATGTAATTTGAATTGAAATATAAACATACCACCACAAAAAGGAGATCAATGTTAGATTTATAGTAATTTCGTAAATTGAAATCTATATCTACTCGTCAAGCAAACTTGTTTAAGTATTTTAACTAAGCTTGTACTAAGTACATGAGTAACTCTCAGTGAGATAACTTGTCTTTACAAATTTCTCTTTCTTCAACAAAAATACCTTTTACAATGCAATCACACTTCGAGCAACTTACCCTTTTCAAACTATTGTTCAAAATCAAAAAGGGAATTAATAATTATACTTGGGTTCTTTTCAAGCTCACTTAGAAAGATTCTTGATCAGAATTTGCGAGGTTGGAGAGGCCTATGATGGTCTCAGCCTATTAAAATGAATTATAGTATACACAATAATCATAATTACAATAATTAGTGAAGTTGTTGCAACAAGTATTCTTCATAACGTGCTTCGCACAAGAGTTTGTATTCTGACCAATTTTCGTATAGACAAGTCTAGATATTTTATTCATGAAGCTCCTTCTTGGTTGGATAACCAATTGCACTTAGTCAATGCTCAACGAACAAAATTATTTTGAGAAAGAACAATAATTGCTTATTTCTTAAAGAGAATTGTATTTCCAAGAAGATAATGAGTTCCAAGAACTAATACAATAATCAAACCTTTCAGTTGAATTATGATCAATTCTATTTCAAATGCAATATTTCAATTAACGATACGTAAATCACATAATTTAACATAGATACAATCATGATTTAGTATGATCATTAACCCAAGATAATAATAATAATAATAATAATAATAATAATAATAATAATAATAGCAAAAACTCAAGAGATTCACTATAATCACATAATCATTTAACAACATTTCACTTTGTATTTCATAAGACTTTATGAAACTTTTTGTGTAGCTTCTTACATTACTTTTTATGTAACTTCTTATGAAGGTTCTTGTATAGCTTCTTTCATAACTTCTTCTATAGATTTGAGAAATTATACAATGGACCTCCCCCTCCACGTGTCTATGTGTCTGTTTTCTTAATATTACATGTGCCAAATTGGTTCTACATTCATTAATATCAAAAAGTGACTCATTTTCAACAAGTGTATAATTAAGAAAACAAACACACAGACACGTGAAGGGGGAGGTCCCCTGTATAATTTCTCTTATAGATTCTCACGTAACTTCTTATTATGTTTCTTGTATATGTATATTATGCAACATAATTCACAATATCACTTATCAATATTTGAATCATTAAGGCACAAAATATTTGTTTTGTCAGTCACCAAAATCTATTTTCAACATTTTCTAAAATCAAATTTTTATTAAAATAATTTTCAAAGTAAAGCACTCAAATTTGGACTTTTTAGAAACTTGCTTTTTTTTAGTTATGAAAATTGAAAAATAAAATATTCTTCTCTATAATATAATTTTTTTGGTGCCTAGCTATTAGAGCATCTATGCATAGAAGAAACATAGAACTCCATAACATAACGTGTATTTATAATTTCTTGTCCTATACACATGCTCCATAACACACCACAATCTCTTTCTTATCATAAAACAATGTTTGGCATATGCTAAAATGGATCTCGTTGGAAATAAAATGGAATGAAAAATCATATGGCAAAATGTAAAATTATAAAGGTCAGCTTCATTCTTTTACATTCCATTATTGAACATCAAACAACTCATATCCCTATTGTCACAACTCTTTTTCAAACATGCAAGCCTATAGATCTCTCTCTCCCTCATCCTTCTAATCACTAGCTAGAAGTTTCTATTGACAAGGATGAGGTGTAGATTTTGGTATCTCCATATTCATAAATCTTTATAAATATCGAGCACGAGTTTATCCTCTTACACTTGTGATGTGGGTGAAAATACACACGGCTTATCTAGTGCTCAAGGGCTATTCAATAAGAAGTCTTGGTTGCTCAAGAATTAAAGTAGTGTAATCCCAAAAACAATATGGAGAGTAATGGAAGGCTTGTAACCACTTAGATAAAAACTATAGCTCCCAGATCAATGGAGGCATTTAAGCTAGGGGGAACTCATCTACAAAAGGGGGGTCAAGATTAAGGTAAGGGACACTCTCTAAGACAATATAATTACTTATACTCCATCTTAACCCTAACTTGTGCCTCAGGAGAAGACTTCTGGAGGTCAACCCCTCCAAAGCTCTCTTTTACTTAACTACAATTAGTTGTTAAGACTTTGTAGACACAAAAATCGAAGGACAATTTTTTATATCAACAAATTAGCTTACTAGGTAGGAAAAGATGTGCTTCCAAAAATAACTAAGACAATCACCGTGTAAGTGGTTCAATAACTATGACCTGTATCAACTCCTTCAACAAACTTGTTTTAGTATTTTCACTAAACTTGTATTAAGTACACTAAGTTACTCTCAGTAGGACAACCAATCCTTTACAAATTTCTCTTTCTTTGGCTAAAAAGTCTTTCATAGAATAACCATAACGATCACCTTGTAAGCATAAAAGGTTCATTATAAGGGAGCTTGGGTAAGTTTTCCTTAAAATTGGATCTTGAGGAAGGGGCTTGTGGATAAAACATATTCATCATCAATTCACCACCTTGTTGTCAACATATGCTTGAAAAAAAAACAAAGTGGCAGTAGTTTTAAAAATTTTTCTTAACCAACCAAACCAATAGAGCCTCAACCATCTCAATTGAACAATAGGAGATTGCAACTTGAATTATCAAGAATTAGAATATCGAAACATCTAATCATTTCTGTCAAATGTGGTGAAGGAGGATCAAGATTAGGCTCTGATTATAAATTGATACATGACCAATTGACCAGAGAGAATGATGCTTATGCAACGAATACTTATTGTAAAAAGTACTTCTCTAAAATCACTTTTTTTAGAACCTTTAGTAAATTTTGAGAAACAATGAGAGATCACTTTTTTACCACTTATAAGTAACACTATTCATAGACAATGGAATTTTGTAAATATACTGAATTTCAATAGTAGTTTTGCATTTTTAAAAATATATAGTAGAAAATGGTCATAAATTATTTGTATTATGCATTATAACAATGTGGTTTATCTCTTCTTCAGACCAAATAGGAGAGAGCTTTGTACACAGGACTATTTCTTTTTTCTGTTATAACATATTAACCATTGATGAAATATAATCTAATTTTGGAATGTGAAAAAAAAAACCATCTACTAATTTAAATTGGTATTAAATAATCAAATATTATTTTACTATGCATTATAACTTATTATTTATTAATGAAATACAATTCAATTCTAGAATAAAGAAGAACCGTCCATTAATTTAAACTGACATTAACTAAATTTAAAATGTTAATTGAATTAATAATATTTTTTAAACATAAATTAATATGATAATTACATATTATAAATATAAAGTAATAACAAGATTTCTAAAGTAAGCAACTTTTATTACCAATGAGGGCGACTACTGTTAATCAAAAAAATAATCTTATATCATTTTACTTAATAGAAAATATTTATATGTAAATTAAAAATAATAATTAACAAAAGTATGAATTCAATTTTGATTAAAAATTATAATATATTTTTATTTAAATTTTATTAAAAATATTAATATATCATTATATTATGTATCATAACATATTATTGATAAAATATAACATATTATTGATGAAATATAACAGTATAAATTCATATCTCATTTTTATAACAGTAAAATTCATGCAACAATTATAGTAAAAGTGAGCACATAAACATTTTTCGACACAACCAAACACCACTAATTAATTTTAGTAATTTTTTAGTTCAATACTTATTATCATCACCATGATTTTAAAACCCGAACCAATGTTCAATTCGGAAATGGGATTTGGTCGTTTGGATCGATTAGACAAGTGGGTCTAATTGGTGATGTCAACATGACAACGTATGTGTCTCTCTTTGTGTGTGTGTATATATATAATATTACACCCAATTTGAGATAATATTCTAAAGAAATTGATCATAATCATCTATGTGCCAATTAAACTAAATAATACAAGTACATCCTAAAAATTAATACTTTCTAAATTATTTTTAACATTTGTTATTTATTAAAATTTTGACCAGGACTCAATAATAAAGAATTTATTTTAAAAAAGCATAAGTTTTCAATAATTTACTAAGTATAATTATAATTTACATTGAGTTAAAGACAACAGCCTAAATTGTCATGATGGTAGCACCTAGCATGAGCAATCCTAGGCGCAAACATTGCTTGCCTTCTATTTTTTTATTTTTTTCTCTCCCCCTCTTTTAGATGAAAAGTCTAGTTTGACCGAATCAACAGGTTAGGAGTTTAATGCATTCTTAGTTTTTGGTGCTTAACTGGATCAATCGGTGACCTATTTCAATTTGAATAAGTTGAATTGGCCATTTCAATTTGAGTTTAAAAATCATCATTAGCACTTTTTAAATTCAACACTTTTTTTAACAAGCGTTTATGCATGAATGACTTCAAATGATCCCTAAATCCAACAATAAAAGGAAAAAAAATATATATGTTCTTCCGCATTTGATTCTCTCATTGTATGAATACTAGGCTTTGAAGAAAGACTCTCCAAATTTTACTAATAGCCAAAGAAAAAGACGTTCAACTGGATAAGGTAAGAATGCTCAAGCTGTAAGAACCCGATCCAAGAAGTCTAGATTAAATAAATAAGTAAAGGGTAAAAAGGTAAAATTAGCAGGCTTCGTCGACAAAGCCACTGTTCTCGTTGACGAAGGCCCTCATACCGTTCGTCGCCAAAATTCAGAGTTTCGTTGATGAATAGATATCGAGCGAGTTTTAAAATATCATAATAGGGTTCATCGCCGAAGGTAACGGTTCATCAAAGAAATGCTTGAATGGTTCGTCGATGAAGGCGTCATCTCGTCAACGAATTGGACTGGGTCAAGGGTCTATAAACAGGATATTTTGTTGTTTCATTGCTAAGAAAACTCAAAATCTCTCAATCTCTCTCTCTCTCTCTCTCTCTCTCTCTCTCTCTCTCTCTCTCTCTCTAAGGTTTCGGACCATCTGTTACCCGAATCAATGATCCGACGTTACCACGTGGATCAGGAGGAGAATCTCTACGTCTATAGCAAATGGGAATTTCATTTCGAGAATTTTCGGGTTTTTTCCCAAAATCGAGGTAAGGATCTGATTTCATTTTTGGTTCAGTAGATCTATAGTGGTTGTGATTATATTGAAGTATTGTTCTTCGATTTTTAGGTTTCAGGGGTCTCGTGTTGTTGTTTTCGACCAATCAAGTTCGTGTTTCGGTTTTCGAAATAAGGTAAGGGGTTTCTATTTATATTAGTTATTTTTGTAATCTGAATCGATAAGACTGTGTTTTACGATTCTACGGATGTTTTGGTTACTTATTTGGAAAAATCTATTGGGTGAAATTATGAGATTTTCAGGTTTACAGTTTTTGGGAAAATCGGGGGTTTTGGGTATCATCTCCGTTTTTGTTGAAAAAATATATATTTGGTTAAACTGTAATATAAATATGATATTACCCTTGATTATGTTAAACTATATTTTTGAATTATCTGTTATTAGATTATTTGTTTACCTAAATAAGTGTAGAATGAGATGATGAATTGAATGATGTGTTTAGTGGATAAGCGTGTCGATTAACTACCATAGGTTGTATGTTATTAAAATGAGATATAGGAACGAGAGTTCCAAAATGTTCCAGGTTTTGTGAAAATGCCGAGTCGGGATAATACCGTAGAGGATATATCAAAGCGAGTCGAATTAAAATATCGTAGGCTGAGACATTGAACCGAGTTAATTGGAATAATACCGTAGGCTTTGATATCCAGCTTTTGCCGAAAAGTGTTTAATACCACTAGACAGGTCGATTTTTACCAAAGGATGTGAGAACACCAGTTCTGCACCGTTTCAACATTGTGGGGGCTTACGCTATGCCAGGTTATTGGGGGCACCGGCTTTTGCTGAGGGGTGTGAATTACCACCAGACAGTCCAACTTAAGCCGAAGAGTGTGATGACACTAGGTCGTATTGTAGCGACCCAGAGAAATTATAGTATTTAAAGAGGGAGAAAAGGAAATAAAAAGGGGGCACAGCAGGTCTTCGTCGACGACATAACATATTGGGCTCGTTGATGAGGGTGCTCTTCATCGACGAGAAAATACTGAGAGGGGATTCAGGGGTTTATGAATTTCGTCGACGAGGAGAGAGTTCGTCGACGAGTTGTTTTCATGACCTTGTCGACGAGGTGATGTGGCTCGTTAACGAGGGCCAGTGTATAAATGGGTAAAAACCTCATTTTTGGCCCGAATTTCAGCTCAGATTCTCTCTTCTCTCTCCTCATCAGTTCCCTACACTTCTCTCTTAATTTCTGGGTCCGTCTGCCGCCAGATTGACGATCCGAAGCCACTACGACACTCCTGGGGAAGTTCTCTGCATATCTGTTGGAGTAGATCGTTGGTGGGGCTCATTCGAAATTCATCCCAAATGCAAGGTAAGGTTTTCTGCTCGATATTTGACTTCTTGACAATTGTAGAAAGCGAAGTACAGTAAGAAATACTAAAGTTTAGTTCTGGGGAATGTCATTTTCAGGGTGTTGATCGGGGAACCCTGCAAGTACAGGATTATTTTTCTTAGGGGTTTTTCAGGAATCGGGAAAGGGGATAAACTAAGCTAGTTACTTTATCAAAATGTATGCATGCTATTATAGCATTTGATTTCAGGAAAATAAATATATTTATATATGCTTTATGTTTGGGAAATGCTGCTGTAAAAGATGATATGTTTAAATATGTATGAAACCTATTTTGTGTGGCATGAGTAGAATTTATAATGAAATACTGTTTCCTGGGAATATAATAAAGATATGGATTTTTATAATGAAAAACCGGCATACGGCTCGAGCTATGGATATGTTTTGCAGGCGTACAGGCCGAGCTATGGATATGTTTTCTCGGCGTACGAGCCAAGCTATAAATATGTTTTGCCGACATATGGGCCCAGCTATGTGTATGATTTGCCGACATACGGGCCAAGCTATGGATATGTTTTGTCGGTGTACGGGCCGAATTATGGTAAAATGTGAAATACCGTCATACGGGCCGATGATTTTCATGATATACGTATATATGCAAAATGATGTGATAAAAATGATTTGACAATTAATAGTATGAAATATCCATATATCACAGTTTAATTATATGTTATATGTTATCAGAACCTAGTTGGCTTGGTTTAGACTAGCACTTGCACGGTACCACTGCTATGTATTTGTGATCATCACGATATTGTGTTAACGCTGCTGTATGGAGTAGTGTGAAGACAGATAGTCAATGTGGTATTAAGAAGTGTGAGCGTCCCTGGTGTACGGATTAGGTCTGGCAGACCCATCGGACTCACTGACTGTACTTTTGACTTGGCAGTGGTCGGTCAACCATTGTCAGGTCCTGCCTTCAGGTCACACAACCTAATCATGTTGGGGTAATACATGACAACAACCAGTTAACCTACCAGAGTTGTTTTCGTATTATTATTATATGAGATGAATTTTGTTTATGAAAATGCAGTATGTTATGCCATGCTATGATGATATATGTTTTTCTAGATATGACATAACAATTTACTAAATATGTTTCGGTATGATTTATGTATGACACGAAATACTCATGTTGTCACACACTAGTATTAGTTTATTTTCCCTTACTAAGAGGTGTCTCACCCTGAATTATATGAACATTTCAGGAGCCCCTGATAGGAGAGCGGATAAAGCTCTGCTGATATAGTACTGTTGATCTACCCTCTTTGAAGGGTAAGTTTTGGTGGGGACAGATGGATTTTTATGGGAAATGTCCCTAGGACTTTCTTTTAGGATGTATATACCTAAATACAATGGATGTAGTAACTCTGGTGTTGAGATGGATGGTTTTGTGTTTATGATATTATGATTTTATGTTTCATGCTGCTTAGGCTTCCGTTTTGTGTGTCTGTTAGATCCATTGTACCCACGGGTTTAGGTTGATTATGACCTACTGGATTTGATATGTTGATATTGTATTTTATTATTTAAAAAGAAAAAATAATATGGAAAATAAGCAGGTCGTTACAATTTGCTATCAGAGCCTAGATTGCTAGGTTCTGTAGACTTTAGAATGCAGCGGAAACAATACTAGAGTATAAGAAAATGATTTAAGGATTTGTTCTATAGTCTAGAGGCAAGACTTCCGTGGTAATTTCTGTGTTTTTCCTAGGATGACGATTTCAAGAAAGTCATAGTAAATTATTGTTAGGTTATGTTCTTAGAATGTAGAACTGGGGTTAGAAATAAGTTTAGAGTGTTGAGATAGAAGGCTAAGTTTAGAGGGTAAATTATAAGGATAGGATTATCGAGTTGCATTTTTTGTTTTTCAGGATGGATCTAGGAGGAGATAGTGCCCATGCGAGTGGTAGTGATGGGGTAGGGCCCTCAGGTGCAAATAGGATAGACTCTGACACAGTATTACATAGAGTGGCTCAACAGGTTATGGCCGAGATCGCTAGAAGCTCTAGGGAGCAGGGTGGTCCATTTATAGGGCATGGATGCACTATCGAGAAGTTTACGAAGATGAATCCTCCAGTATTTTCAGGAGGAGCCGATCCTGCAGCCGCTGAGAATTGGATGCAGGAGATCAAGAAAGTCTTGGTCGTGTTATAGTGTATGGAAGAACAGAGGATCCTCTTCGCCACCTATAAACTGATAGGGGAGGCCAAGAGGTGGTGGGTGATTGTGAGATTGCTGGAGCAGCAGAGGACGATGCCGATAGTCGTGACTTGGGATCGGTTTAAAAAAGTTGTTCTTCGATAGATATTTCCCAGCTACTGTTAATGAGGCTAAAGTGGAGGAGTTCCTGAGTCTGAAGTAGGGACAATTATCAATCCAGCAGTATGCGACGCATTTTATTGAGCTCTCTCGCTTTGCTCCGTATATTGCACCTGATGAGGTGAAAAAGGTGAGACATTTTAACAGAGGTTTGAGGTGAAGCATATTCAAGTAGGTGGTAGTACTGCGGATCCAAGATTTTGCTGAATTAGTTGATAGAGCAGCCCTAGCATAGGTTGGTGAGCGTCTGGATGCAGAGGAGCGGGGACAGAAGAAAAGATTTGCATATATGGGCTACCAGTAGGGTCCTAGACAGAATCAATGGAGGAGAGGAAACCATGGTAGAGGACGAAGTTAGGAAACTGGAGGTCGTGAGGTACAGGCAGTGCAGGGTCCTCCAGTCTGCCAAACTTGTGGGAAGGGACACTGGGAGAGTGTCGAGTAGGTGGAGTTGTCTACCACTGCTGCGGTAGGCAAGGTCATATGGTGCGAGATTACCCTACACCACCAAATGCAACTCCTGCTCTCAGACCATACAGAGGAGGTTATCAGACGCCACGAGGGGGCCAACAAAGGAATATGGCTCCAGCCAGGGTGTTTACTCTAACGCCATGTGATGCTGAGATAGCCAATGACATGGTGACAGGTATGGTTAGTATGTTTTCTTTTAAAATTATTGCATTGTTTGATTTAGGAGCTACACATTTGTTTGTGTCTTCGGAGTGCACTAGACTTTGTGTGGCAGCAACACAACTATTAGATACTGATTTGTTGGTATCTACACTGACTGGGTCAGCAGTGAGGTGTAGTAGGGTGCTCCGGGGTTGTTCAATTGAAATTCAGGGGAAAATCTTGTCTGCCAATCTAATAGTGCTGGATATGCATGGATTCAATGTGATCTTCGGCATGGATTTGCTAGCAGCTAATTTTGTCAGCATAGAGTGTCATTCACAAGAAGTGATATTCAAACCTCCGGGACGAGCATAATTCAAGTCGTAGGGTTGCGAGTGCAATCCCCGCCTCAGCTAGTTTCAGTTATCTAAGCCAAAAGACTACTGCTGAGTGGTTGTCAGGGGTTTGTAGCAATTGTGAAGGAGATGTTAGAGAATGAATTAAAACTTGCTAGCATGCTAGTAGTAAAAGAGTTTACAAATGTTTTTCCAGAGGAGTTACCAGGCATGCCACCTGATCGCGAGGTAGATTTTCCTATCGATCTACTCCCAGGTACAGCGCCGATTTCTAAAGTACCTTATCAAAATGGCACCAGCGGAGTTGGCAGAATTGAAGGATCAGTTGCAAGATCTACTTGATAAGGGCTTTATATGACCCAGTGTATCTTCGTGGGGAGCTCCAGTTCTATTTGTGAAGAAGAAATACGGGTCTATGAGGATGTGTATAGATTATAGGAAGATTAATAAAGTGATGATGAAGAACAAATATCCTCTACCCAGTATAAATGATTTGTTTGACCAGCTCTAGGGTACACGGGTGTATTCGAAGATTAACCTTAGATTCAACTATCATCAAGTGAAAGTGAAAGCAGAAGATGTCTCGGAGACGGCCTTCATAACCCAGTACGAGCATTACGAGTTCCTTGTTATGTCATTTGGTTTGACGAATGCTTTTGAAATATTTATGGATCTGATGAGTAGGATCTTTCATCCATATCTAGATCAGTTTGTTGTTGGTTTTATTGATGATGTACTGGTCTATTCGATGAGTTATGAGGAGCATGGGACACACTTGAGGTAGGTTCTATAGACGCTACGAGAAAAAAAGTTGTATGCAAAGTTTAGTAAATGTGACTTCTAGCTTGAGAAGGTCGTGTTTTTGGGGCATGCTATTTCTGGAGATGGAATTTTTGTGGATCCTAGTAAGATTGAGGCGGTTGTGAATTGGGCTAAATCAAAAAATGTCCAGGAGATCAGGAGTTTCCTAGGGCTAGCTAGGTATTACCGTCGTTTCATTGAGAGATTCTCAGCACTATCAAGACCTCTAACACGACTGACTAGGAAGAATGTTAGATTTGAGTGGGATGACAGCTGTGAGCAGAGTTTTCAGGAATTGAAGTAGAGGCTAGTCACAACACCAGTATTGATCATCCCGTCAGAGGGTGAGGGTTATGTCATTTATAGTGATGCGTCTTTGAAAGGACTTGACTGTGTGTTGATGCAGCATGACAGGGTAGTGGCATATGCTTCCAAATAATTGAAAGAATATGAAAAGAACTACCTTACCCATGATCTTGAATTGGCTACAATAGTATACGCATTGGAGATTTGGAGGCATTACCTGTATGGCGAGCGGTGTGAGATCTTTTTCGACCACAAGAGTTTGAAGTACCTTTTCACGCAGAAGGAATTGAAAATGAGGCAGAGAAGGTGGTTGGAGCTAATTTAAGATTTTGATTATACCATCAGTTATCACCCAGGGAAAGCAAACGCGGTAGCTAATGCATTGAGTAGGAAATCTAAGGAATCAGTGTTGGAGGCTATGGAGATCCAGTATCCGATCATGATGGATCTGGAAAGACTCGGCATTGAATTAGTTGAAAGTGGTTCTCAGGCTCACATTGTTAGTTTAGTAGTGCAACCTACTCTGTAGGAAAGAATTAAAGCTACTCAGAAAGAAGACCCAAAGTTAGCAAAGGTGATGGATAAAGTGCAGAGTGGTTAAGGGGAGGAATTCAGTGTTGTAAACGATGGAACTTTGCGGTTCCGTTTCAGATTATGCGTTCATGCCGATACTGAGATTAAGAAGACTATTTTAGAGGAGGCTCACAGATCTTTATACATAGTTCATCCGGGTAGTACGAAAATGTATAGGGATCTACGAGAGTCATACTGGTGGAGTGGTATAAAGAAAGAGATTGCTGAGTATGTAGCACAGTGTTTGACATGCCAGCAGGTAAAAGCTGAGCACTAGAGGCCGACAAGGCAGTTGCAGCCACTATTTATCCCATAGTGGAAGTGTGATCATAAATCTATGGATTTTATGTCAGGACTGCCGACGGCGTTACACGGTTAGAATGTCATTTGGGTGATTGTTGACCATTTGACTAAGACCGCCCATTTGTTGCCTATCAAGATCAGTTACTCTCTCAACAGGTTGGCGGAGATTTATATTCAGGAGATAGTTCGTTCGCATGGGGTGCCAGTATCTATTGTGTCAGATCGAGACCCGCGCTTTACATCACGTTTTTTGGCGAGCTTGTAGTAGGAAGCTTTAGCGTCTCAGTTATCATTTAGCACGACACTCCATCCCTAGTCAAATGGGCAGACTAAGAGGACGATACAAAAATTAGAGGATATGCTTTGAGCGTATGTATTAGATTTTTGGGGTAGTTGGACTCAGTTCATGTCGCTGGTGGAATTTGCGTATAATAACAGTTATCAGACCAGCATTGGCATGACACCATTTGAAGTATTGTATGGTAGGAGATGTCATCCTCCTTTATTCTGGAATGAGATGGGTGAGCGGCGTGTAGTGAGGCCAGAGCTGGTATAGCAAGTGTGTGATAAAGTTCGACTTATCAAAGATAAAATCAGTGCAGCTCAGAGCTGATAGAAGAGTTATGCTAATAATCGCCGCAAGAATCTGGAATTTAATATGGGTAATCATATATTTTTGAAGATAGCTCCATTGAAAAGGGTTATGTGATTTGGAAAGAAGGGTAAACTTAGCCCTAGGTTTATCGGTCCGTTTGAGATTTTAGATAAAGTGGGGCCAGTGGCCTACAGGCTAGCTTTGCCACCTGTATTATCTAGGATGCACGACGTATTCCACGTTTCAATGTTGAGGAAGTACGTCCTAGATCCTTCTCATATTATCAGTTATGGTGAATTAGAGCTCAGTGATTCACTGGTGTATGAGGAGGTAGCAGTACAGATTCTAGATAGGAAAGTGCAGGAGTTACGTAACTAAAAGATTCCTCTGGTAAAAGTTTTGTGAAGGAATCATGCCGTGGAAGAGACTTCTTGAGAATCCGAAGAGCAAATGAAGTAGAAATATTCGCAGCTATTCTAAGAGATTGGACAAGTAAAATGTAAATAATTAGGTAATATTTCTTTTGCAGGTACATGTAATAGTTTAATTAGTAAGTGGTATTCTAGTTTTGGGAGATTTTTATTTTGTTTATGTAATCTCCTAGGACTTGGAATGTAACCACGGTATTCCTTCGCCATAAGTGAGGGTAAATAATAAAATAAGTAGACCATTTCGTTTTAAGGGATGATGAACCACGTGAATAGCAAATTTCGAGGATGAAATTTTTATAAGGAGGGGAGAATGTGGCAACCTAGAGAAATTATAGTATTTAAAGAGGGTGAAAAGGAAATAAAAAGGGGCCACAATAGGTCTTCGTTGACGAGAAAATACCGAGAAGGGGTTTTAGGTAATTTTGAATTTTGTCGACGAGGTGACGTGGCTTGTCACGAGGACCAGTGTATAAATGGGTAAAAACCTCATTTTTGGCTGGAATTTTAGCGTAGATTCTCTTTTCTCTCTCCTCTTCGGTTCCCTACACTTCTCTCTTAATTTTTGGGTCCGTTTGTCGTCGAGTTGACGATCTGAAGCCACCACGACACTTCTGGGGAAGTTTTTTGCATATCTGTCGGAGTAGATCGTTGGTGGGATTAATTCGAAATTCATCTCAAATGCAAGGTAAGACTTTCTACTCAGTATTTGAATTCTTGACAGTTGTAGAAAGTATAGTACGCGTAAAAATACTAAAGTTTAGTTATGGGGAATGCCATTTTCAGGGTGTTGATTGGGGAACCCTACAGGTGTAGGACTGTTTTTCTTATGGGCTTTTCAGGAATCATATAAGGGGATAAACTAAGCTAGTTACTTTATCAAAATGTAGGTATGTTATTACAACATCTGATTTCAAGAATATAAATATATTTATAATGCTTTATGTTTGGGAAATACTACTCTAAAAGATGATATGTTTAAATATGTATGAAACCTATTTCGTGTGGCATGAGTAGAATTTATAATGAAATACTGTTTCCTGGGAATATAATAAAGATATGGATTTTTATAATGAAAAACCGGCATGGGGCTCGAGCTATGGATATGTTTTGCAGGCGTACAGGCCGAGCTATGGATATGTTTTCCCGGCGTACGAGCCAAGCTATAAATATGTTTTGCCGACATATGGGCCCAGCTATGTGTATGATTTGTCGGCATACGGGCCAAGCTATGGATATGTTTTGTCGGTGTACGGGCTGAATTATGGTAAAATGTGAAATACCGTCATACGGGCCGATGATTTTCATGATATACGTATATATGCAAAATGATGTGATGATAATGATTTGATAATTAATAGTATGAAATATCCATGTATCACAGTTTAATTATATGTTATATGTTATCAGAACCTGGTTGGCTTGGTTTAGGCTAACACTTGCACGGTACCACTGCTATGTATTTGTGATCATCACGATATTGTGTTAACGCTGCTGTATGGAGTAGCGTGAGGACAGATAGTCAATGTGGTATTAAGAAGTGTGAGGGTCCCTGGTGTACGGATTAGGTCTGGCAGACCCATCGGACTCACAGACTGTACTTTTGACTTGGTAGTGGTCGGCCAACCATTGTCAGGTCCCACCTTCAGGCCACACAACCTAATCATGTGAGGGTAATACATGACAACAACCAGCTAACCTACCAGAGTTGTTTTCGTATTATTATTATATGAGATGAATTATGTTTATGAAAATGCAGTATGTTATGCCATGCTATGATGATATATGTTTTTCCAGATATGACATAACAATTTACTAAATATGTTTCGGTATGATTTATGTATGACACGAAATACTCATGTTGCCACACACTAGTATTAGTTTATTTTCCTTTACTAAGAGGTGTCTCATCCTGAATTATATGAACATTTTAGGAGCCCCTGATAGGAGAGCGGATAAAGCTCTGCTAATATAGTACTATTGATCTGCCCTCTTTGAAGGGTAAGTTTTGGTGGGGACAGGTGGATTTTTGTGGGAAATGTCCCTAGGACTTTCTTTTAGAATGTATATACCTAAATACAATGGATGTAGTAACTCTGGTATTGAGATTGATGATTTTGTGTTGATGATATTATGATTTTATGTTTCCTGCTGCTTAGGCTTCCGTTTTGTGTGTTTGTTATATCCCTGGTATCCACGGGTTTAGGTTGATTATGACTTACTGGATTTGATATGTTGATATTGTATTTTATTATATAAAAGGAAAAAAAATAATATGGAAAATAAGCTGGTCGTTACAGTATTGCTTTGTATCGTATTTATACTGGAATTGTATTGTGAAAATACTGGAATTGTGAAATGTTTATGTTTTACTGTTGAAATAACACTTATGCATCCACACACTAATATAACTTGTTTATCCCTTACTGAGAGGTGTCTCACTCCTATCATACAAATATTTTTCAGATCCTTCGAGTAGCCGACACTAGCGTCCTTTCTTTTTGGGAGCATGGTTATTGGTTAGCTGTCTAAGTACTTGTGTAAGTACTGTATTGTGGCCGGGTTATCGTTTTGGGTTATGTGAATACCCGGGGATTATGTTTCGTATTACAGGAATTAGATCCTATTTTGTATAGACTCTGGTATGATAATATGATGTAATAGGTTGAATTATTCCGCTGCGTATATTGTGTATGTGATTGTGGATAGGGTATACATGAACCCTACGGGGTTGGACCCTTATATTGTGTAGTATCATGGATGTTGCATGGTACAGGGACAGGTTATGTTAGGTTACTAAATCACACCCTAGGTCCCATTTCCAAGTTCGGGGCGTGACAGCTTGGTATCAGAGCTAACCAAGTTGTTAGGTCTTGTAGACTTAGTTAGGCGTGCTTTTGTGAACATATCAGAGTATAGGATATAGGAAATGGGCAGAGTAAGTCAAGAGTTGTCTTGTAGCTAGACAGGGACTCTTGACGGTGTTATGTGTTTTTCCTAGAATGACGATTTCAGTAAAATCACGGCAAACCATTGATGGTTTCGTGTTTCTAAGAGCATAGATACTTTTAATATCATAATACATTATTCTTTCTGTTATTATTCAGTCATTCACATCTGTTCATGTTCATAGCTTAAACATTTTCACTTTAAGTGACTCTTTCTCATTTACATCATTCATATTTCACATTTCATTCAATTGTCATTTCATTCCATTTTCATTTCATTCATTCGTACTACAGCCGCTCTTTAGCCGTCATCAGTTAGTCCACATAGAAATGAGTCAGAATTTGCTAACACAACTCCTTTTAACTGTCATTAGTTAGTCCACATAGAAATGCACTAGAATCTGCTAACACGACTTTCAGTTGTCATACATTTACATAGTTGCATTAACATATACAAGCAACATGGTTCATATCATATTTCATTCTTAATATTTTACTTTCTTAGCTTGCATCTCATACATTTAACATATATTTGCACATAACTTACATTTACTCATGCCACATAATTTAGTAACAAAATTCATACATTGCTTGTAAAATAAGTCAACTAACATTTAACGTTTATATACTGAAAATATCTTTCATTTCTTACATAATTATCATGAAAATATTTTTCACTTTCATCGGTTTATTTTCGCATATACGTATCTAATAAACAATCCTAAGCTCGAAAAAATGTAATTTAAATGGTTGACATTTTAAATCCATACTGAAACATATACACGTATAATACAATTCATTTTCCATTAAATTCATAAAAATTTTGATTTAATATATATTTTTCCTCTTACCTGGTTTCTTAAAGTACGCCAACAGGGACTCCGAAAAGATGCCTGTGGCGCTCACCTAGATCCTAAAATTAAAAATCCTAGTTTCATTAAATCAACCATAAATAAAATACTATTTTAATATTTCCTAGGGCATAAATTCCAAATAAATAGTTATACTCTCGAATATAACCAATTTACCTAATTTCTCAAATCTTACTCTCGCTTTGGAGTGGGGTCTAAAAAAACTCAATTGGAAATTTACTCTGGCCAAAACGTCGACGATCGCGACTAGGACCACGTGGGGTGCCTGATCATTGATTTAGCGGTAGATTTAAGAAAAAATTAAGGATTTAGAGGAAATATATCTTTCCCTAGGAGTGGTGCCTACGCCGCTCCCACGATAAATCCGCTCCAATAGAAATGTCGGTGGCGGAGTTAGGAACCCAATGATACCTTCCGTTTCCTTGTCGACCGAATATCTGTTGAGAAATTGAGAAGAGAGAAAGACGGAGACGGAGAAGTGGGCGGACACTCAAAAGAGACTGAGAGATTTGAGAGGCGCCGGAGAGGTAAGGTACCAATTGAATTCATTTAATTTTATTTTTGCATTATTTTATATTATATATATACCCATCATATAATTTACTTAATTAATTCAACTAAATAACGTTTAATTAATTTATTAATTCAATTAAATAATAATTAATTAATCTAATTTCATTCTATTTCATTTTTTTATTTTTTATACTATTCCTTTTATTTGTTTATTTATTATTTTATTTCTAATTATTTTAATCATTTTTAATTTTCCGAGTTACTACATCATCCCTTTGAGTTTTGAAAACTATCAAAAAATCTCCCGAGGCTTAAATTTATTAACAAAATGAATCTTCCACTAGTTGATTGTTTTTTAGTCAGTTGTTACACATATGTGAAAAAATAAATCCTTTATAAAATGACAATTGTACTCTTTTATTCAATTGTTTTAAGATAACTTACGAAAATGACATTAATTTAATAAATTAAGTTGGAAAAATTGTTCAATTAAGTGAAATGTATTTTCAAAATTGAACTTGTTAGGGAGTTGGACACCCATTTTTTGGGTTAACCAGTCTAACAAAACTTAATTGGTTTGGGTCAATTGGTTGACAAAAAGCATGAAAGTATTACATTTGTATTATTTTTAAAATTTTAAAATATATCAAAAATAAATTAATAATATTAATAATTAAAAAAATACTTAGATAATTACATTGTTCCAAAGTATTTGTTATGCACAATTTTCATGCAAATTAAATGATTAAATATATACTTTAAAAATTATAGTTTAGAAAACCGAGTCATATCAACATTTTGGTTGAATTACTGCTCTCTTTTTTGGTCTAGTTAAATTATGTATTTAATAATGTAGCAACTTAAATAAAATCAGAAGAAAAAAAAATTATGAATTGACTCAATTAAAGTTCAACCAATTAATTAAATTTGGATTTTCTTTGTCCATTTAGCATTTATATTTTACACATAGAAGAACTAACATTCAACTTAATTTTTACAATTATGAAGTATGAATTTTAATTTTTTTTAACAATTTGTTTAATAGGCCACTTGAATTTTAAATATTGAACTATGTTTTGTTTTGTGAGGTGTTTAGTCATTAAATTTTTATGAAAATTACATCAAACAAACATTTTATTGCATTATATTTACTAGGCATTCTTTATGATTTATTAGAAAATTTCATTTCTCATGTATATTTTAAAATAACAATAGAATTATTTTGTCATATTGATGTCAATTGGCAAATCACAGATGAGGAAGGCATCACTTACTTCATAGAGTATCCTACATTTAATTTTCAAGAATTGGTCAAGTTTTTGATTTGTTTATTCAATTTTCAAGACACTCTACTAGCCAATATATCATTTTATTAAGGTAAAATTCATTTTCCTCACATACGTAACAAACAATTGACTTATTGACAACTAGCAAAAGGTTTATTTTGTCAATAAATTTAAACCTAATGGGGTTTTCTAGTCAGTTTAAAAAACACAGGAGTGGGATGTCAAATTCAAAAATTCAGGTGTTATCCTATTTTTGTTATGTTAATAAAAGTGGTGAATAATTAATTAAATTAAAATATTAATTAATTGGATTAATATTCATAGCAATAAATGTAGTAACCCGAACCACGAAAATAAAGAAATAAATAAAAGAAAAGAGAAAGGGAAAGAAAAGAGGGAAATTGGTTTGGCACAGGACTAAACTGTCGACGTTTTTAGGGAGTCTAAAAAAAAGGGTCAACGGTTACAACTATAGAGAGCAATTTAAGTGTCAAACCATCAACGGTTTTGTAAAGTTCAGAAAAATCGTCGACGATTTTCCTACGGGCTGAGTTACTTAAGGGCTAAGTAACATAATTTTTCTTCATAATTCTCATTTGCTCTCTCTCTCTCTCTCTCTCTCTCTCTCTCTCTCTCTCTCTCTCTCTCTCTCTCTCTCTCTCTCTCTCTCTCTTCTAAGCCTCCTAGATCACCTTCGGGTACTCCTTGATTCTCTCTCCCTCCTCCCGGCACGTAGGTCGTCAATCTTCGGCAGATTCGAGCAGCTAAGTTTCGTGGTTTTGAAGGTTTTAGATAGTTTCTTCAGCAACAGGTAAGGGGATTATATTATGTCACATATTTTTGAGATATGAACCGATTAAATTGCAATATATGTTTACAGGAACGGTATATATGATTTTCTAAACGAATCAAGCATATGAAAATGGTTGTTTTGACTTTTATACGTTTTTGGGAAAAACTAACGTGAATGAGTTGAACATCTCCTATTTTCAATAAAATGTATAGTTTGAGTTAAATTAAACCTTGGAGATGTTCATTCCTCTATTTTTAGTAACTTATATGTTTTCTAGACAGTTATGTATATTTATGATTTATCATATGAAAATTGTGTGGCGTGAGAACGATTTAAAATGACATAAATGAACAGAATGTTTATACAGTTATGATACAGTATGATTTGACGACTATAAGCAGAGATGTGAGGTGACAGCTATAAGCCGATATGTGATATGATGACTAGACGCCGAGTTATGAAATGTTAGTTTTATACCGAGACAGTATATGACAGATATTTGATAGAATTATGAATAACTTATGTTTTATACAATTTATGAAAATGAATTATAATTTTAATTTTATAATGTAAATTGTCATATATGATGTAAGAATCCCGAGGATATCAAATGTTATGTTATGAGCACGGTACCGTACCTATGTGTTGGCAGTGAATGCAATCACACGGGGATGAAACTGTGATGCGGGATGGTCGATTTGTGGCCTGGGTACAGTACTTCTCTTGATGTAGTTTCGGGTGACCCTCCCAATGCAATTCCAGGTATAAAGCAGACACAATCGTACTTATTACCTTTTTTTGACTTAGCTATGGTCGGTCAGTCATATGCTAAATCCAACCCTCGGGCTGCACAGCTGGTCATGGGAGAGAAGCATGTCAATGAGAAATCATGATGTTGCTACTTCAGCAGTATAGGGTGATTTCTTTTAAGCATACATTGACAAATTTACTATTAATAGGTTATGCTAAGCCGACAGTACATTATTTAAAAATTATGTATTTTCAATATTACAGATCAATACAGTTTTAAAATGTCATTTCAAATACAGTTAAATAATGGAAGTTTTATATTCACAGGATAACTCATGTTAGCCACACACTGACGATAGTCTACTCTGCCTTACTGATAAGTGTCTTACCCCATTATCCATCTCATTTTTCAAATCCTACAAGGAACCATGCCTAACCTACTTCAGGGCTAAGACTAGACTATTGATAGTAGTAGTCAAAGCTAGTGAAACACCAACTATTATGTTTTGATATTTTGGAGCTGTAATATATTGACAGGAAATTTATATGTATATTTGGGGACAATTAAAACTCTGGTAATAAGATTGACGTGTTTTCTTCCACTATATGATTTTACTTTCAATTATGCCAAGACCACCCAATTTTCCCTTGTTAGGGGGAGTGGAGGTATTATGGTATCAAAGGTTATTTTATCCACAAATAACACCCCGAGCCCACTTTCGAGTTCGGGGCGTTACAATAAACCCTTATGCACTTATCTTCAAGCACATTTTTATCAACTTAGATCGAATCACTCACTATGTGCCATCATATTATGATCGAATCACTCACTATTGGAGATTGTAGGAGAGAGCTTGTCAACAATCCCAAATCAACCCTCATCCAAACTACCCTCTATATTACCAATGAGAATGTATTGTTATATGAAAAGAAACCCTCCATATAACCAAGGCGAAAAAATTCAACACAAACACGTCCAATTTTGCACAAAGAGGAACAAAACGCTCCTGCCATTCCACAGCACCTCCCGTGGTCATTTGTAAAGCATATATGTGAGGAATGTACACTGTGGAGGGCTCATGAGTGAATGCCTGTAATTTGTGAAGACAAATGGAGACCGAAAAATCATCAACTTTCCAGGATGCTATAATGGTGTGAACTGGGATGTGACTACGACTCCAGCAGCTTCTCAATTGCAGTCACATAGAACTCCTTGGGCATGGTCCCAACCACACAATCACGTTTCTCCCCATCCTTGAACAGCAGAACCACTGGAACAGCTTTAATCTCATACTTGTCGGCCAGCTGGGCATCATTATCCGTGTTGAGAACGAAGCATCTGAGTCTCCCAGCGTACTCTATGGCGATATCATCGATCACCCGGTGGACCATCCTGCAGGGGCCACACCAACTGGCGAAGAATTCAACAAGAACAGGGACCTTGCTGCTCAGAATCAATTGTTCCCACGAGTCTCCTGTGACCGTCTTTACTGCAAATTCCCAACATTATAAGATTATTGTTGCACCATGTGTTCCACTAATGCCACAGCATGAATGCTTTGATCTAGTCACAACATTAAGAACTGTAAGAAAGCTTCTTCTTTTTTCCAGTTACAACTTCAAGATGTTGCTGAACAAAGCATCATTCTCTTTGGAACTTAGTCTTTTTTAGCCCAACTGGTCTAATTGTCTAAATTCCATAAGTTTTTTAAATAAAATATGTATTTTAGTTACCAGATAAAATTTGAAAGAATGAATAATGCAATACATATGCAATTGCCCCAGAAAAAAGAAACAGAGGGAATCCATAAAGGTGAACATTTTAGGCTATAAATCAAGTTGCATGACAGTGCATGGCTATTTAATACGTTCATTGGCCCAGAGTAAAGCAAAGCATGTGAGAATTAGACATTCCAGGAATCAATTTGAACCTAGTTTTAGATATAATATGCAGTTTGAGCTTATTTTACCTATTGTTTTTCATTTGTTCTTTTGTTTTGGTTTGTTTTTTTTTTAAAAATGGATGGTTAAAACTAAGTGTTTTGTTGGGACAAGTAACAAAGTTGTAAGCACTTTAAGATACTCTGTGTTTGTGCTGAACAATTTTTATGCTGTGCAGGATATAGAAAATTTAGATTCATTTCTGAAAAAACAGTGCCTAATTAAACAGTGCCAAATAACTTGAAAATTGATGCATTCTGCTCAAAAAGGCCCAGACAGCAGGCACTAAATTTTTCAGTGCAAAGTGATGTTCTCATCATGTCATTAGTTCATAAATAAAGTTAAAATAGTGCTTACAATTTTATTTTCATCAAGTATTAGAAACTGTCTTAACCGAATCCACAAGCAAAATTCCAACATCCTACGATTACTAGTCCCTTACTAAAAACTATTAAGTGACACAAATAATTTCTTGATTTCATCCAAAGCAAACATTTGTTGTCAAGAAACTCCCACAAAATCCTTCTTCTCCATGCACACTGAATTGAAAACCATGAAAAATAAACTAAAAAATTTATTTAAAAAAAAAAAAAAAAAGAGAAGGAAAGAAGGCAAACATGGTTTCTGTGGTATACCCTTCAAATTCAATATATAGACAGTCATGTTACAAATTATGATCTATCTTTAACTTTGAAAAATGGATAAATGCAAGATTGTTATTGTCCTATGATCACCTAATTCTTATACAATGGTCCAAAGAAGGTTTAATATAATAGAAACAATAATCTGACCACAATAATCTAACCAAGCAAAGACAATCTATTCAATCTAACTAATATAATCAAACCAGATATCTCATTGATCATAACATAAGATTGAAATGAATCAGATTATCCACTATGTCTCGCTCAGTCTATGATATCTACTGCATTCTCCAACATCAAATGGATTTCCCAGAATTCACATGCAAATAATGCTTGTCACACTATCACTACAGTCTAAATCCCAGAGAACTGTTATTATCAAATAAAACGTTACTCTCCCCCTCCCCCTAGTGATGAATGTTTCACATGAGGGAAGGTTTCTAAAGATTCTAAAAAGATCTCTAAACTGTCCAATATATTACTCTCCTACCAGCAAGCAAACCCCTCCTTCAACCTTTATCCTTTCTTCTTCTCCTCTTTATGAAGTGTGTCCATTGTTGAAAGACAATTGGAAAATAAATCCGGAAAAAGCCAACTGCACATGACATTCACTGCTTGAATACAAAAGAAACATATCAACTAAAACAGGTTTGGGCTGGAGATAGTTGTCCCCGTCCTCAAACAAAACAAAGAGAGGAATGTAGAAATAAATGAAAAATCAAATAAAAATAAAGCACCAAGATTCCTCAATGTTTTTTCATAAAGAAATGCAGATATTAAAATATATCAAAGAAAATCAAAATCATCATTGAAGGTGGTGGAAAGATGGAGTATGAGTTCAATTCAATTGCGAGTGTGTACATTCTATAGCATTACAGAAGGAATCTTGATGCAATTTCAATTGCAATCCTCAAAACTGTGAATTTTGAATATTTTCCCCAGAAAAAAATTATAAAAATAATATAGATCTCCAAATCACAACCAAATCTCAAGACATCAGTCATCCCCAAAAGCAAATAGTAGCCATATAAACAATTTCCAAACTTTGAATACCAATGGAGTTTATTTTTTGCATCTCAAAACTCAATAATGCATCCCAAAGTTTGAAACCAATCATCAACAACCAGCTAGGATCATTTCATGAGCCCCTAATTAAGGCCATGCTGATGCATAATCCACTCTCAGCTATAAAGACTATGTTTATTAAAGTTAGTTCATTATTTATGTAGCAGTAGTTCAACTGAGCCACTAAAATGGATAAAATGCATATCCTATTTAACTGAATTCCGAACCAAAAAACTAAATGAAAGAGAGCATTCTTAACGCAACAAGGACACTACAAGCATAAACTACAGAAAATCCCATAGAATTAGAGTACTTTTCGCCATCAAGTCAACTTGTCTTTTTAGGAAATAAATGAAGATGAAATTTTCTTTTCAAGAACAATAATAAAGAAATGGTGTAATGCCAATAAAATTCAAGAATTCTGAACAGAATCACAAGAAATCAAAGCACATTTTTTTATTCAAGGAGGACACTACAAGCATAAAGCACAGAATCCCTGATAAAAGAAAAGAAATGACCATAACAATAAGCACTGTTCAATAGGCATTCCGTAATAAAACCCCAAAAAACAAAAAAGAAAAAAAAAAAAAAAGATCATAGAAGTGCGCATAGCATTACGATCCTTTTCATAATCAAGTAAAAAAAAAAACAAAAACAAAATGTGCCTCGCGAGCAGTAATAAAGAAATGCTCAAACACCGATAAACCCCAAGAATCCAACCAGAATCACAAGAAATCTCTGGATAATAAAGTGCGACAGAGAGGGAAATCAAAACTGCTCATAGCATTACGGTAGTTTTCGTCATCAAGCAAAGAAAAAAAAAAAAGGACTGAAACGTGCCTTCGAAGAGCAATAACAAAGAAACGCTCACACGGCAATAAAACTCAAGAAACACTCCAAACAGAATCGCAAAAAAAAATCTCCGTATAATCAAGAGAGAGGGGAGTACCGTCGTAATCGCGCAAGCAGAGAACATTGAGAGGGAGCGGCGAGGTCTGAACCCTAAACCCCTTGTTGGTGTGGAGGTGGAAAGCGGAAGGACCTCCGAGCTGGTGGCGGAGCTGCCACCGAGAGAGAAGCGGAGGGCGCGGGTTCGTGGCCTGCGGGCGAGAGCGGGTGAGGGAGAAAGCGGAAGAACAAGAAGCTGTAGCCATGATGATGCGCAGAGAGAGGGAAAATGGAAAATGGGGGAGGTGGGTGGAGCAGCTAGGGGCGGAGTGAAAACTAGGGACGCGCGGTTTCGGGAATTGGCAAACGAGGGCGAAAAATGAAAATGGAAGCACGTGTGAGTGAGTGTGTGTGTGTGTGTGTGTGTGGGTGGGTGGAGTGAGCAGTGGGGAGCACGTTTCTACCAATCAGACTTGGGAAAGGGAAAAGACACACTCACCTCACACCTCACACCTCACCGGTTTTATAAAAGATTTCTATTTGTTTTTTTTTTTTTGTCAAATTTCAGAAAAGACGACTTTGATGGAGTAAAAACGCGTGGAAAAATTTGTACACGCCCGGTGGGACTCGAACCCACAATCGCCTGATTAGAAGTCAGACGCCTTATCCATTAGGCCACGGGCGCTTGTAGTTCTTCGTCTTCTATGGAGGGGATTAAAAACAAATATTTCTTTCGTTTCATACTTCCCATAACCTTTAATTGTGATTAGTCATTATTATCTCTTTTATTAAAAATGGGATTCCCTTTTTCTTGATCTAACTTTTCACTAACAAAAAATGTCCTTTACAAAAAATTTTCTACCTTGCAATCACCTATAATTATTCTAAAATAATATATTTTTAAAATTTATTTATTTATTAAAAAAGATTATTATTTATTTGTTAATTTATTTTGTTGGCTAGTTAATATAATAATTATTATCTTTAAAATATTAATTATTATTATTTTTATAAAAATAAGTATTATTTTATTATAATTATTATTAGTTGTTATTATTTTTATTATTATAATAATAGTATTAATAATATTTTGTTGTTGTTTTTATAATATTTATTATAAAGAGAGTTTGATTTCATGAAACGAAGATGGTCATTTGGACCAAAATCATGATTTCCCCATTTATAGAAATCATATTTCGACTAAAATCCGACTTATCCCAAATACAAGAATATGATTCTATTCTAAAATTTAATTCTACTTCAAGCTTGATTTTACGCAATCAAAATGAGAGTAGTTGTTTAATTTCGGTCCCCTTTATAATGGCTCCAATTCACACAATACCACAACCATGTGCATGTCAAGGATTGGGAGCTCCTTTCCATTGAAGTTTTCAAATTCTAATTTTTGAAATACCTAAATAGAGAAAATACACTATGAGGTGTTCGGAAGTAGTTGAAATAATTGAATAGAAGGATCACTATCACGCCAATTTCGCCCCTGTTGTAAGTATTTGTAAATAATATTATTAAATATTATTTATATTATATTAAAATTATATCTTTTTTATTTTTTATATTAAAAAAATAATAAGAATGAGAAGTGTTAAGCTTTTTATCATCCTAACGTCAATATTTGGGCTGAGGATGAAAACGAACTACATTCATTGTCATTTAGTTCGTCGGGAGTTAACTCTAGCCCATATTTTTGAGTTGTTTCCATGCTTTTATGATTAGCAGCTTTCTTGCCTTTTTTGGGCCAAGGTCAAGTGTAAAACTCGCAAGAATTTTGTGTGCTTTAAAAGAAAACTCACAAACAACAATAACAATACATGAACAAAGTCTTTTCATTGATGGAAATGTGGTGAAACATTTAAGATGAGAATAAAAATGGTGTCCCAAACCACAAGACTTCCCGCTTCACGAGGGTGGGGCAAGAGTCATCACAGTGTACGGTGTACCCAATCATTGCGCTTTTTATATAGAGAGATTGTTTCCTTAGACTTGGACTCATGATCAACCGGTCATAAAGGAACAACTCTACCGTTGATCCAACTCCCGTCCTCATTTCAGATGAGAATCCATCTGGATTATTTGTAAGCAAGCATTTGGATGGCAGGGATTGTATTTTATACAACAATTGCCCTTATGCTACAATTAACTGCTTCACATTCTGAACACACCAAATCGAGTTTCTTCAGGTGCACGGTTTATTGAAGCAGATAGGCAAAGACCCAATATTTTTCGTGTGTCGGCTGGATCAATGACGCCATCATCCCATAGTCTTGCTGTGGAGTAGTAAGGACTAGCTTCTCTCTCATATGCCTCCACAACCTTTGCCTTGAATGATTCCTCTTCTTCCTCAGTCCACTGCAAAACAATGCGACAACAAGAGACTCAAGTTGCAGTTTGGTCTAGAAAACGCAAATAGCAGAGAATGGGAGGGAGGGCGATCTACCTGGATTCCTTTTTTTTTCTTGCTGCTCTTTTCAATTTGAGCCAGCACTCCAGCAGCCTACATCATTGTCATAAAAACAAAATCAATTCCAGGATAAACTAGCCAAATGCTTGTGCTTGCTAGGGTATATTCTCATTTTACAGATTTACTTCATATTATGATTAAGTTCCTTGTAACGGCAACAGCGACAATCAACAACAATAATAATAATATGGCCATTATATATATATATATATACATATATTATCAAACCATGATTTTGATGGTCATTATAAGCACCTCGGTTGCGAATGCGTCGAGGTGTTCATTGTTACATTGTCTTGTTTCAGTATTACATTGAACCATTTTTTCTAGAGCTATTTTCAATATTGGCTCACAGTTAAGCCAGCTCTTCAGTAGTTTATTTAGGCAATTGAGGGCATTCCACCAATGAAATATTTTCACTTTCAGTAAAATGCCAATAAAATAAAACAGTTATAGCAACCTTATGGGGCTAATTACTTAACAAGAGCAAAAATGTGGTGCAAATCCTGCTTCAGGAAAGATCTTAACAATGAGCCCAGTCTACTAATAGACTAAATTTCTCGAACAAAAAATAAAAGACACATGTATAGCTGAAAATATTTCCTTAGAGCCACTTCTTGCAAAATGTCTGTAACATAAGCAATGGCGTAAATACTAAATATAATAAAATAAAATGGCATCAATCATAATTTTTTTAATTAAAAAAAGGAAAAAAAAAACAAAATAAATGTATGATATATATATATATATATTTTATTTAAAAATGTTGATGATCTGAATGCATTTTTTTTTTTTTTTTTATGAAACAAATTTTATGGGTCATTGTTTGTTGAGAAATATCTAATGATCTTCCTTTCCATCAACATGAACTTTCTTCTATTGTCTAAATAATAAATAATTTTTTATCTTTGAAAATATATTAGCTACAATTTATGTATGTACCTGTCTGTAAGCTCAAAACAAACGCTTATTTTTTTTTATCTTTACATGATTGATAGTGTCTCTTTGAAATCAAATAATACTGAAAAGGCTTCTTTCCCATTTTCAAATGCCACAGATCTAATATGTCATGGTTAAGACCTTCCAAAAAATATGTCATAGTAAAGACAAATATTCCGAAAGTTTAAAAATAAAGCATATGGGACAGAAATACCACTTCCAAAAGCTTCAATATTGTCTCCTACCAGTGGACAGTGTAATTTGATACAGCTCAGAATTGCTTTTCTAAAACAACACAAGAATCTACAATTCTACACGACTCCTCTAGAGCAGCTGCAAGACATGTGTGGCTTGATTTACTTCTGAACAAGTGTACTATGATGCACGGAGTATCCAACTAAATTACAAGCATGTCCTCTGTTACATTAGAAAACAAAAATGGAAAAACAGAAACAGACTACACATTATGAGTTTATTTATGCTTTCTTTCATTTATATCCCAAAGAAACCTGAGAAACATACAAAGCTCACAATCAATATGGACCTAAAAAAAAAAAAGCTCACAATCACTACAATTATTTAATTAAAAGAAAACCATAAGGTGTGTGTATGTGTGTGCTACAAGAGAGCAAGAGGAAACATCTTGAATATCTTTCCAGGACAAGAAAAGATTTTTAATTGCATGAAATCGCATAGTTGTGGTTGCTCTTGGACCACAACAGCATCATGTTCTTGTATAATTGAAGCATGGTGTAACGGTCTTGGACCCTACTCCGGTGAGGTATTGTCCGCTTTGGTTGACTCACCTCACGGATTTGTCCTATTTTGGTGCCTCACATAGTTGGAGTCCAAACCATCCTTATAAGTCTAAAATCTCCTTAGTACACATCCGATGTAGGACCGTGACAGGCTTTCCCGTCCAATCTCTGACACCCTCATCCGAGTGGCTCACACCTCTGCATAGGACCCACCCACATGATAGTACCCCCAAATGTAACGGTCCTGAACCCAATTCCGGTGAGGTATTGTCCGCTTTGGCCTATTGGCCTCACGGATTTGTTCTATAAAAAGCGCCTCACATAGTTGGAGTCCAAACCATCCTTATAAGCCCAAGATCTCCCTAGCACACATCTGATGTGGGACCGTGACACATGGCAAATTGTGACGGTCCTAGGCCCAACTTCAGTGAGGTATTGTCTGCTTTAACCCACTGACCTCACAAGTTTGTCTTATAAAAGGCGCCTCACTTAGTTGGAACCCAAACCCTCCTAATAAATCTAAGATCTCCCTAATACACATCCGATGTGGGATCGTGACGGGCTCTCCCGTCCAATCTCTAACATCCTCACGAGTGTGATTTCCCTAGTACACATCCGATGTGAGTTCGTGACAGGCTTTCCCACCCGATTTCTGACATCCTTGTCAGCGTGATCTCCTTAATACAAATCTGATGTGAGACCACGACAGGTCCTCTTGTCTGATCTTTGACGTACTCGGCAAAGGGACTTATATTTTTGTGTAGGATCCACTCACATGATATTACCTCCAGGGCTGATCCACTCACATGACAGTATCCCTAGGGCAGATTCACTTTGCATGATAGTACCCCCAGGGAGGCTTTGATACCAATTGTAACGGTCTTGGGCCCAACTTCGGTGAGGTATTGTATGCTTTGGCCCACTGGCCTCACAGATTTGTCCTATAAAAGACACCTCACTTAGTTGGAACCCAAACCCTCCTTATAAGTTCAAGATCTCCCTAGTACACATCCGATGTGAGACTATGACACAAATACATGATGTCCCCACACAAAAACCCTATCCCAAAGAATGCTTATCCCTCTCAACTTTCTCTTGTTGTACTTCATCATTAGAGAGCTAATACAGAGATGGCTGAGTCCTGTCAGCCTGCACCTATCTTTTTCCATAGGATGGATATTTACCCACCAGCTATTTTATTTTCCACATCATCAAAACTCACACCCCACCCCCCCCCCCCCCCCAAGCAATTTTTTTTTTTTTTTTATTTAAAAAAACAACCTCTGCTAGCTTAGAATTATGCTCATTATAAATGGGCATGATGAATTTCGGCACCAATAGGTACACAACTGATGTTGCTGGCATCAACTCAGATTATATTTTTTCTATCAAGTGAAACAGATCAAGAGGCAGAGGAAGGAAAATTGGAGATGGATGGAGAAACTCAAGCATTAGAGAATAAATGTTGCGAAGAGACTTGAGATAGTTTTAGAGAGAAATAAAAAGAGATGTAAGTGATGGATTGAAGGTTTTTTTTTTTTTTTTTTCATATGCAGCACATATTGTCTCTTCAAGAATGTCATATATTTCAGGAGCTAGATCAGTATCTGATAAACAAGTAAGAATTGCCTCAACAAAAATTGATGGAATTGGACCGAAAAAAGCCATTCAGTTTAACACATTTTGCAAAAGAACTTATGCTGGTTTATATGTGTATTGTCAAGGACACAAGGCAAAAGAAAAAAACTGTCCCAGTTCTATTGATAGTTATATAGATTTGAGCAGGTAGAAAGCAATGCATGCCATGAATTCCAAATTACAATTTTGATCTACAACTGATATATCAAGTAGAGAGTCTACCTGTGCACCACCCATTACTGAAATTCTGGCATTGGGCCAGAAGAACATGAAATTAGGACTGTATGCACGCCCACACATAGCATAATTTCCAGCACCAAAGCTTCCACCAACAACAATTGTAATTTTCGGAACCTGTATATTATAACTGATAAGAAAGTCTCCAGCAACTTAAAGAGAAGAAAAACAAAAGCACATGGTAGTTGGTGGAGGGGCCTGGGGGGGGGGGGGGAGACGGGGAGAGAGAGAGAGAGAGCAAACACAATTTTAAGGGTAATATAAGTTACTAAAGAAAAGTAGATGACAGCCTTGCTCATGGGGCTACAAATTCCATTCTCCAGGCTCTTCAGTCTCTTAAGTATAATGCCTTCCTAAAGCATTGTTCAAATGGGTGCATTTGTATGTTCAAATTGTTGCACTTGTAGCGAGGATTAGAAAGAAAAGGAAAAAAGTGGAAGGAGTAAACCTTTGCACAAGAAACTGCCATCACCATTTTTGCTCCAGATTTTGCAATGCCACCTGCCTCAGATCTTGAGCCAACCTGTCAAAAAAAAAAAAAAAAAAAACAAACAAACAAGCAAAATAGGTAAAATCATAAGACATAAATTTGAACTGTATCCCTCTATTTAGACAAATATAATGACATGGGAGGAATGTACAGCTTTATCAACAGAACTATAGAATAAAAATTAAGACAGTGTACCATAAATCCAGTGATATTCTGAAGAAAGATTATAGGAATGTTACGCTGAGTACATAATTCAATAAAATGGGCCCCTTTTAGAGCAGAGTCATTAAATAATATCCCATTGTTTCCAAGAATTCCAACAGGTTGTCCATAAATCCTGGCAAAACCTGTTATTAGAGTCTGCAAAAATACCATAAGGATGATCATATTGAAAATTTATATGAAAGCACATCACTTGAGAGTTCAGATTATTCAAAAGCCCTCACAGTGCCATATAATTTCTTGAATTCATCAAATTTGCTTCCATCGGCAATGCGAGCAATCACTGATCTGATGTCAAAGGGTTGCTTGAGGTCCACTGGTGCAATGGAACGGAGCTCTTTTACATCATATAGTGGTTCTTCATATTCAGAGACAACATGTTGCATTTTTCTTGTCAATCCTTGTCTCCCAGCCATATACAAATTCTTTACAATGTTCCTCCCTATAGCAAGCCCATGGAGCTCATCTACAAGGAAGACAGAAAATCACACGCAAAATAACGCATACGATCAGTACGTTCGGAGTAAGAAGGGTTTATTTCAATTAAGGGAGAGAGCAAGAGACTTCTACAAACTGCACTGTTCCTGCACTTTAATTTTAGGGTTTGATAAGCTTGAGCAGTTATTTTCAATTAATATAAAAATGAGTTCCCCATCTAGACAAAGATTTATGAAGTTTCAATCTCCAGTTCCAAGGAATGAAATATATTCAATGTTGCATCCTTACTTTTGAGGGAACCTATCAGCTTCACCTTTTCTACACAATTACAATTGTTCTATAGATTACAATGTAGGCCTATAAGATGCTGCAGCCAAGGAAGCTTGAGCCTGCTTGTCTTAAAGCTCACTATTTCAGGAGTTCCATGCTGCTTAATACTATGGATAACTATTGCCAAATTTATTTGGGATTTTGGACATGTCAGGATTGCTTTTCACATGGTCATATGGAACTCAAATTAATTTCAGTTCCATATTTTTCTGCACACTATTCATGGCATTTTATATACTTAAGTTGATGGCATATGGCTAAAATATTTCCAGAGACGATTTTTCTTTTTTATAAAATAAAATTCTTTTTCTTCTTGATTACTTTTCTATGATAAAAATTTATAATTAATGCAATCAACTGACATCAGAATCATACACTTGACTTTTGACTTTAAATTAAACTATAAAAATTTTAATTGAAAGAAAAGATGGGTACAATAGAAAATTTTCTCAATGCAAATTTGTAGCCTTCTTGTAAACATATCGTTCAAAGCATGGGGCCAAATGCACAAGGCATCACCAGCATAACTACATATCATCCAGTCAAGTAGCTGGAAGAAAGAAAAGCAACCAATCAGCTAAAGATCATTTCTCAGAGACCAAATATGCTAATCAGTAAAATAAACATATCCTCCTCGTTACATCAGACTGACTCAAGTCAATTTTTAATGCAGCATATTAAGAACTGCCAGCTGTAATCATATGGCTACCAACAGCAAAGTTTCAACTCTACCGCAAACCAGTTATGTCAGTAAAATGCATTGAGAAGATCATTTAACTTCGAAAAGAAGCTGATATGAAGAACACAGCATAAAATAACACAAGAATACCTTGAGCAAAATAATCTGCGACCCCTGATGTCTTACAATGTGTGGTTGCACCCCCCAAAACCTCAGCTGAGACTTCCTCACCTGTGGCAGCCTACCAAAAGATTTAAAGCTGCTCCCTCAGATGTAACCAAGATTTCTAGATAAACTTGCACAAAAACCAGACCCAGATACATGCACACGAACACACCGTAATTTCATTGCAATGAATTTAAACATCCATGAAAACAAATTTGTCACGAATCAGATCTAAAAATTACCGCATGAAGCATTCTGGAAGAACAGAATGTCCAAAACTAACCTTCACCAGCGGGGGACCAGCAAGAAATATGGTACCATTTCCTTTCACCATTACACTTTCATCAGCCATTGCAGGTATGTAAGCACCTCCAGCAGTGCAAGAACCTAACACCAGTGCAATCTGAGGAATACCTTCAGCAGACATCAATGCTTGATTATAGAAAATTCTACCAAAGTTATCCCTGTCAGGAAAGACATCCGCCTGCCTAGGAAGGTAAGCACCTCCACTATCAACAAGATACATGCATGGTAATCTACATTGAGAGGCAATCTCTTGTGCCCTGAGATGTTTCTTGACGGTGATGGGATAATAAGTTCCTCCCTTAACAGTGGGGTCATTGGCCACAAACATACAAAGTCGCTCATGCACCGCCCCTATCCCAGTTATTATTCCAGCAGACGGCAAGGATTCTTCATATAGTTCATGGCCTGCAAGCTTTATCCACAAAAAGGTAATCAGAAGTGAAGACATGACAATTTACGTAAAAGGATACATCCACTCCAGGCAAATGATGAAGAGAAAAGGTGCGTCAAGATTTGAAGAAGCTTCATATGTTGGTTGTTTCATAATGATACAGAGTCAAGAAATGGTCTGGATCTGCTCAATTATGTGTTAGTGAGATTCCGTAGTTGCTAAGGATATATGATAATTTTGAACAATGTCAAAGACCAACAGATTTCTTATGGTTGAAAATCAGATATTGTGTCTCTTTCAAATTACTTCTGAAAACATTTATCATAGGGAGTGGGAGCATTCCTTGCTAGTTTGAAGCACTAGGTACCTCATATATAAACTCCATAGAACCCTATTCTAGTCTTTGGATTTTCATGTAACAAATATAAAACTTTTCCCATTGTGCTCCATTTGTTTTCTAAGTAAATGTAGGAAAGAGGAAGGAATTAAGATACGGAATGTTATTAGATCAAAGGCTTTGCACAACCAGGCACACCGCAAGCATTTGACTTAGTGGAGGTGGCCATTCACTTATTAATAGTTGATTCTAAAAAGCACTCGGCCAGGGCTCTCCATAGGAAGTTGATTGTCGTAATTCTTGAGTTTTCTCAGCAACCAAACGGAGGGGTACTACCACTCCGCGTCATTCTTTCTGCGGAGAGGGATAATTGGATCAAAGCATCAAACAACTAGTGACGAATTTTGCCAACTACATTGTCCACAATACAAACTGGGAGATTTGAATTCACCAAACAAACAGAACGCTTCAACTAGAGATGAATATAAATGCCATAGACATTTAACAAATTCAGACACCTGCGAAAGCTCGAGAAATGAAGAACCGGGATCGATAAGGCGATCGATTCTCTCTCTTGGGAGTAGCTTGTTTCTGCTCCTGTTCCTCTTCACAGCTTCTGCTCCACCTCCTCCAAGCACCTTAATCAATCAAATACACCATGTCAGTCTCGTTAGACACCACCTCCCCCAACACACACACACACACGCTAACAGAGGAACTGACCTTGCGGATGTGGGATTGAAGTTGGGAGATAAGACCTTCCATGGCCTCTGAGTTGCGAGCATAGGCGTCGGAACTGCGATCGACGCCATCGGGAAGAATTCCCAGACAGAAGCCCCTTCTCTGGAGAAGCTGAATTGGGATTAACCAAGAATCGGAATGAGATGAAGTTGCTTGTTTTCTCGCAAAAACCCTATTCATATCTAGAGTTTGCTGGTTCGCTACTTCGTCTATCGTCTTCTCAGGCTTATGTCTGGCGTTTGTCGGCTCAGGCTGCTCGGCTGCCGGAACAGAAGATGATTGGGGTATTTTTTTTCATTTTTCCCAGAATAATATTATTTAATTTATTTTTATTTTTTTCACAAATTTATACAGTTGGCAATAATATATTTTTTTTCATAAACATTGATTCTTATCCACGACATCTAATTTTTTATTTTTCAAATCCTCAAACTCCAATTAATTATTAGAATTAAATTTAAAACTTTGGGCCTGCTTGATATATTTTCTGCTTTTTTACTTTTTATTTGTGGATTTTTAATTATGATTAAAAATTAAAATAATTTTAAGATTTTCAATTGTTTTTGTAATCTATTATCAGATTATTTAAATATCTAAAATTAATTTTTTACATGAAATCATCTATTCTATATTAAATTCTTAATTAAACATCTCTCAAAACAATATAACCCTTCATCTCCACAAAAGAAAATGAAAAAGTGATTCATCGAGCCAAATATTAAAGTTAATATAAGTTATCAAAGAGATGCCTTAGTTCATACTAAAGATTAGAGAATTGACCTACACTAAATTAAACTGGATTGGATTAGCTAATGATTATCATCCTATTTTATGTTTGGAATTGGGACATTCATGAAGAGACTAATCATTCAAAAGATCAAAATATATTTTTAACTAAAAGATTTGTATTCTTTTTTTCTTTAAGTTTCATTTGGTGATTTATGCTCAAATTATCAAAAAGTTACCTCATTTAGGGGTAAGCAACCATTATAGCGACCCTCCATAAAATATAACATAAGAAATCAAATGGTCAACCCGAACCCGTGGGTAACGGGGACACCTGTCATACACAGTGGAAAACTTACGCAGCAGTAAACATGAAAAAATCCATACATCCATCCATAAAACATAATACCAGAACTTTTATAACATTATAATACTGTACTTCTATACATATCCATATACATCAAAATATCTCTAGGGTCACACAAAATAACTCTAACCCTAGTATAAAATCTTATCCTTCTCACGGGTAATCTCACTAACTCAATGGCAGCCTTGACTCGCTGGTCTCTCAGGGGCTCCTGAAAAATTTAATAATGTTGGGGGTGAGACATTTCTTAGTAAGGGAAAGTAAACTAAATACAGCTGTGTGGTAACATGAATATTTAAAGTGCTTATACATATACAGTACATTTCATAACTCTAGAAATAATCATAATATCATACTGGATAATCATGTACTTTCATATTCGTTAATAAACACATAACATACATAAACATCTGTTATAACTCGTAATAACATACATAAAACATCTATTGTAACTATAGTACTGAAAATATACACCTAGGATAAATAGCTAACTAATGTCATGTATTACCCCCCCATAACGGGTTGTGCAGCCCGAAGGCGGGACCTGACAATGGCTGGCCGACCACTGCCGAATCAAATATGTCTGTAAGTACGATGGGCTCGCCACAACCTGGTCCGGATTGCTAGGTGGATGTCCACACTCTACTGAAAGCCACATCAACTATCTATCTTCCATCCCATCGTGGAATGGTTAGCACTAACATGGCCTCGTACCAAAATCTGAACTACCCATAGCTACGGTACCGAGCTCTTGGTCTGAACTAAACTAACATCCTAGTTGTGATAACATATAATACATGATCATACATAACATCATTATGGCCTCGTGTCGAAAACATAGACACGGCCTTGCGCCGAAATCATACGTAGGGCCTCGTGCCAAAATCATAGTAAATATGGACTTACGCCAATAATATCAATACGGCCTCGTGCCGATAGCATAAATACATGGCCTCGTGCCAAAATCATATAAATACGGCCTCGTGCCGATAACATAAATATGTCCTTGTGCTAAATACATTTCAGGTATTTACATTTGAAAATAAATCATTTATCATATATTCGTCAACTCAATATAACATAACCCATCTTTCCAAAATACTTGAAAATGTATTTTACTCGTAAAAGCATTCATATCATATCTCATTTTACGTAAAAATAATATTCATGCCACACATGCTCTATTAAAAGTCATACTTCATATTTCAAAATCATGATTTTCTGACATCTCATACATACATATACTTTTTAAGCATCATAACAGTATTTTCCCAATCGTACATTTCATTCATAATAAACGAATATATCATATGTTTTTTTGAAAATAAAACTACACATAATCAATAATAGTTTGTATGGAAAAGAACTGCTTTAGTTTACTCCCTTACTTGACTACTGAGAAAGCCCCTCAAATTTCCTAACTTGACCCCCCGTAGGATTTCCTACTCAATACCCTGAAACTCAAAATCCCCAGTACTAAACATCAGTATTTTCATGCGTACATCAATTCCTATAACTACCATAAAGTTTAATTTGACTTAAAAAGCCTTACCTCAACCTAGGGATGATTTCCAACTTTGTTTTCCCAACGATCCGCTCCGGCAACCTTGTAGGGAACTTTACCAGGAACGTCGTGGTAGCCTCACATCTTCGATCCAGCGTAAAACTAACCCAAAATCGAAGAGAGAGAGCGAGAGAGCCGAAGAGGAGAGATGTAAAAACTGTTTTCTTACCTAGTGACTTGGAAAAGGAAATTTACATGGAACAACTAGAAGGTTTCAAATAAAAAGGGAAAGAAAATTTAGTGTGCAAATTAAAGTAAAGTTTGTATGGGTTGAAGCAAGCACCACAGAGAGGGTACAAGAAATTTGATTATTTTATGATTGATCATGGTAACTCAAAAACCTCTTCGGATGATTGTGTATTTGTGAAAAAAATTTCGAATGGTACTTATATTATTCTCTTACTTATGTTGATTATATGCTCATTGTAGGATAAGACTTCTCCAAGATTGACAAGCCGAAGTTGGAGTTAAGCAAGTCTTTTGCTATGAAATACTTGGGACCAGCAAAGCAAATTCTTGGCATAAGAATTGTTTGTGATCGTGAAAATTGACAAATTTGGTTGTCTTAAGAAAGGTACATTGAAAAAGTGTTTTAGAGGTTCAATATAGATAAAACAAAACCCGTTGGTTGCCCACTTGCTAGTCACTTCAAGTTTAGTACAAAACAAAGTCCTACAAGTGAGAAAGACAAGGAAGAGATGAAGAAAATTTCTTATGAGTTGACCTTATAGGTCATATCTTGTTTTAATTATGATAAATAATCAAGTATTTAATATCTATCAAGTTTGTGTGCAAGTTTATATTAGCAAGATCATTTGATAACATGTGAAGACTTGAAGAATAAAGACACAAAAGATTCATTTGTTGTAATTTATATTATCTTCATTTCGGGTTTGTAATAGTAATATGGGAAAGGTATGTAATAATGAATGTATATCATGCATGTAGGAACTAATAAGCTCAATGGCTTTAGAACGACCCTAGGTCCCTACACATCACTTGGAAATCGAGAGACCTTAGAAAAGACTTCGGTCAACCGATGTTAGGTTTTTTAGGCTAAATTAAAATGCCTAAAACCTTAGAAAAGACCCTAAGTCCTTGCACTTACACGTAAAATAGTCCCCAAGATCACATATAATATCAGAGGAATCAACTGAATTAAAGCAGGACTTAAAGGGTTAAATCACAAGGGTTTCGGGTGATCGAACTAGGCAAGTTAAATTGCCTTGGGCGATCGAACCATTGAAAGGTCAAACAGTTGACTAGACTTCGGGCGATCGAACCAAAAAAGGGCACCACCATTCTAGGTCATCCGAACATCCATTCTTACTTTTTCCACCAACTCGGTAGTCCGAACTCTCACGTTCAAAATTGCCTCGGGCTACCAAATATTCAAGTTCAATAAACCGAACTTGATACCAGGCGACTAAACTGCGATTTTTGGAAAATCGCCTAGGTTTAGGAAACCGTCCTCTTTCACAGGCACCTGAACTTCAAAAACGTACTTTTTTTCATGTGTTTATTCGGGCGACCGAACCTTAGGTCAGCCACCCGAAACTCTCGGGTTGTTAAATTTTTTACCGTAATTAAAAGGGGTAAAACAGGGTTAATTTTCTTAAGCATGTTTAAAACAAATTTAATAATACCATATGTGTCCCCAACAGTTATAAAGTTGGGCAAGTATATATATAGGGGCTCATTTGCTCTAATTAGGTGGTAATTAGCAAAATTGATTAAGCAAAAACTCTCTAAAATTTCTTAAACCCTATTTCTTCATACAAACCCTATACACTCATATACTACCATTCCTTTGAAAAATCAAGTTTTATGAGTATTTTATTCATTGTTGGTTATTTCTAAAACCCTCACTTGTTTATTGTATATTTGATTTTTGGATTGAGGGTTGAGCTTAGTTTTTCCCCCATATTTAATTTAATGAATCTTTTGTGTGGGAAAACTTAAAGCTTGTGGTTCTTAGCATTCATATTGCAAGACACCTTAGCTCATATTTTTGTGTGTGCAAAAATCATCTTATAAGCTTATATTTGAATATCTCTTTGTGCTTTGATATTGAGAAAATACTTTTGAGATATTTCAACTACTATTGGTACAAATCTTTGAAACCCTAAACTGTGATTGAGATTTTTATTCATACACAATTTCAAAGATTAGCTTGTTAATACACTCTTGTACTTAAATTGAGATAGTCATTTACTTGAGTGTTATTACACACATATTTGCACTAAGCTTATAGTTCTCATCATCTTGGTGTGCATTGATTATACTGTGCAGAATTGTGGTAAATATCTGCTTGCATTAGAAGCATATTTAATTGTATACAAAAATCATACTGATTGTTGTATTCTAGGCGTGGCCTATGGGGGTTTGATCTAACCCGTAAGGATCAGGTTGGGGTCAGCCCTGTGAATTTGACTTAGGGTCTTCTCAGCCCAGCAAAAGAGAGTGTGTAAAGGTTGAGGTCAACCCTGTGAATTTGACCTAATTGTAAATGGTACCGCTCCACCCATTAAGTGAGTATTAGTGGAATCCTCAGGCTTGCAAGTTGAGGCGGGGATGTAGGCAGTATTGACCGAACCCCGATAACATATCGTGCATGTTCTTTATATTTTTGCAATTTATTTTCTGCACTTTCATTTTTAGAACATGTATGTAGTATGTCTGATTCATTATATATTGTACATGTGTTCATTGGGTTTACAATTATATAGATAGACCTAGGTTGTGTATTACTGTTGTTGATTTAGATAAACTTAGGAATAAATTTTTAATACCCCATTCACCCCCCCTCTTGGGAATACACCAATTCTTACAATTGGTATCAGAGCCTCGTTACACTTGGCTTAACAACTTTTGTAAAAGATCGTAATAGCTCTCATTGGTGTTTCCCCATTCGGTAAGGGACGATCACCTTTCAGTTCTCCATTGTTTTGTGGTGTAAATTACACCCACTAAAAATTAGAATGAACGTTTTCATAAAATCTATAAATTGGAGGGCCTGACAAGTGATTGGTAAGGGAATTTGTATGTTCATTAATGAAAATGATACTAATATGCATGCAAATTCACATGCCATGGATTTACTATACTGTGCTTTAGATACTGATATTCTTCATGAGATTATGGCATGTAGTAGTGCACAAGAGATCTTGGTTGAGTTTGAAAAGAAGTATGGAGAGACCTAGGAAAAGGAGACCACCACTTCAAAAGCGTCAAGCTCAAATGATTTGGAAGTGGTAAATCACAGGGTTAGTGCATTAACAGAACATAAGATTAATGATTATTTCTCTAGCTCGATTGATGATTCTGTTGCTGAATTCTATGATTTGTCAAATATTAAATCATCTATTAAATTTCATGATAATTCTGTTAATAATGCATGCGATGATTCTCGTGAAAAATATTGCAATATATTGTATGTCGAATCATTTGTTAAACTTTGTGATAATATTGTAAATGGTTTATACGATGTTTATTGTGATATAACTTATGATGAATCATCCATTGTTTCTGTTGATGTTGCTGCATGCAATGATTCATTTGTTAATGATTACAATAATTATGGTAATGAATCATGTGCTGAATTATATGACGAAAGCATGCCCATACATAGAAAACTAGAAAAGACTTCATCTAAACTATATAAGCTTCTAGGTAGGATACCTAAACATAAAATCTTCCTAAGAAATGAAAATAAAAAGGTGGTAAAACAATTAAAAGAATTGAAAGCTTATCATACCACCTTAGAGAAGAAAAATATGAAGAAAATATTGAAAATAATCTGTCAGGAGGAAGAAATGGGAGATGATAAACCCTCTGGTCTTTAAAAGAAAAATCTTTTCAAAAAGGGTTCAAAATCACCTAGTAAATCCCATACAAATTTTTACGCCTCATTAAGCTAAAATAAGATTTGTAAGCATAATCCTTCATGCTTTCACAAAACCTATTTTTTTCTATGAAATGTTATGGCATATTCAGTTTTCTTGTCCATCTAGAAGTGCTAGAGGCCTACATAAGGAGATGGAGTGGGTAATTATAAAAGTAAACCTCGTAGGACTTGAGGAAGAATGGGATTGAGTAAGAATTAAATATTCATTTTAAATTAATCCTTAGTTCCTAGGTTTAGGGATAGTGATGACCAAAAGGCTAGGAAGTGGTCTTTGCTTAAAATGTCAAATCTTAGTATGCACATTCATTATACATTGTCATTATAAACTAAGATCATTAGAAAATCTAGCCAATACGAAATTTCAAATAAAATATCTAATCTAAACTTAACAGGAATACATATCATGATGATTGGATAAAATATGAAAACATTGGCTATAACATAATTGAATGAAATCTACTTCCAAATGGACAAAGCATTATTTGCTTGGTAAATAAGTCAAATTGCTCAACTCATGCTTAAATATGATAATCTAAAGTTAAGCATACTATGTCCTTTGCACAAGTTTGAGTTTTTAGGAAATGAATCCTTCTAGTTAAACATCTTGTCCTAAACTCATCTTGAAAGCCTAAAATGCCTAATAAAATGTTTAGTCATCACTCCAGGCTTGAAGCACTATTGATCATAAATGACTAATATATATTGAATGCTCACCATAAGACATCCCTTCTACTCACCATCTGTATCCTTGCTTCATAATGATAATTATATCTAAAGGATACATACCACTGTCCAAAGAGCTGTATTAAAAAATTCATGCTCTCCTAGACGCTTTTTGCTCATACCAGGACATGATTACTAAGCACAAAAATATTTTGGAGAATGTCCACTCATTCTAAATACTCTTCTGAACTAAATGATAATTAATTGTTAAGAGTATTTACTCTTTTTCGCTTCATAAGCTCTCAAACTTTAAATCAAATCCATTAGAGCTTCATTTCCTTCGTGATGAGTTGAATGACTAAATTGATTGCCTAGGTCTCAATCTAGATGAATGCATAAAATTCAAGTAGACCTATGCATGTGCATTTTTAAATCACAAGTCACTCTAGCTTATGCTTATCACTCATTAGGATTCTCAAAGAAAAGAGGAAATGTAGGCTTAGTTAATTTAAAGAAATTGTCATTGTCACTTTTTGGTCTGATAAGCCTAAAATCAAAATGCCAAGTTTATATCATTGAATCCCCTTAAGTCACTTGGCCAAGAAATTTAAAGCATATGATGACATAAATGAGTAGAGTACATAATTGAGGGGGAGCATTTATCCTTCATGTCCATAAATTTGAATGCTCTCATATTTTTATATCATTTATGCTTTTATGCCTATATGCATATAGCATTGCAGCACACTATCCATGATTTGATTAATGGCTAAAATTTTTATGGATAGTTTATATCTTTTCTTAGCACGAACTACTATTGAGCTATACTGTATATCTTGAGTTTATTATTCTATTGGATTGCACGCTTGTGTTGAATGCCTCCTGCATAGTGGATGCAGTTGATGTGTATTGCATGTTGGTAGTGGATATAGGTTCTCGTGTGCCTTGAACTGAATTATAAATTGCTTATTTGAACCTATCAGGTACAGGTTTTATAGGAAAATGTCTGATTTACAAACGGCATGCTACCGAAATTTCGACAGGAATTTTCCTAAAGTAAAACCTTGTCCAAAAATGATTATAATAAAATGAAAGTTAAAATATTTTTAAAATGATGAGTGAAAATCAATTGAATAATTAAACTTCATCCTGACATAATCATCAGACATTTAGAGGTGCTTAGCTCCATCCCTATAGAAAACACTCAAAGAACTCATATGCATCAATTCACTTCGCGAATATTAAAACTCTTATGATATCCTTGAACATTATATCCTGCACTTGAAGTTCTATGATTTGATATGAAATGTTCTTGGGTCATGAACTATATAGCATGCCTTAATATATATTCTTTTATGCATCTATGGTCTATAGGGTCAACTATATTGATAAGGATAAATATAGTTGATTAATAATCAGTATAGTTGGTTTAAAAGTTTCAAAATGATGGCTTATACTACTAGGCATAATAAAATAATTCTCTATCTGGTACAAGCTGTTACATCCTCAAAATTTCTCCATTTTTTAAAAATATTTATGTAACCATACCTAAGCAACGGAGACATAAGTTATACAACCACATATACTATACAATACCAAAATTCTGTACATACAAACTATAGCCATAAAACATTTCCCTCCGATATCATCTACCTCAAAATACATCTCTGTGCAAAACTTACCCTACAACTAGGGCAACAAAGTAGTCACTCTATTTACGAGCCTGCTCTTCTTGCCTAGTTGGCTCACCTGAAAAATGGTAAAGTAATAGGGTGAGACGGCGCTCCATAAGTGGAAATATACTATTACTAGTGTGTGGCGACCGAATTGTAAAACTATAACATTAATATATAAAACTGCATAATCTGAAAAATCTATAAAACACATTTGTATCATCTGAACTTTCTATCATTCATACTGCTATATCATACTATATACGACAAAAGTTGTAAAACTGTATACATATACATATAAATAACTGTGCTCTTTCCCTGGGACTCTGTATGTCATGATTTGACCCCTCATGACAGAGTTGTGCGGCCCATAGGCGGGACTTAACCTGGTCGGCCCTCTAGGAAAGTCACTATACTCTACACTACCTCAGCTCAGCCAAACTGCTACCTAGTCCAACTAGCCCCCTCAACCCAGCAAACTGGGGAGCTGCATACTCTCCGAGCATAGTTGACGGTACTTACACACTATCTGAGATATGTGGTTACACTCTATCTATATTAGCATAGGTACCGTGATTTGTATTCTGTATCTGTACTGTATCTGTCTGTAACCTTTCCACAGGGATCTCATACTATATATATACATACTATACTCTTTATACTGTTTTTATTATGTTTCCAAAATAACCATAACACTATATTTCTGTATTGTAAATACTGTAATATCTGTAGCATCTTGATGCTATAACTGTATATCTTCTATCTGTATAATCTATCTATATACTCTGAGTGTTATGTCATTTAGGAAAACATAGCTTTCTATATACACTGTATATACTGTTTTGAATAAATATCTGTATACTATTATATACATCTGTCTATGTAATCATCTGAATAAAACTGTATATGTACACATATTCTATCTGTATAAAATCTGCAAATATCTAACTATATCTGTATAACTTGAAATACTAAAAAACTACATAAAATTCCATATCAATATCATGTACTGAGGCCACACATACTTTAAAAATTCATATTCTATATAACATCTGGTATACATGCATATATATATATATATATATATATATATATATAATTTCTAGTAACATAAGTAAATCTCCTAGCATAGCATATTTCCCTTACCTTAAATCTGAAAAGCCTCTCACTAAACTCTAGTCCTACACTAGCAGGGTTCTCCACTTAACACCCTGAAAATAACATCCCCCAGAACAAAACATCAGTATTTTCTTACCTATAGCATTTCTTATAACTATAAGGAAGACATATTCTGAATAAAATACCTTACCCTAGAATTGGGATGAATTCCAAATCGCTTCCACCAATGATCAACTCAAGCAGTTTGGCAAAGAACTTCGCTAGGAACGTCATAGTGGCTTCAGATCTTCAATCCGGCGAGAAATGGGGCCAGGATCGAAGAGAGAAGGTGAGAGGTGCGTTTATAGAGAGAGAGAGAGAGAGAGAGTTTGCAATGAATTTTCATAAAAAAAATTCGGATTTTAACTATTTATAGGGCCAAATTCGTCGACGAGACACGTCATCTCATTGACGTGTCCTTAAGTAATTTCGTCGACGAGCCCTACCTCCTAGTTGAC